>NC_136906.1:31813195-31870868 GCF_949606895.1 Notothenia rossii | reverse complement strand
GTGGGGGGGGGTAGTGGAGTGCAGAGCTTCGTGACCACAGAGCGTGTGAACGTTGTGATCAGCTGTTTTAGCGCAGTGCTGGACAGACCGACCAACGTTAACAGCAGCCCCTGTCTGTGCACACGGAAACCGACTCTAACCGCCTTCTGGAAAGCTTCACAAGTACGTCGGTACGCAAATGCGCTTTGTGACACAAGTGACGGTACGCATTTCAGATTGTTGCCGCGCATGCGTACCTGCGTACCACTTATGTGCATCCCTGTATATATATATATATATATATTTTTTTTTAAAAGAGGTAAAATATAAGACGATCCCAACTTTCAGGTGTGGGCCATATTCCATTATACGTTTGGAATCTGCTCAACAACGGGCCATAGTTTGGACGCCCCTGCACTACGCTCTGTTACTAACTGTTTGTTAATCCACCCTGGTACCTTGTTAACATTGAACGTTTTGTGGATGTATTGTGGCTGCAGTCTCAGTGTGTGCCTATCGTTTCAGCCTACCCCCCCACCCCCCCCCCTGTGCCCACCAAGCAGCAGTACCTGTGTCAGCCGCTTCTGGATGCCGTCATGGCCAACATCCGCTCGCCGGTCTTCAACCACTCGCTGTACCGAACCTTCGCCCCCGCCATGACCGCGATCCACGGCCCCCCCATCACGTATGTGTGTCCCCCCCACTCTGCAGTACATTCAAGTTCAGGTCACATACAAATAAAACACTGGAGTACTTCTCTACAGTATAATTAATAGACAACTGAGTAATCTGGATTAACAGAGACTCTGGTGTTTAAGTGGTATTTAAAACATAATTTGTAATGCTTTTTACTAGTCCTGGGCTATATTTAGATATAATATTAATATTGTGAAAAGAGACTAGACACCATGTGAGGATTTTGGATATCCTCACATTACAAATATGTATTTTTGTCCTGGTTTTAAAAGCTGTTTACATGTCATTTTCTAATCTCAGACTGTTCTGCTTTTTGCCTTTACCCACAGTCATTATATTCAGTATACTAATGATTAATTAGACGATTGGCATATTTGAATTTTAATACAAGACATATATAAAAGTTTAACTGAATAAAAAAAAATATAGAATTAGAAATGTCCGAAAGTTGAGAAAAGTGACTCATTCAAATATCTAAAAATACAAATAATAGAAAACAGAAACGGAAGTATGATTTTTTAAAATTTTTATTCTAGATGTATGCACTAATGTGATTATGAATCAAGGTATTAATCATGATAAATGACAAGAAGTAGTACTAAAAGTAGTAATTGTGCAGATTGGTCCATTTCAGAATTATATATATGATATGTTTTATAATGATTGATAATGAAAGTTTTCTCAAAGCTGGTACAGGTGCAGTTAGTTTGAATGACTTTGTATACTGCAGGGTAGCTTTTGAATTTACTCCAGGTGGAACTAAAGTCTGATTTAACACTTGATTAGGTTTCACATCATTCATCCACATCTGTGAAGAAACTAAAGGTATTAAATACATGTAATGCAGTAAAAGTACACCATTTACCTCTAAATTGTAGTGAATAGAAGTACATAAAATGGACCTTTGTAAATAACCTAATATTTTGTTATGAACACGATTAAAGTTTGATCGATTGACAGCGCATAAAAAGACAGGGTTGAAGAAAGATTTAAGAGTTGCATAAAAAGTTAAAGTAAAGGAAGGTTGTGTTTCTGGTCCTCAGGGGTCCCAACGTGACAGGCAGGAAGAGGAAGCACGAGGAGGACGAGCGGCAGACCATCCCCAACATCCTGCAGGGGGAGGTGGCCCGGCTCGACGTCAAGTTCCTCGTCAACCTGGATCCCGCCTTCTGCAGCAACAACGGCACCGTGCACCTCGTCTGCAAACTGGGTCAGTAGTCTGTCTGCCAGCAAATGTTGAGTACCCCAACGTTTACTGATAGAAATGTATAGGGTCCCCTGCTCATATAAATTGCCAGATGCTAACTTGCATATGTTGGGCAATTTGCACAATTGGCATAAGTAGCATTAGTTAGCATATGAAGACAATAGCTAAGAAATGAGTGTGATGATTTTGATTAATTTTGGGTTAACTTCTAGGGGACTCAGAACTGCATATTTGATCCTATAAATATCAGTAATGGATACTCAATATACATACAAAACCACACCAAAACTGTCCAAATCAGCCAAGCCATTTTTTAGCTATTGTCTGCATATGCTAATTGTTGCAACTAATGCTAATAGTGCAAATTGCCCAACATATGCAAGTTAGCATCCGGCAGTTTTGATAAGATAAAATAAGATGGACCTTTATTAATCCCTGTCGGGAAATTCAGTAGTTTAACAGCAACAGGGTAAGAATGACAAACAGGACAGCACAGATTCACACAGATTCATACAATTCAAGATAAAATCAAAGATACAAATACAATTATATACAGTTAAGTAACTATAGAATAAGAAATTCATTCAAATGAACATGTATACATATTGAGTCATATTAGGCTTGGGCGGTATCATTTTTTTCATACCGTCATACCTTGCTGACATCATACCGTGGTATACGGTATATGACGGTATGACTTGGGTCGACTTGAGTGAGGTGGCGTTCGAACGGCGGCAAATAGATGTTCCGAACAGTATATTATATGTTCGGTGTAAAATGCAGCCCGAGCCGGTAGACGCTCGCAAAGTGCCGCGATGTGCGCGCAAGTGCAAAACAAGGGCTGCATACATGACACATTGTGCAAATGGCACATTTTGAGATCGGATACAGAACGCGTTTGTAGATGTCCGACATTGTTTCAATTTTGAGCTAAGTTAACAATATATCATCATACGTAAAGAATTTAAAAAAAAGATATTGGATATGCCATATCGTATATGGTAGGCTAATGCACAGTGTACATAATATAGGTCTTAAGTCATCCCTGTTGTAATAAATTTGTTTCATTTTTAATTTTTTCCCCGTTGTAATAAATTCTTCAAATTTTTCGATCAATAAAACACAGTTGCAACTTCTATATGTTTCAGATAACTTTGTCAGGGTGTTCGCGGGGTCTTAAAAAGTATTAAAAGTTGATAAATCAATTTAGCGAAAATTAAGGCTATTAAAAAGTATTAAACGGCATTTTCCAAGGTATTAAGAAGTCCCACAGCAACGACAACATGAAACACCTTTTAATTTACTGAAACGACATGTCGGGAAACCCCCTCAAGGTGGCCCCATGCATAGCGCGCCGTAAAATGCTGCTTCTTATTTTAAGTTTCGTTGCCTTACTCCGCTCTGTGGGGGGGGGGGTCCCAAGGTGGGTAGACCGACATACGCAACGCTCTGGGGGTCCAACGGCTCCGTGTGTAAGCCCTATATGATAATTTTCTGATAACGATGAAATAACCTGCCTCCCTCTCCCCACGTCTCCTGCTGCTGCTGGGCTATCAGAAGAGGGGGAGGAAAAGAGAGGCAGGCACCGTTTATTAAATATTATTATACAGAGAACAGTCGTTATCAATTTGTTTTAAAGCTCAATAAATAACAAAGAAGACCTCTGATCGGCACTTTTCTAATTTTGTACGGAAGATTTAAACTTTAATGGACATGTTGACCGGCGGAACATTTTTTTTAACGGAAACTCTGCCGCACGGTTCCATCGTCCCTTGGAAGTGGCGGAGAGGTGGGTGTTTTTCATCTGCTGGTGGACTACCTGAGAAATATACAGCAGGAGAACACCCTGTCCACCGAGGAGAATAAACAGAAGGGTAACCATGGCAACCATGCTCCGGGGTTTTCTTCGCTGCTTTTGGTGTATTTTGTGGCGGCAGCTGCGCCACTTACAGGCCTGGCATATGTACTACAGCATTTCCAGCGGTCTAGTGTGAACGGACACATTAATGAATCGAATGCGTGTGAACGGAAGACCTTTTTGCGTTTGCGTTTTACCGTATGCGTCCTCGTGGGACCGGGGTCTAAGCCAAACTATATCCGGTCACAGAGATCTGCTATTTTAAAGTAAAGTCAACACATATCGACCCTAATATAGTCTATATTAAGAACGAGAAAAGTCTTAACATATATATCGTTTTTTGTAAACATATGACAAATGTGTGAGGGTGATGACGTCAGAGCATCGTCCTATGTGCCAGGGCTTAGCCCCGGACAGCCCCAGCCCAATTTAACCCCTGGGTATTTGTGAGGGAGCTCCTATATGGCATTACCCCGCTGAAGCTCACCAAAGTTTAATATATTTCATAGTTCAAAGTTTTGTCAATTGTTTTGTTTATTGGTCAAATACTGGTTTCTAATGGTTTCTGAGGAGTTTTACTGGAATGAAAGAGCACAGAGTCTACAGAAGCAAAAAAAGCAGCATACTGCATTAAACCTGACCTTCACAGAGAGGTTGAAGTTTATGTGCAGAGGAGGCTTCAGTAGTCTGTCTGCACTCTGTTTAGTTGTGCTATCTTACAATCAATATAGTAAAGTGTGTTGCCAATGTAACCGGTTAGAACTCAAAGTTGCGATGAGGTCTTAAAATGTATAGAAAGGGTCTTAAAAAAGGTCTTAAAAGGTATTAAATTTGACCTCAGGATTTCTGCATATACCCTGTTTATTTACACACATGCACACACATGTTCAAATGTTCTCAACGGAGAATGAAAATTACTTGCCTATTAATAATGGCAAAATAGTACAAACGGCACTTTTGGCTGAACAAGCAAGATAGAAAAATAGGGCCCGCCTAACTATACAAATAAAAAAGGTTGAATAACTTAAACTTAGGCCCTGATTAAAAATGAAATCCCCTTAGCCTATAAATAGGGCGGTTTGTAGCCTAATATGAAAACAATAAATCAATGGCATAAATGTTCTCAACGGAGAATGAAAATAAGGGGAATAAACTAGGCTACAACTGTAAATAATTTAGGCTATAAGGACAGCTTAACTTGGCCCGTCGGCCGCCGCCTGATAAAAAGGCTGAATAACTTCAACAAAAAATGTCAGCCTACAAGCAGGCATGTGGTTTGTAGCCGAATATGAAAAGGCAAATCAATTTCACATTTGGCGCATCTATCTCGCGGACCTCAATCTAGGTTCTTTGCTAAAAAGACAAGCATATTTACTTTGTCTGGCTTTATTTGTGCGCGTTGTGGTTTCACCGTGTTCCCTGGGGTGCTGAAAATACGCTCAGACGCTGCACTTGACGCACATATGCAGAGGTATTTGCGGGCCACCATGGACAGCAACGGTAAACGTGTCTCATTTACTTTCCACAACTGAAGCGGATTTTCCCCCGTATCGATTGCGTCCTCCTGTGTGTAGACAACCAGTTCTGCGTGTGCTGAGCTCTGAGAGCGGGAAATACGGACTGCCCTCCCCTGCCCTCTGCTGGCGCGTGCTGTGCATTACAACCAATGTCGTCCCTGTCAAAACTCTGTGTCAGTGTAATAGAATGAAACGCATCTGTGATTTGGTGCACAGTCTATGACGTCACGGTATTGAAAATCATACCGACGGGATTTCGAAATACCCTGATATACCGTAATACCGTCATACCCCCCAAGTCTAGGTCATATATACATATTAGATATATTTTCATGTATGTGTGAAAATAGTGTGTATATCTATGTGCTGCTGACCAATACTATACATTTCTAACATAAAACTTTGGGGTACAACATTTCCAGGTTCACACTCTTGGCAAGTATTCTGGATGGGAGCAAAAGCTTTAAAGAGCAACTTGCAGGTTAGAGACACCAGTGAATACATGTGTAGGAAAATGATGAATACACTAGATTTTCAAAAAAATATACAGAAATATACACTACAGTGACATCTGGCTTCGTTTTAGTAAGACATTTTTACTTCCGCATAAAAAAGCCTCCGCACGTGACCTCCCGCGTGTGACGTCACATGGGGGGGAGCGGCCGGTCTAACGTATGAATAAACATGGATCACAATGCTAGTTTTGAAGAGGTTGAAAATATATATTCGAATGCATATGATTATAATTATGAGCCTGCTAGGCTTCCAAGAGACCAGGAGCAGCCAAGGATTAGACGAAATAACGGCCATTGGAGAGAAATGGAGCTGTGGTGTGAGAAGAACCAGTGGAGAACAGGGCAGCTGTCTTGGTGAGTGACCGGCGTTAGCTACAGACAGCTGTTAGCTAACGTCGGTCACATCACAACATTGTAAAGTTAGCTATCATATATCAGGCTATAACTAAAGTAGCATTTATAATATAGTAACGTTACTGGTAGGCATGGGCGGTATCATTTTTTTCATACCGTCATACCTTGCTGACATCATACCGTGGTATACGGTATATGACGGTATCAGTCCCAATTTAAGGGGTAATTTCTCCCCCAAAATTTTGTTTCGAACGGTATATTATATGTTCGGTGTAAAATGCAGCCCGAGCCGGTAGACGCTCGCAAAGTGCCGCGACGTGCGCGCAAGTGCAAAACAAGGGCTGCATACATGACACATTGTGCAAATGGCACATTTTGAGATCGGATACAGGACGCGTTTGTAGATGTCCGACGTTGTTTCCATAGTGAGCTAAGTTAACAATATATCATCATACATAAAGATTTTCCGGGAGTAAATACTTGACTTATGTAAACTGTGTTCGTTATTCTCCCGACCAGGAGAGAAGCTTTAAAAGGAGACTAAATGGAGTCTCTGTGAAAGTTCAATTGGGTACTTTAATTAAAAAAGGCGCGGGTTGGTCACAAGCATGATATTGTTCAGTCAGACAAACAGCTGTGATCCGCTCCTCGTTAGGGAAGCCAAGAGTTGGATTTCTCCTGCGGTGCTGTTATATATCCTCTGCTGGCTCCTCCCCGCCTGCCGGCTCGCCTCGTCTCCAATGTCCGTTGTTGCATTTAAACAGAGGATTGGCTCCTTTCACATCCAATATATGCTCAACACGCCTTTTCTCCTCATATTCTCTTTCATCACTTTTCATTTAACACATTCTAAACGCTGTAATCAATACTCTAAAAAATACTTCTCGGCTCGTTTGGTTTCCGGTCATTCCGGATGTTGTCACATGCTCCTCTCGTCTGTAAACAATAATGTATTCAAATAAACTGTACCTTCATTTAATATTCAGCATGGTAGTATCTCGACATCTATAGTTGTAGTGTTAAATCAGTAGGCTTCGGTTTGCACCACTCCATATAATTTCGCTACTAAATTCACCTCTTTAGGAAATCGTATATTAGCCACATGCTACATGCGTAGATGAAGGATTTTCAGAATAAAAGCTTAACTGCTTGTGCACAAGAATTTCTGGTTTTTCAGTATAAAAGAGCATTAAAACTGACGGCATGTTTAAACTACATTTCCCCATTAAAACATTGATTTTAATTTCTAACACTTATTGAATAAAGTTTGCTATATTCACTAACTAGTTTGGCAATATTATTCCGTGCATGTGTTAAAAACCTTATTTCCATTGGATTCATTGGATTACTCGCGTGAATGTTTAGCACGTAAATGCTTTCGTTTTTAAAACCGTCCGACCTCGACTACAAAACCATCAACCAGTTGCATAGGATTAAAAAATTTCAACACTCACTCACCCCGTCTTAAACATTCCCAAAGAAGTGCCTCCGTCTCTCGTTGTGCTGGATGAAGTCACTGGCGACGAGTAAACCCAAAATAGTCCCAAACAGGCGCAGAGGCATTTTTCTTTTTTACTAGTTGTCCGAGTTCGGGGCCGGCAAATGCTGCCGCCATCTTGCTCAGCTCAGCTCTGTGCTGAGCTCTGAGAGCGGGAAAGAAGGACTGCCCTCCCCTGCCCTCTGCTGGCGCGTGCTGTGCATTACAACCAATGTCGTCCGTCAAAACTCCGTGTCAGTGTAATAGAATGAAACGCATCTATGATTTGGCGCACAGTCTGTGACGTCACGGTATTGAAAATCATACCGACGGTATTTCACAATACCCTGGTATACCGTCATACCGTCATACCGCCCAAGCCTAGTTACTGGCAGGACTGTTGATACTGATCCATAACAGAATCGAATGCGCAAGTATCAGCCGTATCTCGCGTTACCTAACTCAACTCCACACTACGGTGCTGTGTACCGGAGGGGAGACACGAGATACGGCTGGTACTTAACAACACAGACAGGGGGAAACAAACAAACACAAAGGAGACGGCTGGAGCAGTACAGCCACCACAGCGTTACCTAATGCAACTCCACACTACGTCTTACGGTGCCGTGTACCGGAGGGGTGAGAGAGAGGAGCGAAGGGGGTAGAGAGAGAGAAAGAGAGAGAGAGAGGAGTGAAGGGGGGGGGGAGAGAGAGATGTAATACGGTTTCCTGATAAACGTTTTGTTTGATAGGCCTCAGCTGTGGAGAGTATGTGCTGCAGGGAGGTGGATGCACCTCGCACAACGCACCCAGGAACGAAAGCTAGATCCGGTCCTTTTCCTGTTAGGGAAACTGTGGACTCGATGTCCTGACAGGCTGGATCATGATTACAAGTGGTGAAATGCAATGTAAAATTACCGAAAAAATAGCAGCTCACTAAATCACAACCGCTCAAACCAACTACAAACTACTACCGCGGATTGGGCAGAGAAGGAGTCCGAGAAAGTTGCTCCCCCATGTGACGTAATATGACGCGTTTGACGTATGACGTTAAAAAAAAAACAGTTTTTAGTAGCAGAGCTCAAAATTGCTCCTTTCCCTCTGAATTCCAGCCCTTATGTCTTGTAAAACATATCAAACCCTGCATTAACTTTTTTAATTGTAATTCAGGCAAGGTTAAGCATAAATGTAGTAAAAAAAAAAACCTGCAAGTTGCTCTTTAAAGAAGCAATTTTGCTGGGAAACCCTGGGCTTGCAGGATGTTCTAATTGTGTGTGTGTGTGTGTGTGTGTGTGTGTGTGTGTGTGTGTGTGTGTGTGTGTGTGTGTGTGTGTGTGTGTGTGTGTGTGTGTGTGTGTGTGTGTGTGTGTGTGTGTGTGTGTGTGTGTGTGTGTGTGTGTGTGTGTGTGTGTGTGTGTGTGTGTGTGTGTGTGTGTGTGTGTGTGTGTGTGTGTGTGTGTGTGTGTGTGTGTGTGTGTGTGTGTTCGTTCTCAGATGATAAAAACCTTCCCAGCGTTCCTCCTCTGCAGCTCAGCGTTCCTGCAGATTATCCCGACCAGAGTCCATACTGGGCCGATGACGGGGACCGTTACGGTGAGAGCACCTCTTATTTAATCAGGGGTACTGTGACAAATCAAAGATGAAAAATAAGCGGTTTATGTTAATCAGGTATTAAATGCAAAGTCTCTGAAACTGCTCACAGCAATACATGTTTGCTTCAGCTAAAATAATAATACACCATCATCTTGTTGTTCTTCGTCCTGAATGTATGCTACGGTTATTTTGTAGATACTTGATGGTTAAATGCTGTGAAAAGTCAGAAAAGGCCCAAGGCCATGACAACAATCTGCAATACTAGCATGCAAATATTTCACATCAACAATCTTTGAAGTTTTAAAAAACTGATTGACATATATTTAATAGAAATATGATATTGGGAGATCAGCATTAATGTTGTGATTGGTCAACCGCTTAGAGCTGTTCCGCCTCTTTACAATTTGTTGGAGCCAGGCTTGGAATTTCGTCATTTTAGAGGCAAGGCCATTTGGCCTTTGGTGTCACACATTTTTTCAGGGCGCAAAGGCCACATGCCAGGGCACAAAGGCCATTGAGGTAAAAATTAGGATTTGGAGCTTACAAATAAATAACTTCACTTTCTGATAAGAAAAACACACCAATGACATGGAAAACAAATCACTTTTTTTATATGAATAATGTCAAACATTATATCATCATATAGGCTTATGCCTCCTTAGTATTGCAGTATATAAAATGAAATACTCTACTTTTAATAATTAGTGTTTGGTGAAATCAAATCATAAAATCTAAAAATCTATTAATACTTAACAAATATATTCAATTTCAGAGCAGAAGAAACAGCCTTCAAGGGTCAAACTCTGCACATAAATCATTCAGCAGTGCACAATGAAGCTCAAACATTGAACTGTACGAACAAGCAATACTTTGAAATGCAAACGTGTGTGTGTGTGTGTACAAGAGTACATTTTTTCAACTCGAGGGTCGAATCAAATTTGCGTGACGCGTTCTCGTGGTAGCCAATCAGCGGTGAGGATCTCAGCCTGCTGTCACTGACGTTGAATCAGAAAACATCAGCAGTTAGCAAACAGAGATCACAGCTCCTCATATCTGTTCAGAAACTGGACAAAAGTTAAACATGTACAAAACACAGACTGTCTGTGTCATGGCGAATACAGTCGCTGTTGTATCTGTTTCTGTATCATGTTGTGAGTTTGGACGGAGCAGCTACAAGGTTAGTTTAGCCTGATCGATCCGATCTCCATTCAGAAAACACGCATTTTGAAAGGTTTTTCTCCTGCTGTCTGTCTGCAGACTTGTCAAAGCATTAATTCATGGTTTTTACTAACAGTTATCAGTATTTAGTTACTTCGGCATCATTTTGAAACGTGTATTACAATTAAATTACGGTAAAATATGTTCATTTCGTTGTAGTTGGTTTTTACCACAGCATTTACATGGAGATGGCCCCACCCCCTCTCCAGCGCGTCCTGTTTGAATGACAACAGTAAACACAGCTGACAGGTGTGGTACTGCAGGTGGTCCGTGGAAAAATCCAAAATCTAAATAAAATCCACTTTTTATTATCAAGGATTTTCGGGGACCACCTCATATGTGACTTGCTCTATCGAAATCAGTCGCATTGACCCGAAGAAACATTTTGAGTTGTATATATATATATAAGGACCCGTGACTGACAGGGGCCAAAACAATTTTAGAACATTAAGAAAAAAATGTTTAAGTAACCTTTCATCATTCATCAATAATTAACATTAATAGAACGTTATATTGATAATGTACTCACTAAACTTACGATTCATTTAACTTATTTTCTTCCAAAAGTTAATTATCCAAAGCCTCTGTACACCCAGTGCACCACCGCCAGCACTTTCTAGCAGCAGAGAGTGAGAGCATGTGAGGAGGGATGCTAGTACTTACGTGTGTACCATGTCTCAACGACTAACAAAGTCAGGCTTTCAAGAAAGAAGAGAAAGACAAGAGAGAGGGACTAAAGGGCAACAGTATGTCACCCAGTTTTTCAAAAGAAGAGGTGGGTGTGGTCCATGAGCATACTTGCCAACCTTGAGACCTCAGAAATCTGGAGCATTTCAAAATGAATTTTATATTCAGTGTTCTCTGATTGTATGCTACAGGTAGGCTGTCATTTTATTAAGTTCCTTTGATATTGTAAACGTTGTGTAATGCGTATTTTTCCTGCGATATCGGATGTTGAAAGAGCTGGAGCTGCAGTTCATGTTCGCTGATGCAGCTGTTGTGTTCTATGATTGTATGCTACAGATTTGAATATATGGTCAAGGACCAAAAGAAAGAAAGAAGTTGAGAAACATACACAACGCAGACAGACACCGGTCACACGTGCGACAAAACTATCAGATAGGCTTTAATTGACTTTTGATTGTCTATAATTAACTATAAAAAAATATTGGCGTTTTAACACTACGTTTATATATATATATACTTATTTTTACGGTTTGCATATGAGGTGGTCCGCGAAAATCCTTGATAATAAATAGTGGTCCGCATAAACAAAAAGTTTGAGAACCCCTGGACTAGAGCGATTAGAGCTTCCGGTGTGAACGCAGCATAATGCAGTTCAGAGACCAGACCACTGCTCTGACGATTTTAAAGCAACTTCGAGATTTTAACAGTGTGAGGGGCACAAAGGCCATGGTGGCCGTAGGACATAGAATTATTTTCGGGGCTTAGCGGCCAGACCGAGGGGCAACAACGTCGATGGCCCGTCATGGCCGCCGTGAAAATCCTACCCTGGTTGGAGCACTAGCCAATAGAAGCACAAGTGTTACATAGTGATGTCACTATGTTCCGGAAGTAAACAAAGGAGTCTAATGGTGGCAGGCGGGGGGGGGAAGGAAGAGAGAGTAAACTCCCTCTGGAGAGCACACCATTCACATGCAGAGAAACCTAAATAACACACTACAGCAGGGCTATTCAACTACACATTCAGTTGGGCCAGATTTTATAACTACAAAATTCAGCTGGGCCAGACATTCAGCGCCCTGTAAAAAGCGGGTAGTGACACATTTTAAACCAACACATATTACTGCGATGAATAACATCCCATTTTTATTCATTGTTCATCTAACAAAGGTAGGTCAAAAAGTGCATAAAACACAACAAATTAGCATTAATTTAACAGAATCTGAAAAAAAGTGCACAGTTGTAACGTTACATTTGTTTGCTTTAGAAGTCAAATATTCAGGTTATGTTTTTTGAACCAGGCACATCCAAAAGTGCATTTACTGAATACAATAAAAGCAGTCTTAATAAATGTCCTCACATAAAAAAAAAACAGCTAAAGAGCTCCAATGCAACACAAAGCAATACTATTTTTTCACTTTCAAGTAATAACAAAAAAATCATACGTTTTGGTCACATTTGACTCAGACACATTACAAAGTGCATTTAAATGAATACAGAAAGAACTGTCAAACCCTTCAGTGCACAAACCCATAACAAGGGATACGGGTAACTATATGAATGAATACTACACTACACGTCTACTATAGTAAACTAGGTGCTTACTATCACCTCATTTGTGATTTGTCATCGCTGACTTTCTCAATGGGAGAAGGGACATTTTTTTTGTTTTTCATGTTTTGAACAAGAGCAGTGATTTTTGGCTCATAGGATGTCAATCCTAAAACATTGGTGAAGAGTGCTGTCAGTCAGGGAGCAGCGAGTGCTACTTTTGATTGAGTTAATGTGTGAAAAGCTTGATTCACATGTGTATGTTGATCCAAAGATACTGAGCACACAGATCGCTACTTTCTGAACGTTAGGGAACTGCTGTTTGTTGACATCACTCCAAAGCTTTGCTGGCCCGTTAGTGCGCTGCATGTCAATAAGTTCCAGTGTATATTTCCCCTTGTCGATGCAGGGGACCACTTCCTTTGCTCTTGTTGATACGTCCCCCTCTATGGCAACAGTGAAGGGGTCTCTGGCAAAGCGCATCACCTCTGTGGGCAGAGCAAGTCCATCCAATCGATCGGCAAATTTCTCTTTCAACCTCGCAATGAAATCTGTCATCCCATCCGTGATTTGTGCCGGAGATGTGATGTGTTTGGGGAGCGTCGGAAAATGCAGCATCCGACCCGTGCTCAAGTCGGTCGCGAAAAGGTCCAGCTTGACTTGGATCTGCTCCACAAGATAAATGACCGTTTTGTCTCTGTTTACGCTTCAGAGTTGAGAGAGACATGTTTTAGAGTTGCTATCATAGGACCACCGTTACTAGTACCACTAGATGAACTTTCAAAAAACGTGCTGCGTTGTGGTTTGGTGGTTTCTATGCAATGCGGAGTGTTGCGTTCATGGTCTGTACTAGTGTAGGAATTTGGCTACGGGAGGCTGGGCCACTCGGGAGTTGGTTCTGGGCCGCATCTGGCCCGCGGGCCGCCAGTTGAATAGGCCTGCACTACAGGAAAGAGAAAACAAATAATAATAGGGAGCTAGTTAGAATTAGCATGTAGCTGCCCTAAGTAACTATATGATTCATTCTTGCTTAAAAATTAAATTTGAATAAGGATAAAGTTCATTAGAACATTATCATGATCATAAAGTGATGTTTTTGTGGGTTGAATAAATTCAGTTGTTTGAAGGAAAGCTAATATTATCAAAGCAAATATTTTAAAGTGGAACAACAGCTTGCTGGTTGAGCAACATTAAACCTTAATTCTCATTCATTATAATATTCTGATCATGATTATGTATTAACATCAAATGATATGATGTTTGTCTGTGACAAACTCTGTTTATGCCGTCATTTTACGTGTATTTCTTCATCTTCAGATCTCTCTATAAACTGAGATGCTTATCATTTTCTACTTGAATAACAGAAACATGTGTTGTTGATCACATGACCCTGTGCTCCTCCAGACGCCAACAACTTCCTGAAGACGGTGCACAGAAACATGACGTCCAAACTGCTGCAGCTCCCCGACAAACACTCTGTGACGGAGCTGCTGAACACCTGGGCGCAGAGCGTCCGGCAGGCCTGCCTATCTGCCGCCTGAAGCCCCGCCCACTTATGTCTGAAACCCTGTCCACCATTGCCTGATGCCCCACCCATCACCTGACCCAACCTGCAGACACCTCCTCCTCTCTGTGTTCACACCAACCATTGCATCATTTCCGCTAACTTGCTTTACTGAGTTACTCCATCATGATGGCTATTTGTAAAGAATCTAACTCAATGCAGGACCAAACTGCTTTTGAAATGCTTGTTTTCTCAATGGAGTTTGATCGTGGCTATGCTAACACGTTAGCTGCCTAAAATAACCTCTAAATACGGCTGCGATGTTATTGTTTATACATAGAGATATTAGGCATGCCAAAGTATTTACCCGGTGTTTCCTGGATAAACAGTAATTACATTACTCAGGAATAAAACCCATTTGGTGAATAATCGCTGAGGTGTTCAAGGCCCACGTGAATAACCAAAAAACTGAACTTTGTAAAGCGTCAGGGCTACAGTAAAGAGAAAATCAGGGAGAGTTTACTGACAAGACCATGGCAGTATCTAGGTGTAACCAAATGCTAAAAGAGAAACGGATAGTCAGTAAAATGTTGGTATTTTCTTGTGTGGAGGACGTGCAAAGTAAAAAGTATATATTTTTCTTGCTAAATGTCTACTGTAAGTACAGCGTAAGTTATCCGGTGGCCAATGTTCCTCACCCTGGCATCCCTTAAATATATTTCTATGTATAATGTGCATCTCTAAAATGATATAAACTCCACCGCATTTAACAATGACAATAATCTTTCCTTTATTTCTAATTTAACGTCACGCACTTCTCCTTCGAATAGGCAGACGCGTCTTTGCATTGACGTTGATCAGGAAAAAAAACCATTTAATTTATAAAGCACTTTTCAACAACCCAAATAAAGTATACAATAACAAACATTTCATAAAAGCAAACACAAAAACAAGATTCATTGATTAGTTTAAGAAAATAGTCATTATGAACCAGAAAGCAGTGTAATCTGGTTTGGTGTGGACACAGCGTGAGTCGTCCGCCCCATACACTACAGAACCTGCAGGACTTTTCCTTGTCATAAATGTGCAGCTGTCCCATGAACGCCCCGTGACTGATATCTTGTATTCTGATCCCGACATTTCTCCTGATGCATTCTGGGTAAATTCAGACGTTTGCTCGCCTGCAGAAATGACTTCTTCCACGCTGCATTCAGAAGTCCCATAGACAGAAAGCAGATTTTTGCAGCTTGTATATAACATGAACACAAAAAGGGAAAAAAACAGTAACCGGACCGCCTGAAAGGTCATTTATCCCGATCTATATTCTGCTCCCTGAATGCATCACATTGCTTCTGTTTATTCTGTTTCCTGTTTGAAATGTCATTTCAGTTTTGTACCACAGAAGAGCGCTGTTGTAAAGAAAAAACTCTACTTTGCTTTTCAAATGAAAATTTAAAAATATTTTTTTGCTATCATGAATAAAAACTTTTCTGTTCAACTTTTTAAATATAGAAACCGTTTCAGTCACTGAAGACAAAATATGTACTTTTCTGCAACAGCTTCAGTTTCACTGTTGTTGGATTATTAAAGCAACAATCATTTAACATTTGTTATAAAAACATCAGCTTTATAATTGCTGGATGTAGAGAAGCTAGTAAAAAATAACAAATATTAATCTCAGAAATCTTAAAATAATTGGTAATAATTATAATTAACAAAATATGCCATTAATGTCACTTAAACAAACCCTATTCTGCTCATTTTCAGGTTTATAATTATGATGTGCCTCTGTGACATCACTTCATACTTTAATGTTCAAAAAGCTCTTTCTTTTTCTCATACTGCCTGTGCTGCAGCACCTCTTTCACCCTCTGTCTGAAACCAGAGCCCAGTCTGCTCTGATTGGTTAGCTGGCCGGCTCTGTTGTAATTGGTCAACTGCTTAGATATGTTCCGCCCCTTAGCCTATCATTTATGATGTGTTGAAGTGCTAGCCAATCGAAACGCCAGTGTAACATAGTGATATCACTATGTTCGGGAAGTAAACAAGAGTCTAATGGAGGTGTAGCAGGAGGGGAAAATAAAAACAACAATCTCCTCCCTGATCCGATGGGGAGTGGCTAAGCAAGTCACGCATGAGAGCTGGAGGAAGCTAATTAGACAAGTAAGTCACAGCTGTGAGCTGTGTAGGAGAGGAGACACTGAACTCCAGAAAATGGAAGAAGTGGAAGTCTGATGCAGCTTCATAACCCAGTTGGATGTTTGGGGAGTGTTTCTGGTCGTACTGAACCCAGGCGCTCCAACATCCTCCTTTGACCTGCATTCCCGGCCTGCTAAGACTTCAAGGTACGTTTTTCTCTGCATCCTTACAGATTCTCATTCCCCCCCCCCCTTAAAACCCTACACTCAAACCTGCACCCACACACCACTCTGAACTGGTTGGAGAAATTCCCTCCGGAGGGAGCACAGGGATTTTTAGCCTTTGCAGACCATTAACATGCACACATGATGTTATGGAAACATAACACACTACAGGGAAGGGAAAAGCCAGAAAGCAAAGGCTGTTCCTAAGGCTGACTTCATCTCTGGCTACGCTTCCCTCTCTGGATTTCCTTGCTCTCACTGAGGCCTGGATTACACCATCCAACACATCCACCCCAGCAGCTCTCTCCACAGCATATTCCTTCACCCAAACACCCAGACCCACTGGCAGAGGAGGTGGCACTGGTCTCTTGCTCTCTCCCAACTGGAGCTTTTCCCTCTTCAAGCTACCTAACTTCACTCCTTCCACCTTTGAATTCCATGCCGTCACAGTAAACCATCCTATACAATTAACCATTGTTGTTCTCTACCGTCCATCAGGTGCCTTGGGGGACTTCTTGGAGGAATTAGATAATCTCCTCTCACACATCCCTGAAACTGGCCCTCCCGCTGTACTTCTCGGAGACTTCAACCTCCAGACAGGGAAGATATCTGAACTAACATCTCTGTTAACCACCTTTGCTTTCTCACTGTCTCCATCCCCACTGTTGAGCATATTTGTATAATAACAAAGTCATTTTTCAGTTCATGTGCATGACATCATCAGAATGTGCCTGAAACGTGGTGATGCTAATGAGCATGCGCTGATAGAATAAACGTTCCGTACTCCAGGCCAAACTCTGAGCGATGTGGTCGTGTTTTTTCTGTCCGTTAGCATACTTGCAAGATACTTTGGTTGACTGCAAACATGGAGACTTCTGTTGAATATAATGTCTCACGCAACACCCACCAATATTCTCAAGGAACTGCACTACTTCTAACCTCTCCGTAAACCCGCTTCACACATCCGATCACTTCTTCATTTCATTCTCTCTACCCCTTTCCAAACATAACAAACTGATCTCTTCTAATTCTGCACCTGTCCGCCTTAACCTTCGTTCCCTCTCCAGGGTATATGCAGGAATCCTGAAGTCAAATTTAATACCTTTTAAGACCTTTTTTAAGACCCTTTCCATACATTTTAAGACCTCATCGCAACTTTGAGTTCTAACCGGTTACATTGGCAACACACTTTACCTCACATTTACTATATTGATTGTAAGATAGCAAAACTAAACAGAGTGCAGACAGACTACTGAAGCCTTCTCTCCACATGAACTTCAACCTCTCTGTGAAGGTCAGGTTTAATGCAGTATGCTGCTTTGTTGCTTCTGTACTCTGTGCTCTTTCATTCCAGTAAAACTCCTCAGAAAACATTAGAAACCAGTATTTGACCAATAAACAAAACAATTGACAAAACTTTGAACTATGAAATATGTTAAACTTTGGTGAGCTTCAGCGGGGTAATGCCATATAGGAGCTCCCTCACAAATACCCAGGGGTTAAATTGGGCTGGGGCTGTCCGGGGCTAAGCCCTGGCACATAAGACGATGCTCTGACGTCATCACCCTCACACATTTGTCATATGTTTACAAAAAAGGATATATATGTTAAGACTTTTCTCGTTCTTAATATAGACTATATTTAGGGTCTATATGTGTTGACTTTACTTTAAAATAGCAGATCTCTGTGATCGTATATAGTTTGGCTTAGACCCCGGCCCCACACGGTAAAACGCATACGCAAGCGCAAAAAAGGCTTCCTTTCACACGCATTCGATTCATTAACGTGTCCGTTCACACTAGACCGCTGCAAATGCTGGAAACGATGTAGTACATATGTCATGCCTGTAAGTGGCGCTGCTGCCGCCCGAAATACACCAAAAGCAGCGAAGAAGAACCCGGAGCATGGTTGCCATGGTTGCCCTTCTGTTTATTCTCCTCGGTGGACGGCGTGTTCTCCTGCTGTATCTCTCAGGTAGTCCACCAGCAGATGAAAAACACCCACCTCTCCGCCTTTTCCAAGGAACGAGGGGACCGTGCGGCAGTTTCCGTAAAAAAAATGTTCCGCCGGTCAACATGTCCGTTAAAGTTTAAATCTTCCGTACAAAATTAGGAAAGTGCTGGTCAGAGGTCTTCTTTGTTATTTGTTGAGCTTTAAAACAAATTGATAACGACTCTTTTCTCTGTATAATAATATAATAATATTTAATAAACGGTGACTGCCTCTCTTTTCCTCCCCCTCTTCTGATAGCCCAGCAGCAGCAGGAGACGTGGGGAGAGGGAGGCGGGCTCTTTCATCGTTATCAGAAAATGATCATATAGGGCACACACGGAGCCGTTGGACCCCCAGAGCGTTGCGTATGCCGGTCTTCCCACCTTGGGACCCGTTACCGTAGTCGTTTATTCCCCCCCCCCCCCCACACACACACAGAGCGGAGCAAGGCAACGAAACGGCGCGCTATGCATGGGGCCGCCTTTTGGGGTTTCCCGACATGTCGTTTCAGTAAATTAAAGGGTGTTTCATGTTGTCGTTGCTGTGGGACTTCTTAATACCTTGGAAAATGCCATTTAATACTTTTTAATACTTTTTAAAAGCCTTAATTTTCGCTAAATTGATTTATCAACTTTTAATAATTTTTAAGACCCCGCGGACACCCTGCTCTCCCCCTCTACCTTTGCCTCATCTGTGCTCTCAGCCCTCCCTTCCTCTGACTCGTTCCAACCTCTGCCTCCAAACTCTGCTGCAGAAACTCTCCTCTCTACTCTCTCATCCTCTCTGGACTCTCTCTGTCCTCTCACATCTCGTCAGGCTCGTCAGTCCCCTCCTGCTCCCTGGCTAAATGACACACTGCATGCTAATAGAACCATCCTTCGGGCAGCTGAGCGGAAATGTTGGAAATCCAAACACCATGTCGACCGCCTAACCTATCAGGCTCTCCTCTCCTCTTTCTCTGCTTTGATCTCTCAGGCAAAAAGCACTTTCTTCCAAGATAAGATCCAATCTTTCCTATTCCAATCCCAAACAACTATTCTCTATCTTCTCCACCCTCTTGGACCCCCCCAAAGCCCCTTCCCCCTCCTCCCTTCTGTCAAGCGACTTTGTTAACTACTTTGAAAAAAAGATTGATGATATTCGCTCTTCTTTTTCTGACTCACCTTTACTCACCGCTGGGTCACCAGACCCTCCCTTCACCCACACACTAACCTCCTTCTCCCCTCTCTCTCCAAGTGAGGTTCTTACCCTCATTACCTCTGCCCGTCCTACCACCTGGCCTCTGGACCCTATCCCTTCAAACCTCCTTCAAACTATCGCTCCTGATATTCTACCGTTTCTCACCCTTTTCATCAACACTTTCCAATCAGTCTCAAGGAGGCAAGAGTAAACCCTCTCCTAAAGAAACCCACTCTCAACCCGTCTGATGTTATAAACTACAGGCCTGTCTCTCTCCTCCCGTTCCTGTCTAAAACACTTGAACACGCTGTCTTTAAACAACTCTCCTGTTATCTCCATCAGAAAAAGCTTCTGGATCCGCACCAGTCTGGTTTCAAGGCAGGTCACTCCACAGACACTGCTCTCCTTGTTGTCTCTGAGGAACTGCACACTGCTAAAACAGCCTCCCTCTCCTCTGTCATCATCCTTCTGGACCTGTCTGCTGCATTCGACATGGTGAACCATCAGATCCTCCTTCGCACTCTCCAAGAACTTGGAGTTTCAGGTGCCGTTTACACGAGAACAAAACGGGCTGGATCCGCGTAGTTTCTCTTGCGTATAGCCCTTTCATTTACACGAGGCCGTAACAAAACGATAGAAATGGACCCCACAAATGATAACGGGTCCCAAGGTGGATAGATTTGCAAACGAAACGCTCTGGGGGGTCAAACGAGTCTGTGTAATCGCCTCTATACGATCATTTACTGAAAAAATAACGATAGCCCCACCTCTCCCCGCCTCTGCTGCTCACTGCTGTAGCATGGCCAGTAGCTACTGTCAGTAGCAGTAGCTAGTGCTACTGCTAGTGCTACTGCTAGTGCTACTGAGCATGCAACAGATGTTAGTACAACATCTACAGCTCGACCATGCTGCAGATGTCAGTGCGGTCTCGTGTGGAAGTACTTGGCCACTTACAGTCCCGACATATGTACTACAGCGTTTCCAGCGTTCTCGTGTGAACAGACACGTGAAATGAAACAAATACGTGTGAACGGAATACTTTTTTGAAAACGCATACTGTGCATAAACGCAAACGTTCCCGTGTGAGCGGCACCTCAGGCTCTCCACTTTCCCTCCACACCTCATACCTCAAAGACCGCACCTACAGGGTAACTTGGAGAGGGTCCGAGTCCGACCCTTGTCAATTAACTACAGGGGTCCCTCAGGGCTCTGTTCTTGGTCCCCTCCTCTTCTCCTTGTACACAAACTCGCTCGGATCGGTCATTAGCCCGCATGGTTTTTCATACCACTGCTACGCTGATGATACCCAATTAATTCTGTCCTTTCCCCGCTCAGAGACCCAGGTCGTCGCACGCATCTCTGCTTGCCTAGCAGACATCTCTCAGTGGATGTCTGCTCATCACCTCAAGCTCAACCTTGACAAGACTGAACTGCTTTTCCTTCCGGGAAATGATTGTCCCACTCTTGACCTAACAATCAACATCGGCACCTCTATTGTTTCCCCGACTCAGACTGCAAGGAATCTGGGTGTGATCCTTGATAACAAACTGTCCTTCACTGCAAACATAGCTGCTACAACCCGCTGCTGCAGATACACTCTTTACAACATCAGGAGGATACGTCCCCAGCTGACCCAGAAAGCAATGCAGGTTCTGGTCCAGGCTCTCGTCATCTCACGCCTAGACTACTGCAACTCCCTCCTGGCTGGTCTACCTGCATGTGCCATCCGACCTCTGCAGCTCATCCAGAATGCACCGGCTCGTCTGGTCTTCAACCTTCTTAAATTCTCCCACACCACGCCGCTCCTCCGCTCCCTTCTCTGGCTTCCAGTAACTGCTAGAATCCACTTCAAGACACTTGTACTAGCGTACCATGCTGCGAATGGATCTGGCCCTTCCTACATCCAGGACATGGTTAAACCGTACAGCCCAGCACGTGCACTCCGCTCTGCATCAGCCAAACAGCTCGCTGCACCCGCACTGCGAGGGGGACCCAAGTTCCCATCAGCAAAAACACGTGGGTTTGCTATCCTGGCTCCAAAATGGTGGAATGAGCTCCCCATTGAAATCAGGACAGCAGATAGCTTACACATCTTCCGGCGCAGACTGAAAACTCATCTCTTTCGACTCCACTTCGAGCGATAGAATTATTAACAAAGCACTTATATACTAATAAAGGACTGGCTTATCTAAAGCCAGTTGAGTAGCACTTGAAATGTTTTGGCTCTATGAAACCTGATGTACTTATATGATTCTGTTTTCTTCAAGTTTGTATTTTGTTGGTCGAACGCACTTATTGTAAGTCACTTTGGATAAAAGCATCAGCTAAATGCAATGTAAAAAAAGCAGTATAAGGTCCCTTTTAAATGTTGATGTCTCCCCAGATAAGAACATAGGGAAATATTTTATGTTCAAATAAACATTTTGACTTTTTTTTTTCTCTAAAGCCACATCATTTGTTTTTTTCCTCAAATGTTGGTTATTGTAAAGCCTTTCTATTTAATTCAGAATTACATGATAAAAATGTTTTAAATGTAACTTGCCTTAAACTGAAGGAACCTTGTAGATAATGAACATAATAATTATAAAAACTGTATGAAATTAGACATATTTTATTATTTTCAGACTAAATGGTACAAAAGTTGTCAGGTGATTTTCCAAAAAAGAAATACAGATATGCATACATCATTGTGTGTGTGTGTGTGTGTGTGTGTGTGTGTGTGTGTGTGTGTGTGTGTGTGTGTGTGTGTGTGTGTGTGTGTGTGTGTGTGTGTGTGTGTGTGTGTGTGTGTGTGTGTGTGTGTGTGTGTGTGTGTGTGTGTGTGTGTGTGTGTGTGTGTGTGTGAGAGAGTCAGAAGCTGAGAGAAAAGGCTCTGTATGACAGGTTGGTGAACACGTCGATGTGATTGCTGCTGCCTCCCACCGTCAGCATCTGCACAGAAAATACAAACATTTATTCATCTTTTATTTAATATATTCAGTATTCTGGATCAGTGTCTTGTCTGCTCTAAACATGCAATATATTTTTGAGAAAATAATCAATCCACATGGTCAGAATATCTCCCATCCCTTTAAGAACCCAAAGACACAACTCTCTGTTTTATTTGTTCGATGTCCTTTATATATGTTGCAGTGTAACTTGTCAAAAATATCATTTTTTAAAGGTCCCATGTCATGCTTTTCCGGTTATTACCCGTCCCCTTGTGTGTTATGAAGGTTTTTCTGCATGTAAACGGTCTGCAGAGTCACAAACCCTCAAAGTACACCCTGTAGCGAGTAAAACTCTAACACAGAAGACACCTGTCTCTGCTGCCCCAGAACGCACCTCACACACCGGGATCCCTTGGCTAAGGGAGTCCCCAATGACTTGCATAGAGCTCCCTGAACGCTGGTAATAGACGAGTTGGGATGGCGGAGAAATGCTCTCGGCAGACCCATTCTCACAGCGTTATAAACCTTTTTCTTACTCAATATCAAGCCACACTTATTGTTTTTACTTCGGCTGTGAGTGTTTGTGTGTGCTCAGGATGAGTTTGGCTGTTTCTCTCTGTATCACCGACCCGGAAACCTGTCCGCTCATCGCAGCAGCTCATCGCAGCAGCTCACAGCAGCGGCGAGCAGTAACGAGCCTCTCAACGTCCCGACCAATCAGAGCACACTGGGCTCACAGGGAGGGGGGGGGCAGGAGCTCCAACAAGCCGTTTAGGACAGAGAGTGAATCCACATACTATACAGAGATGCTGTATGAGAAACCAATGTGAGTTTGGAAGATTGCACAATATAAATCTATTTTAGTAGACCTCAACAATGGAAATATGATAGGTAGAAATGGCCATGACATGTGACCTTTAACACTTCAGGAGCAAAAAAGGGCTCACTCCACAAAAACCAAAAAATAAATATGTTTCAGGTTATTATAACTACGGTGTCTGACAGGTGCAAACACGAAAAAGATAACTGTCGAAAAAACATTTACATTAGGTTTACGAGCTGCACCTTCAGAAATTATGTAAATATAAAAACACAAATGTGCCCAAACGCATACAAATGAAGAATCATCTTCACCATCTTGACAACCCATGCAAAGCGTTTAGTAAAAGCGCTGCAAATACAAAACACTGCAAGAAGCTGCAGAACGGAAGAGCGACACTAAAAAGTGACGCACACAGCCGGGACCGGAGCGCTTGTTGAGTTGGCCAACTGTCGCTCTTCAAAAAAGCCAATAATACGTACATGTTAAGCACGTTTCCAACAACAAAGCTATCACATGATTGCTTCTGATATTATTGCAGATTAGCTGTAAAATGGCTAGCTATAGCTAACCTAATATTTTCAAATATCCTGACAAAACACTTACAATTATAGAAAAGACTCACTCTGCCAACAGGGGAAGTCAGCCAACTTTATAATCCCTGCACATCAAAAAGCGCTCAGGTCCCAGCTGTGTGCGTCTCTTTTTGGGGTCACCGTGTCCATTGTGTTTTAAGCCTCTTGAAGCATTTTGTAAACGCTGTGGATGTTTCCTCAAGTTGGTGATGATGTTTCTTCATTTGCATGTGTTTTGGCACATTTGTGTTTATATATTTGCATCGTTTCTGAAGCTGCACGTTTGCACCTGTTGGTCCCCATATTATACACCAATAAAAACACAATAACTTGCGGTGCATTCACTGTCTCACTATGAAGTAACTGCAGATGTAACATGTATGTTATTTAACTTGTGGTACGTTCAGTTGCTCGCTGTGATATATAACTTGTGGTGCGTTCAATGTCTCACCCGGTGCTCTGCGCTGTTGGTGTTGAGCTGCAGCGTGTTGAGGCTCTGTGGCGTACAGGGGATCTGAGCCTTGACCTCCCCCCCCAGGAGACAGTGAGCCACAGACGGGCCCTCCCCCACAGCCAGGATCTACAGAGGAGGAAGGTAGGATGTACATGTTTTAATTAATACTCAGTTTAAACATAAAAAGGTGTAATAAAGAACAATAACACACAATTAAAAAGCTAGTACTTTATTATTTCATGGAGTCACAGTATCTACAACATTGTCCTGCTAATATTTCCAAATAAAAGCCTTAAAGGTGGGGTAGGTAAGTTTGAGAAACCGGCTCGTCGAGATACACTTTTTATTATATTCCATGGAATGCTCTTAACATCCCGAATATCTTAAGTGCTTTGACAAAAAAATCCATAACAAAATGTCATCTGTGGAAGCCGTAATACTGTAAAAAGCACGACCAATCATTTTAGCCGGTCCGGCTCAAATAACTGGATGGCCTACCTGCCTGTCAGCCTTCCATCTGTGCACAAACGTATCTCGTGCCCTCATTGGTCATGTGTGTGTTGGAGGAGGGGCTCTGTAAGGAAGTGGCAGATTTGTTCCGGCTGTTTATTTTCAAATTCTAGCGCACTTGAGCTGGTTTCTCCGAAATTACCTACCCCACCTTTAACAACTGAAGAGATATTGTCCACGGAAAAAAACGAAAGGGCTTTTATTTTGAAACCGAAAAGTTTAGTTAAAATGTAAATGTTTACTTTTCTCATGTCTGACGTATTCTACAGACATTAAGACATTTAGACTTTAGTATATGTTTTCATGTTTCTTTTCTTTTAGACTTTTCAATTGGATTTGGTTAATCTCCACATAAAACTTGTATAATGATGAAACGTCAATGAAATAACCAGAAGTTCAAAGCTAACGTTATGCTATAAACAAATTACATTTTGGTCACGTCTTCACATCAACACCGCTAAGCTAAAGGTGGCTAATGTTCGATGCGATGACGTTTAGTAGTCTCCTTTAGACAGTTGTTGGCAACAGCTGTTTTAAAGACACTGCACATATTCACCAGTGGGGGATCTACTGACGTGTTTAGGGTAAATCAAGCCTCAGAAAAACACGTGTAACGGTGTGTGTGCAACGCGGGGTCTCACCATGTCCTGGTAGAAGGACGTCTGTCTCTGGCAGCCCGTCAGAGGGAAGATGGAGGTCGGGGACAGAGAGCGGAGATGCCACAGAGACAGAGACGGACCTCCACCACACAGCTGCAGGGCACAACCACACCATTAGTACTGAAAGAGTTTTCATTGGGGGTAATCATAAGGAGAATAAAACTATAATTAATTAATACTTTTTAGTTCCTTACCATCCAGTCTGAGTCGGTGGTCAGACAGCTGATCCATTTACCGTACTGAGGTCGAGCACAACTCTGAAACACACGAGAATCTGTTCATTTTTCTACCATTTTAAAGACTTTTACTAATGCAGAGCTGATGGGAGGATGACTTTGAGATGCAGCTACATATAAAGAACAGAGATGGGAGGAGGAGGTGGCAAGGAAGGTGAGCAAGAGGAGCAAAAAATAAAAGGGAGGAAGAAAGGAAAAATATGAAGAAGAGAGGTGAAAGAATAAATGAGATGAAGTAAGAGTTCAAATCTGCTGCTCCAATGTAAGGTGAAACACATTTTTTCAAAAGTGAAATTCGTTTTTTTAAGAGATACTTGCTATATACAGTGGAGGAGATAAGTATTTGATCCCTTCTTTTCCCACTTACAAATAAATTAACAATCTATAATTGTATTGGTAGGTGTATTTTAACAGTGAGAGTAAGAATATCAAAAAGAAAATCCAGAAATCTACATTATATAAAAGATAGAAATTGATTTGTATTTTGTATTTGATCCCAGTGTGAGAAAACGTTTTTAGAGAGTACTTGTCCATGGACAAGTGAGTTTGGCAATTTACTTGTCCGAATACATTTTTCACTTGTCCAGAATGGAAAATATGGCAACACACATGCTGCAACCTGCCTGTGAGACAGAGTCCAACCACACATGTCCAACACTATAGGCCTAATAATAATAATACATTATTTTCATAGCCTATAGGCGTACGCTTTTCTACAACTTAAAGAAGCTTGCACGCTTACACATGTCCTGCAATACACATGCTGCAGCTGCCCAGCTGCTCACTGTTTGTAAAAGTAAATAAATAGTATGTTAATTTCAATAATGTACTTTCTATACCCTGCTTCATAAACAATACTGACATCCCTGTGCTCCTCCGAGTCTGGGGGTCCGGGGATGTGAGGAAAACGCGAGGACACAGACAGGGAGGCTGTTTCACTTCATAAAGGAAATGGCGGTCAATATTAACAACACAGGAGCTAAAACGCTTAATAATCTTCATTACGTGTTAAAGAAAGAACATAAGAAAGTTTGACAAAGATGAGGCTGTTAAACGGGCAGCGGATCCGCTGTGTGTAGAAAGAGAGAGAGAGAGAGAGAGACGCTGAGCTGCAGCGATCAGCTGATCCGGAGCATAGAGAGAGAGAGAGAGCTGCGGTCCGCGGGGTTCGGCCTCGCGTCCTGTCCTCACAACTCTTATTAATCCCGGGACCTGACAATTGTTATTTGTTCCTACTCGGAACCGAGTTTTGCTTCCCAACCCTGCCACTGTGCTACACGTCCCGCCACGCCATGCCCCTGTCTCAGTACAGAAAGCGGCGAGATGCATTTCCTTAGGAATTGACAAGCAGAACCGAAACTAACATTTCTAAACGAACAATGTCGGACACGGACAATTTGCGAATGAGTTCTGCCTTTTGTAAACTTTAATTTGTCAATAATTTGTCAATAAATGAGGGCGAAAAACGTCACTTGTCCACCGGACAAGTCAATTACAAGATCTACTTGTCCGTTATTGTAAATAACACGTCCCGGACGGTGGAACGTGTGCTTTTTCGCACACTGGATCCCCTTGCAACCAACAAGGATTCTGGCTTCCACAGACCGGTTAAATAAGTCCTCTTCCTTTAGGAAAGTACTCCTTATATCAACTTGTTACCTGTATAAAAGACGCCTGTCCACAGAATCAATCAATCAGATTCCAACCTCTCCTCCACGGGCAAGACTAAAGAGCGGTCTAAGGACCTCAGGGACAAGATTTTCCCTGAGGTCAGCACCCTCTGATGACTGCACTTGGCTGGGATTGGCTACAAAGCCACCAGAAAGCAGCTTGGTGAGAAGGAGACAACTGTTGGTGCCATTATTCGGAAATAGAATAAAGACAAAATGAGCATCAGTCGCCCTCAGTCTGGGGCTCCACACAAGATCTGGCCCCGTGGAGTCTTGATGATGATGAGAAAGGTGAGGGATCAGCCAAGAACTATACGGAGGAACTTGTTAATGATCTCAAGGCAGCTGGGAGCACAGTCACCAAGAAAACTATTGGTAACACACTACACCATAATGGATCAAATCCAGCAGCGCCTGAAGGCCCCCTGCTCAAGAAAACATGAGAGGCCCGTCTGAAGTTTGACAAGGAGCATCTGAATGATTCAGAGAAGGCTTGGGAGAAGGTGACGTGGTCAGATGAGACAGAAATGTTGATCTTTGGCATCGACTTGACACCCCGTGTTTGGAGGGAGAGAGAGAGACCAACTACAAGAAGCGTCTGACCTCTGCTGTCCAACAAGGGTTTCTCCACCAAGTACTAACAAGGGGATCAAATATTTATTTCCCACAGTTAATATAATGTCAATTTCTGGATTCTCTCATTAGGCAAACTTACAAAATCTGCAAGGGATCAAATACTTATTTATTCCAATACTTATAAATTCAGATCTGAATTTTTTTTAGAGACAACGACATATTTATTCAATCTCAATCTCTACATATATGACAGCCATTCCATTCCAGTGTTGATTTCCAACACACAGAAATGTTGTCAATAGTTCATAGAATAAAAGTAAATAAATAAATAATTTTTCTCAAACACATACCTATAAATAGTGAATCCAGAGAAACAGATAATGCTGCAGTGGTCTATTTATCTTTCCAGAGCTGTATATATATCAGTATCAGGCGTTAAAGCTGTGAGCTGTTCCCTCACCTCATACTTGTAGATCTCGACGCAATGCACAGACTGACCCGTCCTGCTGTCTGGAATACAAATCAGAGAAATTAACAATACGTTTACAGTCTGCTGCTAGATGAGACATTACTCATCACTGACAACAATACTAACAATAAGGGGAAGAAGAAGAAAAGGTGACTCACCCCACATCCTCACAGCTCCGTCCTCCCCCCCAGACAGGATCTCTGCCTCCCTCTCTCTCACACTCAAACAGTGCACGTAGTCTGAGTGTCCCTGCAGCACTGCCTACACACACACACACACACACACACACACACACACACACACACACACACACACACACACACACACACACACACACACACACACACACACACACACACACACACACACACACACACACACACACACACACACACACACACACACACACACACACACACACACACACACACACACACACACACATTTTTTGAAAATAAAGTTATTTGATTTAGTTTTTTCCGTTTAAAACATTTGATATATATTTTGCATCATTTTACAATTTTCTTTAGTTCAGTTACAATTTAATGCACTTAGGTTTTATGTATTAGGGTTACGTTTTAACATTGTATGTATTAAGTTTAATTTTTAATTAATTTACCAAAACATTATACACGTGTAGTTAGTTTACATTTTTAGATCATTTGTTTGAAGTTTTTATAGTTGTATTAAAGCAGACAGGAAGTTATAGATAGCTATAGGTGAGGCTGACTGGAGGCTGACTGCAGGCTAACTGCAGGCTGACAGGAGGCTGACTGGAGGCTGACTGGAGGCTGACTGGAGGCTGACTGCAGGCTGACTGCAGGCTGACTGCAGGCTGACAGGAGGCTGACTGCAGGCTGACTGCAGGCTGACAGGAGGCTGACTGCAGGCTGACTGGAAGCTGACTGCAGGCTGACTGCAGGCTGACTTCAGGCTGACAGGAGGCTGACAAGAGGCTGACTGGAGGCTGACTGGAGGCTGACAGGAGGCTGACTGCAGGCTGACAGGAGGCTGACTGCAGGCTGACAGGAGGCTGACTGCAGGTTGACTGGAGGCTGCCTGCTGGCTGACTGGAGGCTGACATGAAGCTGACAAGAGGCTGACTGGAAGCTGCATGTGAAGCTGACTCACCTTGAAGATGCCGTGCTCCAGGTCCAGGATGTGGATGTTGTTGTCTCCTCCTCCCACCACCAGGCTGTTATCCTGAAACACAGAACCATCGGCCTCATACAGGGGAAGCATACTTTCACTACATAGACCCTCCAGAAAAACGCGGGCTAAAAATCCTTGATTATGCGGGCAAAAAACCTTGATTATGCGGGCTAAAATCCTTGATTATGCGATTAAATATGCAGGGTTTTTATGTGATTTTATGCGGTGAAATTGCGGGAAGTTGCGAAATATGCGGAAAGTTGCGAAAAATAATAGATTTTTCTTTAAATATTGGGCTGTCTTATTTATTCTCTCTCACACACAACCTGCCACTAACATTAAACCCCTTTCCTTTTCAATTAAACACATTGAATGTTTATGTATTGTAAAAGCAATTGGGCTATTTTAATCACTCTCTCTCTCACAGACACACACTTCTCCGCCTCATTCTGTTTTCATTTACTAGTTCGTTATCTGACCAGCTTCAATCTTGTAGGCTACTCACTTAGTTTCTTGTAGCCCTCGAAATGGTTTTGGAGGTTGATGCCTCGGTGAATGTGAGTTGTTTGGCTTTCTTGTCCGCAGCAGCAGGAAGCATTTTCGAATGTTTGAATGAATGAAAGTGGGTCGTCACCGTCGACTTTCTCTTCTGCTCCAACACACAGTTGCACGGGGTGCAGAATAGTTTCCCCCCACTTTCGTGAAAGACATCGGGGTACTGCTTTGCCCGGTATTTAGCAGAAATGTTCGTCGGTAAATGAGATGGATCAATTTTTTTCATCTTGGTGTTTTCTCTCTCGTGTGAGTTCCACATGTTCACTCTACGGTGTTGTTTACCTTCTGTGATGCGCGAGCTGATGACGTCACGTCATCATCATCACTACTTCACGTCAAGACGAGTTAACTTTTTTTTCCTCAATTTTGTGTGGAAAAATGCGGGGATTATGCGGCCTTTTGATAAATATGCGGCCTTTTAAAATCTGCGCCATTTTGCTGTTTATGTGGTCAATTCTGCGATCGCAGAATTGCGTTTTTCTGGAGGGTCTAAGTACTATACGCAAATACAAGTCTGCAGCACAAATATTTAGAGGGAATATTAAAAAAAATAATGCAGAATTATCAACAATTCTGACTTCATATTCTCTAGGAAAAATATAATCACATTTTGCTTCTCATACCACCGCTTAGTATTAATTAAAAAATATGAGTTCATGTTGGCATAAATGTATGGTATTGATGAGGGATTTTGGGCAATTCTATTACATACAGTACACTCACCGGCCACTTTATTAGGTACACCTTGCTAGTACAGAGTTGGACCCCTTTTGCTTTCAGGACGGCCATAATTCTTCATGGCATAGACTCAACAAGGTGCTGGAAACATTCCTCACAGATTTTGGTGTAAATTGAGATAATAGCATCACGCTGTTGCTGCAGATTTGTCGGCTGCACATCCATGATGCAAATCTCTCGTTCCACCACATCCCAAAGGTGCTCTACAGGATTTAGATCTGAAAAAATATCCCCCCCACCATTACCCAGCCTGAACCGTTGATACAAGGCAGGATGGATCCGTGCTCTCATGTTGTTTACACCAAATTCAGGCCCAACTGTCCGAATGTTGCAGAGCAATCAAGACTCATCAGACCAGGCAACATTTTTCCAATCTTCTATTGTCCAATGTTGGTGAGCCTGTGTGAATTATAGCCGGAGTTTCCTGTTCCTAGCTGACAGGAGTTGGCGGTGTGGTCTTCTGCTGCTGTAGCCCCTCTGCTTCAAGGTTCCACATGTTGTGGTTCAGAGATGGTCTTCTGCATACCTTTGTTTCAACATGTGGTTATTTGAGTTACTGTTGCCTTTCTATCGTCTTGAAACCAGTCTGACTTTTCTCCTCTGACCTCTGGCTTCAACAAGGCATTTTCTACCTGAGATCTGCCGCTTACTGGATATTTTCCCTTTTTGGGAGCAGTCTCTGTAAACCCTAGAGATGGTTGTGCGAGAAAATCCCAGTAGATCAGCAGATTCTGAAATACTCAGACCAGCCCGTCTGGCACCAACAACCATGCCACGCTCAAAGTCCCTTATGCCCCTTTTCCACCAAACCGGTTCCAGGGCCGGTTCCGGGCTAGAGCCTGATTGAGTTCTTCCTGTTTCCACCGCAGCGGAGCCGCCTCTAAGAGCCGAAAACCAGTTCTTAGCTGGCCACACTCGACTGCCCGGCAAGAACCGAGAAGTAATACTTCACGCTTACATCGGAGGGGGAATCCCGCCCCCCGCAATAACAGTTAATGGCGAGTACGGCAAATAAAAGTTGTATCAAGCAGTAGCGCTGAGAAAAGGCTTAGTGTGTTTCTGTTTATTTGTACCTTATTTTGAGCATCTGTTCGCTGTTATTGATCATTGTGAAGAGCAGGCAGACGTTTTCCTGTTGTTTTTTTATTACATGACATGTCACTTGTTAGACCCTTTTATCCAAAGCAACTTACATACTCAATACTGTGGACAATCCCCACATGAGCAATTTGGGGTGAAGTGGGGTTTGAACCTGTGACCCCCTGATCCGAACACATACACACAACCCACTGCGCCACACACCTCCTTGTTTTATATTATAGCGGCTATCGGATGGAATCAATATATGAGCTGCACAGGTTGCTCACTTATGAGGATGGGGGATATTTATCAGCTGCTTGTGTGACAGTCAGACAGTGAATACTTTCAAGCGGCCGCTGCCGTGAGTTAATGGGAGACTAAATTCTGCCGTGAGTTAAAAGTAGACTAAACTCCGGTGGACGAGCAGCACTGCAGCGGTCGGTAAATGCCGCTGAACCACATTAATAAACAATGAACCACGGCACTCTGGAGAAAAGGGTTGAGAAGTAGTTATTTCATTTAATCTGGCTTTGTATGATTAAAAGCAACACGATCATCGACCCGATTGTTGTTGTTGTGAGCGGCGTTGGGGAGAAAATCAGTGACGTAAACGGTGACGTCATGACGCAGCACCAGTCGGACTCTGAGCGGTGGAAACATAAGTGGTGCTACAGAGAAGAACCAGTTAAGCACCAGAAAAGCACAAGAACGGTTCTTGAACCGGTTTGGTGGAAAAGGGGCATTAAAGCCCCTTTCTAGTTTCTTCCCCATTCTGATGTGGATTGAACTTCACCATGTCTTCTTCACCATGTCTACATGCCTCAATGCATTGAATTGCTGCCATGTGATTGGCTGATTAGATATTTGCGTTAACGAGCAGTTGAAACGGTGTAACTAATAATAAAGTGGCCAGTGAGTGTATATCAGAGGTGCCCAGTACGTCGACCGCGGTCGACCGGCAATGCTGGTCCAGCTCCGTTAAAATAGACAAAACAGGTTTTGATCCCTCCTCCCTTGGCCTCCCTGCTTAATTCAGGAGTTTACTTGATTGACAGAAAAAGCGACCTATCGCTTTCCAGTCTGTTAACCCAGAATGCAAAACGATACAAAATCAGTCAAGTGCCGGGAAAACTCAAATTAAGTTAAAGAGACAAACAACAAAATGAGTGTGGGACCGAGCAAAAAGCTAAAGACATACCACTTCCACCCACAATGGGAGGAAGAATATTTTGTTGTGATATCACATTCAAAGGTTATTTGCTTTATTTGTAAAGCAAGCGTCGCTCTGCCAAAGAAAGGTAACGTGGAGAGGCATTATCGGAGTGTTCACAAGGCATATGACAGCGACTTCCCTCCGAGTAGCGAGTTGAGAAAGAGAAAGGTCATGTATTATTGCTACACAAACATTATCTCGCAGTCTTAGTGTCGCCAACTCGTTTCTAATATGCAAAAAGACAAACAATTGCGTCTATGGTCGGTGTATTTTTGATCTTTCAAATCGAGGCGAGATCTCTCTCCCCCGTCTGTGTGCGAGGGGGCGGGGCATATTACACACAAGCAGCTGCTACATGCAGCAACACACTGCGAGGATTGCGGAGAGAACCGCTCCAAGGTGTGGTTAAATGTTACCTGTCTCGATGTGGACAATGCTCCTTGCCAAGAGTGTTTAGCATGTAAGGGCGGTAGCACGAGCAATTTGTCTAAACATTTAGCAAAAGTGCAACACATTCAGACGGAGGAATGCACCGGGTTTGACTGTCTTTCTAGTAGCTCTGTAGCCCTGAGTAACGTTTCCACGTCAGGTGTTATGTATGCTAGCAGCAACACACAGAGTTAACTCAGTTATACAAACATGGGTTAATGATTAGAGGTAACTGAGTTATTTATTTTGTTAAAGTTTCAGCTATTCTGTTTACAGTTCTGTCATCAGATTATTTAATACGATTTGTTAAAACATTGTTGTTTCTTTTGATGTGAAATATTATGTATTTAATTTAAATAAAAAGCATTGTTAATTGTGTTCACAATTTGTTAAGTTAATTTAATAATATATGTATTTTTGAATCAAGTATTCATCTTTATTGTCTTCATTGTTAGTTTCCACATGCCTAAAACAACCTCAAGCTAAATCTAAAAGTTGATGGCTAAATAAGAGCGTTTGAGAAATTGTGCAAGGCATACAGTAATAGTCCGAATAGTCGACGAATCGTTTAATGAATCGATAGATTAATCGATTATCAAATTAGTCGTTTGTTGCAGCCCTATTGTAGTTATCCCATGTATAAATAGAACGTGTTATTCAGCAACCCTTGCAATTTAGGATTTTATTTTTGGTTGAGCTGGTCATTTCAAAAGTAGCTCACCTGCCAAAAAAGTGTGGGCACCCCTGGTGTATATTATATTTTACGCATTTTTTAGTCATTATAAATAAAAAAATATAAATATTTCTTAATAGCTATATTAGGTGTGTGTTCTCACCCGTGTGTTTAGGACCATGGCGTTGATCTCCGGTATCTCTAGACTGGATCTTAGGAATAAAAACTTCAGTCAGCTCTTTGCTCACTTATTACAGCAGCATATAATATTAAACATTATAATAAAATATGAGGTAATTCAAACAGAAAGAAAGCGTCTCTCACTTGTAGTTTGGTCTCTTTGTCCACAGAGGTTTCACATTCTGAAGAGACAAAATTAGAAAAACTTTTCAAGTGAACTTTAACTAACTGAGTATAAGCAGCAAATTCAGATTTCACAACACATCATAATATAATAAAATATAAAACAATAAATACAGTGTATACATACAAATATATGTATATATTAAACAATAATACAATAATTCTAATATCATATTATAAATACAGTGTATACATATACATATTAAAATAATAACAATACATTTGTTGGTCATCTTGTTATTATAAATCATTCTGATACACTTCCTTTACAAATAACTCTTTGTTTTTGTACACTAAGATTGTACTTTATACAATAACTGGGCACCAAATCACTGTGAGGATGTACAGGACTGTCTCAGAAAATTAGAATATTGTGATAAAGTTCTTTATTTTCTGTAATGCAATTAAAAAAACAAAAATGTCATACATTCTGGATTCATTACAAATCAACTGAAATATTGCAAGCCTTTTATTATTTTAATATTGCTGATTATGGCATACAGCTTAAGAAAACTCAAAAATCCTATCTCAAAAAATTAGAATAGTTCCTCAGACCAAGTAAAAAAAAAAGATTTATAACAGCAAAACACAATCAAACATTTGAAAATGTCCATTAATGCACTCAGTACTTGGTTGGGAATCCTTTTGCACGGATTACTGCATCAATGCGGCGTGGCATGGAGGCAATCAGCCTGTGGCATTGCTGAGGTGTTATGGATGCCCAGGATGCTTCAATAGCGGCCTTTAGCTCATTAGCATTGTTGGGTCTGGTGTCTTTCAGCTTCTTCTTCACAATACCCCACATATTCTCTATGGGGTTCAGGTCAGGGGAATTTGCAGGCCAATCGAGGACAGTAATGCCATGGTCAGTACACCAGTTACTGGTGGTTTTGGCACTGTGGGCAGGTGCCAGATCATGCTGGAAAATGAATTCCTCATCTCCATAGAGCTTTTCAGCAGACGGAAGCATGTAGTGCTCTAAAATCTCTTGGTATACAGCTGCATTTACTCTGGGCTTGATGAAACACAGTGGACCAACACCAGCAGCTGACATGGCTCCCCAAACCATCGCTGACTGTGGGAACTTCACACTGGATTTCAAGCAACTTGGATTTTGCTCCTCTCCAGCCTTTCTCCAGACTCTGGCGCCTTGACTTCCAAATGAAATACAAAACTTGCTTTCGTCTGAAAAGAGGACTTTGGACCACTGTGCAACTGTCCAGTGCTTCTTTTCCTTAGCCCAAGTCAGACGCCTCTTCCGTTGTCTTGAGTTCAGAAGTGGCTTGACCATGGGAATACGGCTATTGTAGCCCATTTCCCGGACACGTCTGTGAACAGTGACTTTTGATACCTGGACTCCAGCTTCAGTCCACTGTCTTTGAAGCTCCCCCAAATTCTGGAAGCGACTCTTCTTCACAATGCTGTTAAGGCTGCGGTCATCTCTCTTGGTTGTGCAGCGTTTCCTGCCACATTTCCCCCTTCCAACAGACTTTTTGTGGATGTGCTTTGAAACTGCACTCTGTGAACAGCTTGCTCTTTGAGAAATTTCTTTTTGTGTCTTACCCTCCTGATGGAGGGTGGCAATGACGGTCCTCTGGACAGCAGTCAGATCAGCAGTCTTCCCCATACTTGTGATTTAGTTTACTGAACCAAGCTGAGTGTTTTTCAAGGCTCAGGAAACCCTTGCAGGTGTTTCGAGTTAATTAGACGATTCAAGTGATTCGTTGAACACCCTACTAGTATACTTTTTCATGATATTCTAATATTTAGAGATAGGATATTTGAGTTTTCTTAAGCTGTATGCCATAATCAGCAATATTAAAATAATAAAAGGCTTGCAATATTTCAGTTGATTTGTAATGAATCCAGAATGTATGACATTTTTGTTTTTTTAATTGCATTACAGAAAATAAAGAACTTTATCACAATATTCTAATTTTCTGAGACAGTCCTGTATTTTAATAATACCAATAATAATGTAAATAGGGTCTGACCTTCTTGGTGAGGTCGCTCCAGCTCCAGCAGCTGATCTCTCCGTTTCCTGCGCTCAGGAGGTGACAGTCGGTGGAGAGGAGCGAGAACACCGGTCCTTCATGAGCTAAAAAACACACACACACACACTTTCATTATAAAAACCCCATTAATCACAACACAGATACTAGTTAGAAAAGGCAGGAATAAAGCAATGGTGACTCTTTCTCACTTTCAAAAAGTTGCCCTTAGAAGACCAAAAACTGCCATAAAATATACATATTAATATTACTCTCCACTTACTTTCGGGTTAGCTCTTATAACCAACTTTAGGCCTGATCATAAATACTTTATATCCTTTTTGGAGAGTTTGAGACTTTTAAATGGTAGTTAATTTACAAAGTGCCATGAATGTTTGTTTTTATGAAAGTAAAATGTCCAACAAAAGAGCAAATAAAATAAAAATATTAATATAAACATAAGCAGGTTTATTAGAATATATATGTATAAAACTATCGTTTTTAGGACGTATGTATTAACACTTAGTTTACAACAACTAACTTGTTTTTTTTAATTACTTACTAACAAACTAAAAATAACACAAAATACAATACTCAACATTAAAAGTTATTAGTCCCTAACTAGTGTGACAAATCAAAGTATACTGAGGTCTTAAAAAATATATTTTTTTACAATTCTCATTAATTGTATACAATGGAAATGACAGTAAAATAACTGAATCAACTTTTGAGCCCCATAAAATGAAACAAATATTTAGGGTTAGGGGATATGTGTTATATCTCACCTGTGAAGGTTAGAACAGGTTTCTGACTCAGGGCTGTGGCATCTGGACTCAGAGCTGCAGACAGGCTGCAACCCAAACATAACCAATATATTAATATGATTATTAATATATTAATACATTTGGTTTAAAAGAGGCACTATTTTGCTTATTTTCAAGTTCATATTAGTATTTAGTGTCTCTACTGTAACATGTCTCCATGCTTTAATACTCAAAAAGCTCTTATATTTATCATACTGCCTGTGCTGCAGCACCTCTTTTCACCCTCTGTCTGAAACCAGAGCCTGCTCTGATTGGTTAGCTGGCCAGCTCTGTAGTGATTGGTCAACCGCTTAGAGATGTCCCACTTCTTAGCCTATTACGTACAATGTTATGGAGCGCTAGCCAAAGTAAGCGTGAGTCTTACACAGTGATGTCACTATGTTACGGAAGTAAGAAAAGGAGTCCAATGGAAGCGTTGGGGGCAGGAGGGGGGGGAGTGTGTGGGAGAGAAACTCCCTCTGGAGGGAACACAGGGATTCGGAACACAAACTACAAGAAAGGGAAAACCTGAAAAAAGCATAATAGGGCCTCTTTAATGAGTTTGATCATAGTGTGTCGGACCTGAACACGGCGATCTCGCCATAGTTGTTCCCAGCTGCCAGAAATCGTCCACAGGGAGAAAAACTCTGCGAGAACACGGACATGTGGAGGAGCTGCAACAACAAAACGCACATTAAATATTCATATTCATCTTTATTAAACTTAGGAAATCACAACAGCAGCTCTGTGTTTTCTCTGCTCATTATTTCCAACATAAATCTGTCTGTTGACTTCTATCAGCCATCTATCATTTATTGGAGGTATTACAAATTGAAACAGCAGGATTGCAGGAAGAGTGGTCTCAGATGTACAAGTAAATTGCAGTACAAGCCCACTTAGACAAAATATGAAACAATAATCTAAATTAATAAAAAGATTAAGAAAATCAAGTGTCACAAAAGTATTATTATTAGTAATATACATGTATTACTGGGCATCACACCTATCAAACGTAAAGGGTTTTTAGAAGAAGTAATATATTATTATCCAATTAATAATATTGACTGATTAAGTAATTCCAGGAGAAGTGAAGACCAATACTGTGTCACATATTCAGACAAAAGACAATATACAAGTAAAGACACATTACAAAATACAGTTCAAACTCTGGTTAACATTTATACAAAAACGGGTTACCAAATGGGACTTGATTTAAGGACCTTAATAAATGCCCTTATAACATGTGCTTGGTTCCATTTTAAAAATATATATAACTTTTTTAACGTATTCAATCAATACCCACATTGAATAGGAGTCCCTTTACCATTAGAACATGTTTTAACCAGTAATCCTATGCGAGCATTTTTACAAGCTAACAAGAAAACACAACTTTAGCAGAAAGCAATGGCATGTTTATTAGCTAACAACACGTATTTTAAACACCAACGATAGTTTCGTTAAGATGAAGTTGATGTAAACGTGAGCTCTAAAAAATAAACAAAATACACATTTTAGCGGAATTCTAAGTGGTGTTTCCCGCAAAGCCTTAACTTTTAAGACCAAGGCACACAGGTACAGCTAAGGGGATTAATTCAAATGTAAATCAGTGTGTATTAACGTATTCTAACTAATCTATTACACCATCAGATATTATCATTATTTGCCACATTTCCAACAACAACAAAGCGCGAGTAAAGCTAAGCGCATATTTCAGTATAAATGTGAGTGAGATTTTTTAATTAAATTGAATTTCCTCCACAGTTTTAAGAACATATTAATGATAGTTTACCTCGACGGGACCCATTCTGTTCACACGGACACGTCGTGCCTTTATAATGGCTGCAAAAGGACCAAAAAGTCGGTAATTTAAGTTTTTTTTTTTTACAAACGATGCGAGGAGGGAACAAGATGAATGCAGTCGAGGGAATATGACGTATGCACTAACGCAAAGGATTCTGGCACATGTAGTACACATTCTAGCAGCGAGGTGTTTTTTTATGCACAACTAAAGGACAAATGTAATTCATAAATGTAAGAAAAGAAAACAATTATACTCAAAATGGATTCGATAAAAAAACACAATATGAAATCACTTTGTCTCAAAACATGTTTTAGCATGTATTTGATCATTTTAAATTATTTTTTAGAGCAGGTTCAATTATAATTATGAATTTGTATATAAATTAATGGCAAGAAAGGAAAAAAGGAACTAGGAACTAGAAATAAACTTAAAGATGATAATACAAAATATCTATTATATATTTAAGATAATAAATCAATGTACATTTTAATAATAATAATACACTTTATATTGTTACAAATATTATTGTATTGCAAATCCATCATTTCTAAGGGAGGTATAGAGTAAATATAAAAATGTTATGAAGGTATAACTATGTAAATATGTATGCTCATTTTAAACATATCAAATACAAGTGCACATTAATCATTGTTTTGAAATTCAAAATGTATTCCCCATATACACAAGGAAGAACAAAGCTCCAGAGGATTTTTCTAATTAAAAAACTGTGTTTCTAATATAATGTATTTGTTGATTATTAAAACGACCTCAGAATGTCATTTGCCCCATGATGTTAATGAAGAAGTAGATGAAGGGGATGAAGATCTAGCGGCAGCCTGGCTCGGCTCGACTAGGTTATCCCCGGCAGCGGTGAGGCAGAGCAGCACCGAGACTCAGTGATTGTCTGTAATACAATGACCCTAATGAGCTCTGGGGTTCATTATTAAAATAAAACCCAGAAACTGATTGTTAAAACCACATACTGGATGTTTTTGTGGCTCCTGGTTTGCTTTGTGCGCATGATGACGCGCAGCGGTGTGCGCAGCCAGCAGCGGCAGGAAGTATGTTGTCGAAGCGGCGGTAGAGAGAAGGTAGATGGGGAAAAGAGCCAATAAGCAAAAGTCGGTGTTTGAACCGGAGGAGGAGAAAATAAATCATGTCGAATCCGTGAAATCTGCGTATTTTTGCATCTCCACGCCGTGCATCGTCCACCCGTGCGGGCGCAGAGGCCGATTGAGGGGTAAGTGTGGATCGAAAAAAACGGCTCGAAAACTAGGCTTTCATCAATGGGGGCCGCGGTGTGTTTGTCGAGATCTTTGTGTAGCTCCGGGCTAGCCTGGGGTTAGCTGAGATGCTATCCTCTCTGCGAGCGCATACATCGGCGACAGTTTGAACCCTCTATCTGCTTCGTGTTATTTAAAATAAACAATAGTTGTCTCGCTAGCTTTTGCACGTTTGTATTTTAAGCTTTTATTTACAATATTTGTGTTTTGCACTTCCGTTTTACCTATTTTCTCTCATCACGGGGGGTTGCTAACTAGCCTAATGCTAATGTTAGCGCGGCCGTGTATATTTTACCTCCTATCCACCAAACTGTTTATATAACCAATATGCTAAATGCATTGATGTTGCTGAATATGGTATATGCACCTTGTTTTGAGAAAATAAACACACCACAAGCCTCTGGTTGTAGCGCAGTGGGGTATCAGTTTGTGTTTGTGGGCTAAAAAGGAGATGCTAGCGCGTTAGCATGGGGAAAATGTCCCGCTGCTCGAAAGCCATTCTCCAATGAAGTGGGGTCTCACTGAAAGTGGGCTGGTGGCTGTAAGTGTTGTCCCCGCTATGCTGTGATCGCTAACACCGGGTGATTTTATTCAGTTTGACCCCCCCTGTTGTTTTTGCTCCCGGGTCCACGGCCGGGCTCGGGTGTCACTCCCCCGATTAAATTCGGGGAGTCGGCCTTAGGAAATGTCGGCCGTGTGTCGAAGAAGATGCCCCGCTTTTGTCCCGACAAAATCCACGCCGGGGCTGAACCCGAGCAAGAACAGACGGGCCAAGGTCAGGCCGCCCTGCTGCAGCTGGCGCGGCTCTTTCTGTGTTAAATCTGCTGTAATCATATTAACAGAATGATCATTCTTATTTTTATGAGTTTATTGCCGTCTCTGATCAAAACAACTCATTAATGTGTGAACAGACCCGGTTTATTTCTGCAAGGTGTGTGAATCCATCCGAGACACTTTTGGCACCACGAACATTGAAATACCTTTTTTGTTTGTGAAGTACAGCTTTACTAGCTGTTTTTGTTGCTGTGCAAAGCAAATTCCGTTTGTTTACATTATCCGAGGAAGAAAAAAAGTTGGACGGGGAAAAGAAAGACAGGGTTTTGATTGGCTGGTCCTGAACGGTCTGATTTAAATTTGTGTGTGAATGAGATGCTTCATTTAAAAGATCTGTACCAGATTACTGTGGCTGATTCCATTTTTACTGTTATACACAGGGTGTCCGCGGGGTCTTAAAAAGTATTAAAAGTTGATAAATCAATTTAGCGAAAATTAAGGCTATTTAAAAGTATTAAACGGCATTTTCCAAGGTATTAAGAAGGTCCACAGCAACGACAACATGAAACACCCTTTCATTTACTGAAACGACATGTCGGGAAACCCCCCAAGGCGGCCCCATTCATAGCGCGCCGTAAAATGCTGCTTATTATTTTAAGTTTCGTTGCCTTGCTCCGCTCTGTGGCGGGGGGGGGGGGGGGGGGGGAACTAAACGACTACGGTAACGGGTCCCAAGGTGGGTAGACCGGCATACGCAACGCTCTGGGGGTCAAACGGCTCCGTGTGTAAGCCCTAGTATATGATCATTTTCTGATAACGATGAAATAGCCCGCCTCCCTCTCCCCGCGTCTCCTGCTGCTGCTGGGCTGTCAGAAGAGGGGGAGGAAAAGAGAGGCAGGCACCGTTTATTACATATTATTATATAGAGAACAGAGTTGTTATCAATCGGTTTTAAAGCTCAATAAATAACAAAGACCACCTCTGACCGGCACTTTTCTAATTTTGTACGGAGGATTTAAACTTTAAAGGACATGTTGACCGGCGGAACATTTTTTTTTACGGAAACTGCCGCACGGTCCCCTCGTTCCTTGGAAGAGGCGGTGAGGTGGGTGTTTTTGATCTGCTGTGGACTACCGGAGAGATATACAGCAGGAGAACACCCCGTCCACCGCGGAGAATAAACAGAAGGGCAACCATGCTCCGGGGTCTTCTTTGCTGCTTTTGGTGTATTTCGGGCGGCAGCAACGCCACTTACAGGCCTGGCATATGTACTACATCATTTCCAGCGGTCTAGTGTGAACGGACACGTTAATGAATCGAATGCGTGTGAAAGGAAGACTTTTTTGCGCTTGCGTATGCGTTTTACCGTATGCGTCCTCGTGGGGCCAGGGTCTAAGCCAAACTATATCCGGTCACAGAGATCTGCTATTTTAAAGTAAAGTCAACACATATCGACCCTAAATGTAGTCTATATTAAGAACGAGAAAAGTCATAACATATATATCCTTTTTTGTAAACATAGGACAAATGTGTGAGGGGGATGATGTCAGAGCATCGTCCTATGTCCAATTTAACCCCTGGGTATTTGAGAGGGAGCTCCTATATGGCATTAACCCGCTGAAGCTCACCAAAGTTTAACATATTTCATAGTTCAAAGTTTTGTCAATTGTTTTGTTTATTGGTAAAATACTGGTTTCTAATGGTTTCTGAGGAGTTTTACTGGAATGAAAGAGCACCGAGTCTACAGAAGCAAAAAAGCAGCATACTGCATTAAACCTGACCTTCACAGAGAGGTTGAAGTTCATGTGGAGAGAAGGCTTCAGTAGTCTGTCTGCCCTCTTTTTAGTTTTGCTATCTTACAATCAATATAGTAAATTTGAGTTAAAGTGTGTTGCCAATTTAACCGACTAGAACTCAAAGTTCCGATGAGGTCTTAAAATGTATGGAAAGGGTCTTAAAAAAGGTCTTAAACGGAATTACATTTGACTTCAGGATTCCTGCATATACCCTGCATACAGGAATGTAGTAATGTGCCTGCACATACAGAGGTATACAATGTTTTGCACAACAGTAGGTTCAATTAAATGCCAATGAAGCCAGTTATCTGAACCCGCAGTTTACAGTCACGCTGTCATAACAAACCAAACCAAACACTCAGATCTGTATTATATTTAAAAACGTCAGTCCTGTCCCACAGGAGAGAAATGTATCGCTAATAACAGGCGATTATTATTATTTTAATACAATTACATGTGATTGAGATGCTGAATTTGTGACTTTTCTGCTAGATTATTTTGGATAATTTTGCCTGTGCTAAATATTACATTCAACTTTATTGGTGGAAGAAATGCTTGCTTACAGAAATTATCAATTGATGGGATTTAAAACATCACTTTTTTTTTTCATGCCATTAAAGGCCCAGTGAAGTGCATGTTTTTGCACCAAAATGAAATGGCAGTTTCATTCCTTACATATCATTGTGCCTGTTCATGGCTAAAATAATTTTTCATAATGAATGAATTATTAATTTTGCCGTCTGAGCCTAACGGAAGTTGCAGACGATAGTGGCTGTGGCGTCACAAGATGTACCCAGTTGCGATTGTAAACATGGCGGAGACTCTGGAAAGTGATACTAGTGTGAGAGAAATGATTGATTTGGACAGCTTTTCGGACAGGATAGATGAGGAAAGTGATCAATCTGGTGCACTTTGAGGGCAACATTAAGAGATTTATGGATACAGCTCTCAACACTCATATGAAACATATATTTCAATAATCAAAAAACATTGGAAGGATTTCTTAACCTATTTTATACAACTAATATTACATAGATGGAAATATTTGTTTACATAGATGACCAAACCCACTGAGATAACTTAGGCTACAGTTTACCTCCCTGAGCTGACGTTATCTCTCTCAGTCCCACAGGAGAGCACTCTCCCTCTCCTTATTGTTGAAACAGCTAATCTCCGTTAGCTCCGAGCTAGCACCAGATGCTAACAACAACCCTGTAACTCTGTCAGTCTCTCTTTCTCTCTCTCTCGAATCGACCACTGGCCTTTATTTATCATGATCAATCAAATAATCTACGAAACAATGACACCAGCCAGGCTCACCTTCATCTTTTGGGAACAGAAACATCGCCACTTCGGCAGACTTGACATTACTACAGCCAGCGGCAATGCATCGTTTCCCCTGTGTTTTTCATCCCTCTTTCTTCACTGTCGCCTCCATTGTCAGGTTTTCTCGATTGGCAATCACTTCCAGTCGACTCCGACACACTTTCCAGGAAAATACTAGCTCAAAAACGTTGAGAAATTCGACTTTGAAAAAGAGAAAAAACGAACGGTGGTGAATGTAAACAGTGCGGCGGCGTCCATCTCGTGACGTCACGCAGTAGATCGCAAGCCACGCCCACGAAGGCGAAGGTCGACTGCAGATTTCCCCCGGAAAATTCAAAACTCGTAGAATTTGTTGCTATTCCAACATTTTTTGATATGGGTTCCAATGGACAATTTTGGTCATTACTATACGTATTAGCATAACAGATCATGCACAGGTGCACACTTCACAGGGCCTTTAATACAGATATGAATCTAAACACACATATTAATATAAAGATGCAAGGAAATTAAATTAGTCCTTCATGGTAAATTGTAAAGTCAGAATATCTTTTAAAAAGTAGGTTTACAGCTCCAAAGCCTAATTTCTACAATCTATGGCACTTAATTTATACTTTATTTATTCACAATCGGAAAGTGAAAACTTGTGGAGGTATAGATTTTAGGAGGTATACAGAAGATATTTGACTGTAAGGGGCATTCCAACTTTTTGTTTTTGTTTAGTTGAAAGCATTAGGAAAATACGTGTTGGCTTAAAATACACAAACCTGCAAAAAAAGTAAACCAATGGTAACTAGTATATCTGAAATAAAGTTCAAAATTGTGCAGGTTTCTTTGAATTTTATACAAGATTTCTACCCACTTTTTTAGACGATGATCAGAATCATTTTCTTATTCATTTGGATGGATATTCATCATCACAGCAGCACAATAATCAGGATGTACAGGAAACATACAATTAACCATTAATCCAAGATATATATATATATATATGCAGAATGCTATGTGCACAAAGGTCAGGGTTTAACCCAAATTATTACCTCGATTATACCTAGATTAAATAATTAATTGCTTGAATAATTGATTAATTAATTGATAATGGAAAACAAATCAGACATATTTAAAACCTCGACAATCTTGGGTTATATTCCTATCAATATTATGAAGGCTTTTACAGAAGGGTTTGTTCATATAGAATTTTGAACCTGGCTTAATCCAAAATTCAGATTTCGATTCCTGAAATGTGTTAAAATATGTGCATATTTAATGAGATAATGGCTAATTTGCATATTTAAACATGCTATTTCAGAAAACTTGTAATAAAAAAAACAATTGCCTTATTGTAAGTAATTAACTGGAGAAATGTCTAGCTGATACCTTTTTTAAGTTAAAAAAATTATCCTATTCACCTGGGGTGTCTCGCCTTAATGCAGACATATGTTGCAGGGACTACTAGAATCATCATACTGGCGTGAGTGTAAACATCATGGGGTTAAATAAAAAAAATGTATGTGTTTTTTAGAGGAAATTTCAGAATATCGCGATATATATCGTGTATTGCGATGTAGTCAGTAAATATTGCGATATAATTTAGAGACCGATATCGCCCAGCCCTAAGTTAGTGCATAAATTACTATTGCAACAAATGTGTTAATTTTCTTCATTATTAGTCGATTTTTTTTGGACGAATGCTCCGGGCCAGTGGTTACAATGGTGGAGCCAGTGACAATACAATTCCACTGGCCCAGAGGGCCAGTGGAATTGTATTATCACTGGAAGATCTTGGAAGATCTTGGTGTCAAAATGTAGAATAACACAAACTCCAACACAACCTCTTTGAAATGCATTTAAGCATTATGTTTAATTAACTTTTAAACATCTTACAACTGGCTTCCTCTCTGTGCCCTTTTTCTTTAGTGCAGCCATCTGCAATGAGTTAGAGAGAGACAGAGAGTTAAAAGTGGGGCTTTAGGCTGACATGCTTAACTAACTATAAGGCTTAATTTATTATATCAAAAACAATGCCGGTCTATCTAGCATTAAATCCCAATAAGCTGCTCGCAACTGCAAAACACAGTGCTAGATAATGTTTTGCAAAATATTAAAAGTGAGGCTATTACAGTAGACCTAACGTTAGTCTAGTAGCCTCACTTCTAATATTTTGCTAAACATTTGCTAGATACATGTTGGCTAGCTAATGAGCTTCGCATATCAACCTGAAAAACTGCGAGGCTCCACTCGCAGCTCCACTGACCCCCCCAGAGCGTTCCATCCGCAGATCTACCCACCTTGGGCCCCGTTATCGTTGAGGGCCCCGTTATCGTTGAGGGCCCCGTTATCGTTGAGGGCTCCGTTTCCGCGGTTCCGTTACGGCCTCATGTGAGCGAACCGTCCATACGATGGAGAACTGTAGCGGATACAACCCGTTCCGTCTCCGTGTAAACGGAGCCTTAATCACCAACTATTGATCGGTGTGTTTGTGTGTCGGTGTGATTTTAGTTGACTTGTTCATAGTTTGTAGCCTCTCAAACCTCACTGCTTTTACTTTATATGTAAAATGCGCATTAATAATAAAGATGAAAAAAGCAATAATAATAACTTAAATGTATATAGCGCCTTTCATAACCTCAAGGTCGCTTTACAACGAAACATACAATGACAAGACATAAAACATAAACATATTTTTCTTTTAAATAATTAAAGTAGTGATTAGACTAATTTGAATAATGGTGACATTAAATCCATAAAAAACAATACAAATAATAATATTTTTAAGAATACAGTATAAACTACCATTGCTTTACTTAAAGGTGGGTTATGTAATTTATTTCAGAAACACTTTTTGTTATATTCCATGGAATGCTCTTAATATCCCGATAGCAATAAATATATGAAGTGCTTTGACAATAAATAAATAAACAATTTAATCTGTGGAAGCCGTAGCACTGTAAAAAGCACGACCAATCATTTTAGCCTGCCCGGCTAAAATAACTGGATGGCCTACCTGCCTGTCAGCCTTCCATCTGTGCACAAACTTATCTCGTGACCTCATTAGGCGCTTTCACACCGCAGTACTTTTCCCACAAAGGTTCATGAGAACTTAGTTCATCAGAACTCTTTAGTACAGATCGCGTTCACACCGGAATAAGTCCCTGGGGTTGGATTAGGCAAATTAAGCCGCTGACGTCACTTCTTCTTCTTCTTCTGCTTTGGGTTTACTGGCAGGCCGCAAACAACTTCACGGCGTATACTGCCGCCCAAAATCCCCGGCCGGAAGTCCCCGGAGTTGGGGACTGGCTTCAGTAGAAGCTGCTGGGACTCCCAGCAGTTTCTACTGAAGCCTTTCGAGTAAATCGCCAGAACGCCGACACCTCCTCATCTCCACCGCTCCCATGTTTTATTTTGTGTTGCCATAAGTTAGTTTCTCTGCGTTTCTGCGCTGGGCTAATGCTAATAATGCTAATGCAAGGATAATAAAATGGTGGTTTCACAACACTTTTTTTGAGTCTTACGGGGCGTGGTTTGCAATCCGCCCAGCCAATCAGAAATATAGCTCTTTTCTCACATGAGAGTCCCTCTCTAGCAGGGACGGAAAAGGGGGTAAAAAGGTTCTCATGAACTAATTTTAGTTCCGGCTCTTTTTGGTGTGAACGCGACATTTCGGAACTAAAGTGGGAAAAGTACTCTGGTGTGAAGGTGGCTAATGGTCATGTGTGTGTTGGAGGAGGGTCTCCGTAAGGAAATGGCAGATTTTTTCCGGTTGTGTATTTTCAAATTCTAGCGCACTCGAGCTGGTTTCTCCAAAATTACATAACCCACCTTTAAATTATATATTTTGCTAAAAATAATTTTATAAAGTGATTTCAAATAATGCATTAAAAAAAAAAAAAAAAAGTGGTATAACCCGTTTATTTTTATGAAAATGAACTGGACAGCTAATGAAAGTTCCCAAATATGTACTTTGTTACAATGCTGTCTTTGAAACCAGGAAAACACCTTTTTTTAAATGAACACATCCAAAATACTAGATGATATCTAGTCCAGACAATTGAATATCGATACATTGCATAGCCATAATTACAAATAAATAGGATGTGCTTTGGATGTAGGGAGAAGTCTTCTCCACTCTGCTTCCTGTCAGCGTGCAGTGTCCTCCGTCAGAAACAAAAAGTTAGAGCAAATAACTAGGGGTGCACTGAATGGGTAATTCTTGGCCGAAACCGATACCAAAAATAGGAAACAGTTGGCCGAATGCCGAAAGGCCGAAAATGATTAATAGATATATATATATATATATATATATATATATATATATATATTTTTTTTTTTTACCAATGTTGTTCAGCTACCTGATTATGGAAAAAGACATGATTATGGCAAAACTTAACTTAACTTAAATAATAATCACTATTAGGGGTCCATAAAACATTTATTCAGCACTTTTGAATGCACACAGTACATTAATTCCAAGTCAAGTGCATTTTCTTTTCTCTGTAGGATAACTACAACAAAGTGCATTCAGAACAAAGCCAAGGTGCTTTAAAACTGCATAAACATCTAAGCCAGTAGGCCTACAACAAAATAGTGTAAATAAAGACTGCCAGGCCTTCAACAACAACAAATGCACCTATAAGTTTGGTAACCTAACGTGTTGTTGTGATGACGTAATCAAAACGCGGCGACAAGCACGGCGCGCGACCATGCTCGCGGCTGGCTCACAGCCAACATGTCTGCCGCTTGGAGATATTTCAATAATATCAGAGTGAGAGGCGCGGATTGCGATTTGTAAAACGTTTTCAGCTGACATTTCTCGAGGGGGTGCAACTGCAAAGACTTTCACCACTTCGGGATTACTCCACCACTTGAAATCAAAACACCCGGACAAATATGCGGAGTATGATCAACGTAACCCTGTTCTCGGACATTCGGTGATATTTTTTCGGTACTAAAACCCTTTCGGCCGAAAGGGCCTTTTTAACAATTTTCGGCCGATAATTTTCGGTTGCCGAATATTCAGTGCATCCCTACAAATAACTAAAGTATGCTAGATACTAGCACCGCAATGAGAGCCTGAAGTTTGCGGGAGGGTAGGTTTTACAGCAAGCCCCGTACTCTTTACACTGTCAACAGAGGTGTGTCCTGTTGTGTGGAGGAAAACCAAATTACTTTTTCCACATGCAACAAATCAAATCCTTAAGAAATCAGAGGAAGTTGTTGTGATGTTGAAATAAGTGTTGAAATAACCACATTTATCTGTAAATGTTATGATTATAAATATAACTATTTTATATTACCAAAGGAAAACATAAACTAAATATAAACAATAATTGTCTTGTATTATAAAATCATGACAACATTAACATATATTTACAGATTGAAAGGTTTAACAATAGAAGGTTAAAAAAATTAGTAGAATCTGTTGTCTGAAATCTTACTAGGGCTACAATTATAAGACAATGACTGTTTACATATTTTGCTATGTATGTATATTACAAGTCTATACAAATAAATACCAATATATTTAAAGGATGTCAAAGAGCAATACAAATGTACTATTTGCTTGGTAATGAACTGGCACTTATCAAAATGGTTATTAAGTATACAAATTTGAAATACTGGATGCCTGACAGTTACAGGATTGCATTGTGGTAAAAGTGGATAAATACAAGATTTTATTAATTTAAGTAACCTTCCATTTTCTTATTCTTGTCCCTACAGTGATACCTCAGTGGCTGGTGTGACCCCTGCCGGCCCGCCACCTCCCAAGGTGGGCCCCGATTGGCTGGACCTGCCCTGGCGAAGCAATCGGCACCCTCAGCTGAAGAGCTAAGCCCCGCAGTTTCCTCCCCCATCCCCCCTACGTCACTGTTCATTTCTTCGATGTGAACTGTGATTCCCTCCGTCCTGTTTGCTTTAGAGTACTATGGCAATGCATGATATGAGTCGTGCCAAGGGTTTCCCCTGTAAAGAGTGTGATATGGTTTGTCCGAGTACTCCAAGTCTTCTAGAACATATGAAAGCACATTATCAGCAAGAAGAAAACGGACGTTTTGAGTGTGAACAGTGTGGGCGAGTTTACAAGCACGCAGCTAGCCTAGCCAACCATAAAAAATCTCACGAAGTGGGTTCATTCCAGTGTCCAGTTTGTACGCGTACGCTGCCCAACGCGGTAGCTTTGAAAAACCACCTACGTATCCATACTTTGTCCCCCAGTAGTGCACACGCAGAAGAAGAGAGTGAAGAAGTTCCCGAAGAAACGGGCCACGACGAGAGGGACTACGGTCTCGCCCAAGACCTCTCAGACGGGTTTGGGCGCTCACATTTGAACAATAGTGGTATGGGACATAGTGTCCTACAAGGCCACGAGACGGACAACCACGGTAAAAAAGGTTCTCCCGAGCACGACAACGCTTGGGACCGACCATTCAAGTGTGATCAGTGCGAGAGAACCTACCGGCATCACGGTAGCCTGGTGAACCACAAGAAGTGTCATCAGCAAGGAACTTTTAAGTGCTCTGTGTGTTTTAAACAATTTAGCAACCTGGCTGCCCTAAACAGCCACGAGAGAACTCATTCGAAGTTCAAGACCCCTGGAGCCTCAATGGTGAGCAGCAGCAGCAGCCTCCACGACTCACGTAGCAGTGGCACCCAGTCGTCTCAGAGCAACGACACTGCCTCGTGCTTTTGCCACCTGTGCCAGATAGCGCTGCCAAATAAGACAGACTTTCAGGAGCACATACTGCTACACAACGCAGCCTCGCCCTCCCTTGGTCTGCCGCGCAATTTCCCAGGAATCATGGCCCACAATCTGAGTGCTGTTCGATCCCCAGCATACACCCCTGCGCTGGGTGACCCTCTGCCCCTGCCACCCCTGCCCACTGACAAAAGAGGCCCCTATGACCCCATTATGGGCCCTCCAGTCAACAATCCCATCTACACATGCGCATATTGTGGCGCAGGACATCCAGATCTGGAGACCTTAAAAGTCCACTATCTGACCCATGACCCTAACCCTGCCTCTCACGGCCAGGAAAGCTCCATTCTCAGCTCTGGATCGCAGGGCTCAGTGTCCTCTCCCTCCGGAGGCCGTGTGCCCCAGGCCAATTCTCCAGATAATGGAGAGCGACGCTTCAAGTGTGGAGAGTGTGGCAAAAGCTACCGGCATGCAGGAAGCTTGGTCAACCACAAGCGCTGCCATCAGACAGGCCACTACCAATGCACAATCTGCTGTAAGCAGTACCCCCACCTGGCAGCGCTACACAGCCACCTACGAAGCCACAAGGGGCGTTCTGGCAACACGTCTTTAAATAATGACGGCAGTGACTGGCTGTCTCCAGAGCCGCTAACCCTGGACTCCCAGCAGAGCTACGTCCAGGAAGGCAGCGGCGCCACCACTCCAATTTCCCTGCCAGGGAATCTTGGTGATGCAGCCCACTTTGTACAAGATGGTGGCCATAGCAGTGGGTTGGACTCTCTTGAGTTTCACGATCGCTTTGATGGTAGCTCACTTTCCCAGAGCAACTCTGCTCACCGTCAGGCTGACAGACATGTGTGCGCCGACTGCGGCGAGATGTATGGAGATGTATCTGGCATCAAGTCGCACATGTGCCCTCGTCGTGGCGGCCAGCAGCCTCAACAGCAGCAAGGGAACATGTCTAATGGTTTCATGGGAAACATGAACTACGACAGCTCCAGCGCAACCTCGCTGCCTGCTGGAAGCTCCAGCAGCCTGAAAGAAGGCAGCAGCCAGCGACAATATTCCCAGAGCGGAGGCAAGAGAATGGGAAGCAATGACAAAGATGATGACGATGATGGCGAAGTGTATCAGTGTTCGGTGTGTGGCAATCACTACGCCAGCCTCCGAGCCCTCAGGAGCCACCTGCGTAGCCATGCGAATAACCCAACAGGGCCCGGCCCTTCCTCCCTGGAGCAGGAGTGGAGGATGATCTGCTCCACATGTGGCCAGAGCTTCTCAAGGAAGCAAGACCTCCTAAATCACCAATTAGTCCATGGCCCCCAAAGGCCTGATGGCCAGCAACAGAGTATTGTAGGCAGCTCGGCTAATGGCAATGACAAGATGGACGGACGCAACCATATTTGTGTTGACTGTGGCATGTTTTTTGCCGACCGCCACCACCTGATCACACACCTGTGTCCTGGTAAGAATAGGTCTAGCTCCCTGAGCAAGCAGGGTCTGAATGGAGCCAAAGGGATGTCCGGAGGAGAAGGTGTCGCTGGTGGGGGGGTTGCTGGTGGAAGCCGTGAGGTTGGTGGCGATGGACGTAGGCCTATGGTGGACCAAAGTGACAAGCCCCATAAGTGCGACCAATGCGGACGAGGATACAGACACCCCTGCTCACTCCTTAACCACAAGAAGTCACACAAGACGGGGGTTTTCCGCTGCTTGGTGTGCCAGAAACGCTACTACAATCTGCTGGCTCTCAAGAATCACCAAAGGACCCACTTTGATCTAAAGAGGTAGGTCCCAGATTCTGTCATGTTTTGTTTTATATAGATGTTTGAAAGTTGGCTGGTGCAGTTTATGTTAAAGATAACATTTTTGCCAGATTCTGAAGCCCTTGGTTGTTATATATTGCACATGATAGGGCTGCTTGATTATGGCAAAAATCATAATCTCGATTATTTGGGTCAATAATTTATATCACGATTATTAAAAACGATTATCCATTTACTTTGAAAACATCCATTTATTGGAGAAAAAAAATGTGAACAGTAGGTTTTTAACAGTTGATTACCATGAACTTTAATTATAACTCAACTGAAAAACCAATACAAAAAATAATTAATAATAATAAAAAATAGTGGTTTTATTTCGATTACGTTGTTTTCGTAATCGTTGCAAGCCATAATAGTAATTGAGATTTTAAAATACGATTAATTGAGCAGCCCTAGCACATGATGATCTTCATTGGTTTGATTTCATCTCAATCAAGTTGACTAATTCCTCATTTATTTTGACATCTTTTTAACTTGTAGTGGAAACCGGTTAACGAGATTTAGCATAATCTTTTGTAAAATGTTTCCCATGGTAGACTCTGATTTAGTCCATGTGTTTCCAAGCATGTTGCAAGTAAGTTGATCATAATAAAATTATCCCCAAAATATTTCTAATAAGGAATAGCCTTCCCAAGTGTCATGTTTAATACCACCATCCCCCCTGATATTAGTCCTAGATTTTAATGTATTTACTGAGTTTTCTACATCTCTGCTCATCCTTGCTGCAGGCACAAGTGTGAAGAATGTGGAAAGGCTTTCAAGATCCAAAAGCAGCTGATCAACCACCTTCGTCTCCACGAGGAGCACCGAGCCAAAGGTCTTGTTCGGACTGGACCCAACAGTTCTCGCTTCCAGCAGCCTGGGACATCTCAAATGCAGAATATGAGAGGAGAATCATCGAAGGCCCAGCCGATGGGCGTGAAATATAGCCAGCAAGGGTTCAAGAAACCCTACTCTTCAGCTGGAACTTCAAGGCCCCAGAAGTTTGATCCATCTGAGACTGGACGTCGGCCTTTTTCATGCGAAGAATGTGGCAAGACATACCGACATGCAGGCAGCCTGGCCAATCACAAAAACCTTCACAAAATTGGGGAGTACCACTGCAACGTTTGCAACTCCACATACCCCAACAGGCTGGCAATGAAAAACCATCTACGTCTCCACTTTGCCCAGAAGAAGCACAACTGCCAAGAGTGCGGCAAGGGCTTCCGTACCCAGAGGCAGCTAGCTACCCACACTACAGCTGGCCTGTGCAAAGGACCGCAGGGCCCCGGGGTCCAGATGGATTTTGAGTGCGATGGCTGCTGCGAAGGCTTTGCCACGGCCGATGAGCTTGCAGCCCACGACTGCCCGGCCCAGCACCTGCCTTCATCCTCCTCAAGCAACACCCCCAATATCAGCTTGGAGAGAAGTTCTGTGGACCTGGACTCTGACGAGAGACCCTACGCCTGTGATCTGTGCAGCTGTGCCTACAAACATGCAAGCTCATTGCTGAACCACAAGCACACCCACAAGACAGGCAACTTCCGTTGCAACTTCTGCGACAAGCCCTACACCAACTATATGGCCCTGCGCAACCATATGCGCATCCACACGCAGCGGAAGAAGCACATCTGCCACACGTGTGGGAAAGCCTTCCGGCTTGCCAGGTTCCTCCGAAACCACCAGAAGGTCCACGAGGAGGGTGCTACCCCCTTTGGCTGCCCCACCTGTGGGAAGAGTTTCCAGGGGAGATCCGGCCTGGCCAGGCACCGCTGCGGGGACAACCAGGTAGGCATGGAAATCAGGAAGAAGGCCACTGCGACCCCGGGAGAGGGCGAGGAGTGTCGGTACACGTGAGTTCTCGTCAGTTGTTTGTGATTCTACGAAGTTGGCCCAAAAAATAGTGAAGATAAATTTAGGTCTCTACGTGTCTATTACAGGTATATGATCTCCAATCCGGCTTCCTTGGGACCATACGCGTGCCGGAATTCGGATTTTTCTGAAGTTTGGACAAATTGAATTAGTGGAGAGACCAGATAAGTCAACCCCGTTTGCTTTCAGTTAGCATATCACACACTTTAGTTTTTAAGGCTACCTTCATGTTTAGATGTTTTGTTTTCATGCTTTGCTTTACTTATCCAACCTTAACACAGATTTGCTTTTTAAGTATTTTGTGTTTAGCATATTAGCAACATTTTTAGTATCGATGTTTGTTCCTTGCTCTTGTAATGATTTTGATTGTAGTCTTTGATTTGTTTGTTTGTTTTCTTTAGGCAGTCTAATAATACTGGCCAGTTATTAGACTAGAATATGCAGTTTTATGATGGGACACTTGCATTTTGATGTCTGGCAAATAAAAGTCAGAGGATAGATTAGGAAGTATTTGGAGCTAGCTGCACTGCACACGTCAGGGGTTATTGTTACATCTTTCGTTATTACAGGCAGACATGGTAGAGGTTCTTTGGCATTTTTGATGGATCTTTCATCATTATATACAGAAAAGAGTGATTACTCAAAAGACGGCTGTGACAGAAGGTTTATTAAATTGTTCCCATATGTGAAAGAAGCGTGCGTCCATTTGTGCAGTGCAGGGAGCAGCAGATACTTCCCAGTCCCCACATGAATCCCAGTTGTTTGTCCATAGTTGTCCCCCCATGCCCCTCCCTCCCTATCATCTGTGTAGAAATCATAACTTTAAATGGTACACCACTTTGTAGTAGTCTTCTTTCTTTGAAAGCTTTAAGCCGGATTTCAGATCATATACCTGTATAAACAACATCTTAGATGATGAGTTGTCAAAATATTTCAATAATTCTAAGAAAAAGTGGTAACCAGAGTTAAATTCGGATAGAATTTTTAAGCGGACTATCATTTTCAGTTTCTAATCTCCCTTTTCTCTTACCCTCTGTCCCATCCCCATGTTTGTCCTAATTTGTCTCTGCACAGGTGTGATCAATGCGGACGCTCCTACCGCCATGCCAGCTCCCTCCTCAACCACAAGAACACCCACACAGTCGGCATCTATCACTGCGCCGTGTGCCTCAAGACCTACTCCAACCTGCTTGCCCTGAAGAACCACCGTCGTATCCACTCAGAGATACGGCGCCACCAATGCCACGACTGCGGAAAGGCATTCCGCGTTTCCTCCCAGCTCCACAACCATCGACGCGTCCACCAAAAGCAGAGGGAGCTCACCTGCCGGTCCTGCCAAAGATCCTTCCCCACGCAGGCCAGCTTCAGCCTCCACATGGAGATCACCCATGGCCAGACGCCTCAGCCCAGACCCCAGCAGCCTCGGCCGGGGGGCTCCAAGGAGCTGGGCTGGGGGTCAGGCCTGGACCTCACTTTGATGCAAGAGCAAGGACTGCACCCTGGCAGCATTGCCAAAGCCCGCAGCCGTGGTGGTCACAGCGAGGTCCTCAAACCCCACGTCTGCGATCAGTGTGGCCGCTCTTACCGCCACGCCAGCTCCCTACTCAACCACAAGAACAGCCACAAGACCGGGACCTACTTCTGCAACTCCTGCCAGAAAGAGTTCCCCAACCTGATGTCCCTCAAGAACCACCGCCGGATCCACACCGAGCCCAAGCGCTACCAGTGTCCCGACTGCGGGAAGTCCTTCCGTGTCTCCACCCAACTCATCTGCCACCGCCGCATCCACACCAAGGAGAAGCCGTTCTCCTGCCAGCAGTGCGACAAGCACTTCTCCTCCAAGTCCAACCTGAGGCACCACATGAAGGTGCACTGGAACGGATCCACGGCGCCCCCTCCCATGGCCATGGGTGCGCCCAACTTCCTGGGTATGCCCGGCGGCCCCTTCATATAATATGGGATCAGGGAAGGATGGGAGTCAGGGCGGGCGGGGATGGGGTAGCGGGTGCTTTGAAGTCACATGCCAAGGTTTTTTCCATGTGCGGCCGTAGTGTGTGTGTGTGTGTGTGTGCGTGTGTGTGTGTGTGTGTGTGTGAAGGACAGGTCCTGCATGACTGAACATACACGTAAAGCAGAGCGCAAAATGGACGCTTGTGCGCACACACACAGAACTCAAAACGGAGGACATGCACACACTCGTTTCTAACCTTTCTTGCGCCAATGCTTCCTTGGCGGATGCTCCGACAAGGCCCTGTTTGTAGAACTGTCCCACGCAGACTGACAGACAGACAGACATGATGTAGTTTCATAGACTTTACTACAGCTGCCTTACTCCCGCCTGCATGTTGCCCCATACTGCCTGGGGAGGGGTTTAACCTTTCTCCGGAGCACCTGCAGGGACTTTTCTGAAAGCCCAGCTCGTAGAGACTGACGAGTCCTGTGGTTGTGACTGTTGAGGAAGTCTGATGCGTGCTCATTTCAACCCCAGGAGCTCATTGGTCCTGTGTTTGCAGTTTCTCTGTTTCCCGCCTCCATCCCTGTTCTGACGATGTTCATAGTAAGTTTTGCGTGGCCTTTGTCACAGCGTTTTTAAAACCATATTCAGACAGAGTCTGTCCACAGTGTTTTTATTTAAGACCAACATGTAGGTAAAGTGGAGACTTTTGGTTTGTTTTTTCCTTTTTTTTGTACCTGGATGGTTTTGACGAGAGGGAACAATGACTTGTGGGAGCTTTTAGG
>NC_136906.1:31669298-31812995 GCF_949606895.1 Notothenia rossii | reverse complement strand
ATGTTTTATATAGGTATGGCCCTACAATATATTATTCAAATATAGCATGATAGGTCCACTTTAAATAAACAATGCAAGAAGCTTAAAACACTTTAAGTGATGCACACAGCTGGGACCGGAGCACATGTTGACGGTAGAGGAGGATAAAGTTGGCCAACTGTTAGTGTGGGCAGAGTTAGTCTGTTTCATAACTCAGTGTTGTCAGTATTTGTGAAATGACTAAGTTAGCTACGTTAGCTAGCTAGCTTACAGCAGATCTGCAAAAATATTGGAAGGAATCATGTGATCACATTAAAGGTGGGGTAGGTAATTTCGGAGAAACCAGCTTGAGTGCGCTAGAATTTGAAAATACACAACCGGAAAAAATCTGCCACTTCCTTACAGATCCCCTCCTCCAACACACACACGAACGTGCACATGACCAATGAGGGCACGAGATAAGTTTGTGCACAGATGGAAGGCTGACAGGTAGGCCATCCAGTTATTTTAGCCGGGCCTGCTCAGATGATTGGTCGTGCTTTTTACAGTACTACGGCTTCCACAGATGACGTTTTTTTATGGATTTTTTGTCAAAGCATTTAAGATATTCATTGCTTTCGGGATGTTAAGAGCATTCCATGGAATATAACAAAAAGTGTATCTCGAGCCGGTTTCTCAAACTTACCCAACCTTTAAGTAATAATAAGTACAATAAAACCTTTTAGGTAACTAACTTATCAACAACATTGATAGCTGGCCAACTTTATAATCACCGAACGTCAACAATTCTCCGGTCTTTGCTGTCAGCATCACTTTAATACAAACTATTAGAATGATAAAATCCTGTCAATGGGAAAAATTACCAGTTAAAATGTTATTAAATATGACTGTTACGTTAAAGGAGTTTATATTATACATATATATATTTAATATTAGAGGAAAATATTAGTCAGTGTTTCTCTTTCTGTATTTGGTACGTGCGGGAATACATGTTATTCTTTACTTCTACCACAAATGGCAACTTTGTACATTTTTGGAAATCAGAACCAAAATGTGTTATTTATAAAAATGTTCTCTTTTTTTAAAGAAATGTAGTTTCTTTATTGAGATTTTTAAAATAATAATTTTAAAGATGCCCATAATCACTTTCTGATGTTTTATAAGGAATTAAAATCACTGTTTCCAGCAGAAAGCAGTGATATGTTTCCAAACCAAACTCCATCCTCTCTGTGCATGTTTTCATTGTGTCACAGGGTCTTTTTGGGATTAAAGTCTGTGTTTGAGAAAAGCTAGTGAACATGTTCAATTATCAACAGCTAATTATAAGTGTTTATATTCAACAAAACAAAAAAACAGATCCAACTGCTGCTGGCACAAAGTTATGTTGCTAATTTAATTTTTTGTTTTGTTTAACGTGCTGATCCTTTGGATTATGTAATGTGGAGTGTGTAATGTGATTGGAATTACCCTTTATGGTCGGACAATGAATGAATAATTTCGTCCCGCAGCTCAGATCCACTAAAGAAAACAATAATGTATTTGTATTAACGGAAACGTTCATTAATGTTCAACAAGCCAACTTCTTTGTTTTTGTTTTAAGTCAAAAAATAATTGAATAATAAAGAAAAGAGTTATCGCATACCACGGCGTAAAAATGTATATTAAAATATGCTGAAAAAGTAATAGTATAGTATGTCGAAATATCTTTAAAAACGTTTAGGTATAAAAAAAATCATAGTGTACTGTGTTGAAAATATGCTGAAAAAAGTATAGTACTATATCGTAAAAAATATAAAACAGTAATACTTTATTTTAAAAATATTTAAAAAAAAGTCATGGTATATTATTTCAAAAATAAATCATATTTTAGTATGTCAAAAATAGTAAAACATTTCATATTAAGTGTGTAAAAAATGAGTCCTAGTATAGTATGTCAAAAATAATTGAATTAAACAAAAGTTTCAAATGTGAAATACAAATAATAGTACAGTATGTCGCAAAAAGTCATAGTTTAATATGTGGAAAAATATGAACAGACTAGAAATATTTCTAGAATATGTTTCTAGAAATATATTTTTTAAGTACATACAAACTCACAGCATAGTAAGTTGTAGAAAGTCCCAAAAACTCCTAGTATATATATATATCATGTCATAAAAAAGTCATAAAAAAATAGTATTCTATTATATTCCAAAAATATAAGAATTACATTTTAAAAAGTATAGTTTGCCATAATAAATTGCACAAAAAGAAAATCTTATTATAGTCATAAAAAAGACAAAGAAAGGTATATTGAAAATACAAAAATAGAAAAGTCATTTAAAATCCTAGAATAGTATTTGGGTAAAACAATAGCGTAGCATAACACAGCATAGTAATAGTATGATATGATATATCATATATAGTATGATAAGTAATAATATGTCACATAGTATGTTGTAAAAAAGTCATTAAAAAGTCATAGCATAGAACGTTGTTAAAATACTCAGTAAACTCTGTTCTGTTGTTGAAGAAAAGTCATAGTATGCCATTTAAAATATAATTGAAATTCACAGTACATAGATTAGTATCTTGTACCAAAGTCATAGTATGTTATGTCATGCAAACGGTCTTAAAAGAGTCCGAGAATAGTAAGTTCATGAAAGAGTAGAATATCTTATTAAAATAGTGAATAAAAAAGGCATAGCATACTAAATTGTGAAAAAGGTTATAGATATATATTCTTTTTTTTATTAAAAAAATAACTACTGTGTGTCATGAAAAATGTAAAATTCATAATAAAAAGTCAGCCTATAGTTAAAAAAAAAGAATTAGATTTGGTAATCTGAACTAAATCTTTAAACACCAAAAACCTTTGGGGTTCGGTGGTTGTTTATAGTCTGATACTAAAGTCCCCTGTCTGTGTCCTCTCAGATCTGAGTCCGGTGGGTTCCTCCTCCCGGACCTTCGCCTGCAATCAGTGTGGCCGCTCTTACCGCCACGCCAGCTCCCTACTTAACCACAAGAACAGCCACAAGACCGGGACCTACTTCTGCAACACCTGCCAGAAGGAGTTCCCCAACCTGATGTCCCTCAAGAACCACGGCCGGATCCACACCGAGCCCAAACGCTACCAGTGTCCCGACTGTGGGAAGTCCTTCCGCGTGTCCACGGCGCTCGTCTGCCACTGTCGCATCCACACCAAGGAGAAGCCGTTCTCCTGCCAGCAGTGCGACAAACTCTTCTCGTCTCGGGCCAACCTGCGGCACCACATGAAGGTGCACTGGAGGGGGCCGCAGCTGTCCCGTAGGCCATCCGCCTTCCTCAGCGTCCCCTCCAGACCGTTCATCTAGACCTCCAATACATTGAGGGAAACACATTTAAATCTTCTAAATATCGTGCTGCAGGAATGAGTCCTAAAACCCTAACATTAGTTAGCATTTTAGCACTAGCTATTCCCTCGTCCGGAAGTCAATGGTTTGTTGAATGATTTTTTGTTTAGAGGTTGAAATAAGGTCTGTGGTTAACAGACTTTCAGGTTTTGTTCTGCAACATAAAATACATCAGTAAATAACCCACTGGTGAATGCCTGAAGCTTCAACGTTTTTTGAAAACCGTGTTTCCTAAATGAGATTACTAAAGGTCATCATGCCAAACATAAGCTAACTTTAGTTTAGCAATATCGACGTAAAGTCATGTGACCAATTCTTAGTTTGTTTGTAGTCCAACGTTAACTTTTACTTCTGGATATTCCAATTGAAACCGTTGTCAATTTGTAAATATATTCGGCTGAACAAAACTTGTAAAGTATCAATACATTCTGCAATAATCTAAAATCCAATAGAATAATCTCATTTGCTTTTTGGGGAGGGAACCAGGGAGATGCTCATTTCATCCCACCACCACTCTGTCAATACCTCTATATGACTTAAATATTTCACCAAATACATTTTGAGGAGGCAATTCCGACTCCCATAATGTATTTCCCAAACACACAGCCAACAACAGAACTCCTGGCAGCAAGCTAACTTAAAATAAATATATAAAACTGAATCAGTGTTGTATCCAAAACCCACCTTTGGCCAAAATGTTGCAGTTGTTAACCACCATCATGGAGAGGAGGCCACAGATGGAATAACAGAAGTATGAAATATTTCGGAAGATCTCCTTAAACAATCAGCAGCTTAACGCAAAACTCTCAGATGTAAAAACTGTGGTTACACGAGAGAGAAACAATGCTGCGTTCAGGAGCTTCAGATAAAAGATTCCGACCTTTGTGATGTGTTCAGGTGCAAGACTCTCGTTAACTTCGCATAAACTTTGAAGTAGAAGGGGAGGAACTGCAACATCACCATGGACAAGCACATTCAGTGTTTTTTCATACTGCAGACGATAAAGAAAATATACGGAAGTTCTGAGAGGCAAGTGAGGACAAAAACAATCTGGTGATACAATTTCTATATCTGACCTAAATAGATTTATCTTATTGTATGAGTTGAAAACAGCTGAAGGACAAAAGTGTGTGAATATGTTTTCATCTTTAAAACAAGTAGATTTTTTTGTGGATTTCGCCTTTGAGTAATTCAAATAAAACCTGGGACTTTGTGGTTGGATAGGCAAAATTAAAGAAATTCACACATTTCCTAGAGTTATTGTGAGTGTATTAATTGAACATTTACGTTTTTTGTGAGGGTGTGTTTGTTATTGTAAAAAAAAAGGCCAATGTGCACCAAAATGATTTTTAAAATATATCTCAAAAAAGCATTTATGTTTTCTTCCAGTAGAGTTACAGTTACATTTTAAACATAATTTATTTTCTTTTATACATTTTTTTTTCCATAACCGCAATGTTCCCGGTTCGATTCCAGCTGTGGGGCACGTCACACCCATAGACTGTATATATACAGTCACACCCCATGTTTTTTTCACTTTTTCGACACTGATAACTGTCAAGCAAAGGCGAATTCCTCCCAAAAATGTAGCTGTGATCTGTTAAAGACGTAAAGCGGAGAGAAATATTGTGATGCCTTCAGGTACAGCTATTAAAATGAACTGACATTTCCACCTTAAGGGATTTAATGTGCACTGTGGAGCGTTTGAGGGCCGTCAGAGTCGAGAGCGTTCGGTTCTTCGTCGAGATTTTTTGTTTCACGATGTGACGTCTGATTTTAACATCAAGTATGGCAGTTGATTAATGCCACGTGGAGACAAATCTACCACATACATTTATTTTATTTTTAATATCTCATCACAAAAGGAATATAATAGTTCTGACCTAGAAAAGCACATTTGTATAAATACCTCTTAATATTTTTTATTCAATCTTATTTAGTGTAAAAACGATTGAACATCAAACACTTTGAAGAAAACCCCTGTGTGAATACATTACATGTTACTTATATCCAAAGCATCTTACATACTCAATAGTGTGAGCAATCCCCACAGGAGCAATTTGGGGTGAAGTGTCTTACCCAGGGACACAACGACATGCCAACTACAGTGGGGTTTGAACCTGTGACCCCTGATCCGAACACAAACGCACAACCCACTGCACCACACGCATCCCTGCCTGTGTGAATAAACAGCAATAACACTATCCCTTGTGGATAAAAAATCTTTAGAAGAAAATATTTAATTTAAAGGAAACAAAACAATAAATTAATCAAGAAAATGTAAAATCACATATAATGAAAGTATTAAAAAAAGACTTTCAAATCACAAAGAGTTTCTACATGAAGGTTTCACATAGTTTTACAAATCTTTATTATGAGATAGTCAGTCCTAATATCTCATAATTTGGAAAAAAATGTTATTAAGAGGGGAGGGCTTACGCTATTTAGCTGGTGGATTTTTCTTCCATGTTTTCAAAGCGGATGTCGTGAGCCATTTTGTTTTTGTCTGCAGGAAATCAGCGAGTCGCTTGTCGACCAGCAAAACTAAAAACACTCATTTATATTTCTGCATTTTCTGATAACTCATAGTTAAGGTTTTTAGAAAGTGGTGGTAGTCTGTTTTCTACTATCACATGGTTGCAAACTGCAGCTCCTTTCTTTTTGCTTTTGTAAAATCAGAAATCGATGCATAGTCAAGGGTTACGTGTGTTTTATTTATTTATCAGAAACGATAAAGATGGTTTGTGGTTCATACAGAAACAAACAGCTGAAGCCAGTAGCCGTGTTTCCATTCAAATTTCAAGTGAATTCAAGCAGACTTCAGAAAAAACGTAAATTAGGCCCTATTCTATGGAAGCCTATATCTGCCACAATTATGACATACTTTACTCAACACCTTTTTTTGTTAGACTTGGGGTTTTTGTATTTAATGTTCCCTGTTTTATTTTGAAATCTATTTTCTCTTTGTGTCTCTCCCAGTTTTACTTCCTGTGTTTCCACGCCTGTGCCTGATTGTGTTCACCTGGGGGGTATACTACGAAGCAGGATTTTCGCTTAGCCGGCTAACTTTAGGGAAAACTCAGGGTTTCCGGTCCTACGAAGCTGGTTCTCTTTTTAGCAGGCTCGATCTCCATGGTAACTTATGCTGTGCGGCTAACCTGCCCCGGAGCAGGTTAGGTTGCAGGCTAAGAGCTCAACTCAGTGAAAGCACTGCCTACTGACCAATCAGAGCACAGTGTGCAGAGTTTAAAGCGATCAAGTCATATTACAGGAGAAAGGAAATACAGAAAAGCTGCCGTTGCAGGAAAGACGGCCGGCAAAAATCACCGACTGTGTGAACATTAATAGAATATCACCTCCCATCTTCAGAGCAATCTGACTATTATAACATTAGCGTTAAGAAAGCTTACTTAAATATCTGCCACAACATAAGTAACCGGATCAGAGTAACATTAAGTACAGACCAAGGCATATCACATCATAATGTAGCCTATCATATATTTCCTTATCTGAGTCAGCTGAGCCGTATCTGGCCGTGCAACACTTAGTGTCACATACTGTATTATGAAGTATTATTTTAAGCAACACATTAGGTTGACGAAAAACTCGAGACAAATGTAATTAAAGTCAGATCCACTCATGTTTTAGACGGGGCAGTGATATCATAAACCTGTTAATGTACGCATTCAAACACTTTTTCTTTTACCAGCTGTATTCACCTTGCAGTGTGGCTTTTATCCTGGATACAGTGTTTAAGTCATGGATGTTTAAAGTTTAACTTCTTCATATGTCTAATATTATAGTTGACTTTTCATTCAGGAAGTATGACGCTGCGCTGTCAGTACGCTTCTCCATGTTTGTGATTGGTTGAATGCTCCAAATACCACCACTCTCATGTGAACGCGCACCTAACTAGATAGGGCACGGCTGGCTTGAGCGATCCACTTGATAACCCGTGTCGTAGTACCGTTTAGCGAGAGCGCGTATGTTTTGGATTAGGCCAACCGGCTAACTCAAACATATCCAGGTTAGGTTGAACCAGCTTCGTAGTACAGGCCTCTGCTGCCCCTGTGTCCCCCCACCCTCCAGCTGTGTTTTGTCTCTGTGATTAGGCTTGTATGTATTTTGGTTTGTCTTCCCTTGTGTTCTTTGTTATATCGTTGTCTATGTTCCTGCCTGTTTCCCCAAGTTCCTGTCTGCGTCTCTGCTCCTGTTTCTCATGCCCTCTGGTTTCTACTTGTTTATTTTGTTCTTCGTGTTTGTTGTTTTGTTTTACCTGGTCCGTGGCCTGTACAACGAAGCCAGTTCAACAGACCCTGGATATTTTTGAGTTATCTGGCTTAACTAAGCCTAACAAACGAGATCTCGCTAAGCGGTCCTACGATGCTGGTTATCAACTCAGTAACTCAACCCAGGGTTTCTCTGTCCGGCTGAGAGCGCGTTCACGTGAAAGAGGCGGGGTTAGCAACATTTGACCAATCACAAACATGGACAAGCGTACTGACATCGCAGCGTCATACTTCATGATTGAATAGTGAACTATCATGTTAGACAAATATGAAGAAGTTAAACTTTAAACATCCATGACTTAAACACTTAATCCAGGATAAAAGCAACACCTGCAAGGTGAATACAGAACAGCGCTTCGTCAACTTAATGTGTTGTTAAATAATACTTCTGCATAAAGTATGTGTCACTGTAAGTGTTCTACAGCCAGATACGGCTCAAGAAGATGACTCAGATAAGGAAGTATGTGATGTGATATGATGTGATTGATGATTTGATATGAATGATAATGGGACACATCAACGTCTGCACTCACAGTGTGGCGGACTGTAATGTTACTTTGATCCGGTTACTTATGTTGTGGCAGATATTTAAGCTTTCTTAACGATAATGTAATAATAGTCCGATTGCTCAGAAGATGGGAGGTGATATTCTATTAATTCATAGAATGTATTTATTTTATCCTGGAATATGACTTGATAGCTTAAAACTCCGCACACTGAGCTCTGATTGGTCAGCAGGCGATGCTTTCACTGAGTTGATCTCTTAACTGGAACATAATCTGCTCCGGAGCAGGTTAGGTGTTCAGCATAAATTAACATGGAGACCTATCCCAGTAAGAAGTGAACCAGCATCGTAGGACCGAAAACCCAGAGTTAACCCTGAAGTTACCTCGCTAACCGCAAACCCTGCTTCGTAGTACAGGCCTCTGGTCCCCCTCTTTGTATCGGGTTTTTAGCAAAGCCTTTTGTCTTAACTTTATTACCAGCTTCCTGTGTTTTACTGTGTTTTGGTACTATCTGCTATTTAATCCCTTACAGTAATAAAAAAGGAAACCAAAAAACCCAAAATCATGACATATTTTTACTTTTGTAAATGTTTCTAATAACAGAGGGTTTGGTTTTTTTTTTATCAGGAATTATAAAGATTGAATGGTTTGTGACTCATTCAGAACAAAAGTGAATTCAATCAATTGTCAAGTGAATTTGAAACCTTTAAAATGGCACAAAAAAATATGTGAATTAGGCATGTTGCTCCGCGTCATGCAGCGTATTCCAGATTTAAAAAAATGTAAGGTGTTTTTTTATACAGCAACACTTGTTAGTATCCGCTCATTAGATAAATACTGTCCTTTCAAAATAAACCTCCATCTTCTACATCGCACAGTTGAGGAAGTTTTGTTGAATTTCTCTCCTTTTTCACAGCTTTCTAATGCGATACTTTAAAAAGGGCAAAATCTTTTGAATGGAAGCACGGCTATTTTGGCGGCCATTTTGTGTCCCTTCCTCAAACTACATTTTCGAGTGTCAGAGAGATTAGAGAGACGTTTTCACTTAATTGTGACCTTGTTTCTCATGAGAACATTATTTCATAATTAAAAGATTTTTGTATTGTAATTATGAATCTGTTTTGTTGTAAACATTGAAAAAAAAAAGATCTCATAATAATGATAAAACCTCATCATTACCAATACACAGGTCTTTTAATAATGAAAACAATGTATTATAATAATTAGATATAGATCTTCAATATGAAAAATAAAGGAAAATATATATGAATATTTTTCAGTATAAGTTTCAAAGTCACAATCAGGAGAACACGTCTCATAGTTTTGGTCTTTGCTGATTATGAAGAGGTACAATGCTGTTCAAACGGTTCACATGTGAATTCAAGAAAAACTTTTTCCTCGTTGACACAATGTTTTTTGACTGAGAGGAAATATTGATTAGTTTAGAATAGATGAATCTGCAGACAGATCAGCGCAGTAGAAAGTGTAGCAGAAGGCTGTTGGTGTATCGTCAGTGAATTATAACCTCTGTATGACTTTTATATACAAAACAACTGTAGATTATCTTTATTTCTATTATTATAACAAACGAGTGTTGAGAGAAAAGGTTTCATCACTTTTTCATTTTCTTCTTCTTGGTATTTACTGTATGTCCTCTACAGTTTTTAATAAAATCCTGCACACAAACTGTAGTCAAACTGTCAAGTAAATCTTTTGTTAATGTTGCAAAAAAGGAAATGAAATTAGCCATGTTGCTATACCTTTTGCAACGTGTCCTCATGGTTGGTTAGAATACGTACAAAATGTTTGTTTTTCATCCGTTTTCCTACGAATATACAGAAACACGTCTTAGTTTCTGCTCGTTATATATATATACATTTCTGTCTAAACCACTCGTTTAGGGTAAGAAAAAGTTTGTATTTTGCGTTGAAATAACTTCAGAAGTGGCGCTACTTCATTATGTAAGTTACACATCGGGCGACTAAAAGTTTTGTTTAATTTTCCTGCCATTTCCATACAGCTAATGCAGAATTTAAAAAAGTGCAGAACAATGTTAATTGAAGCATTTTCTGGCAGCCATTTTGTGCCCCTTCCTCAAACTTCATTTGTGAGACCAGTAAAAGTTTGTGTTTTGGGTAAAATAACTTGTAAAGTGATGCTAATTATGTAAATTATGCATCACACACAAAAACTGTGTTTTTGCAATCTTCACACAGTAGACTATTTTCATTTAATCTTTCTGTATACCCATTTTTTTTTAGGAACACTTAGTAAATGTATGCCATATGTGTGAACTCAGAAACATGTAAAAGCCAATAATGCCTCAAGTGTTGCATCAGTTAAAAAAAAGACAATTTCACTATAATTAAATGTTATCAAATGGGCCGCCATGGATATATCGTGTCTAATCCGGCACAGGACCACATGCCGCATGTCACCCCCACTGTTTTCCCGCTTCAGTTCTATCTCTACAATAAAAGGCAATGGTTGCACTAAAACAATCTTTAAAATTAAAATTGTGAAATTTAATAAAAAGACACGAGACGGGAAACAGGAGTACACTGAACAATCCTTTTCTTTATTCATTTTTTGTTATCATTTCAACATGTCTGTCAGGGTTTTTTTTTTTAAAGTTTTTATTTTAAATTAAAATGTTGACACACTTATAAAAGACAGCATCTGCATAGAGTTGTCATCTTAAAGATCCATGAAGAGAGAGAGAGGGGGGGTTAAGAGAGAGAGGGAGAGAGAGAGAGAGAGATAGAGAGCGAGAGAGAGAAGGGGGAGAGAGATTGGGAGAGTGGGGAGGCAAAGGGGTAAAGTAGGGGGGAATACTGGCACGTCACATGAACTAAACAGAACAGCCAACAGCAGTACGAGAGAGGGGGAGGAGGGGGAGACAGGGCTGCAGGGGGGGAGGTATTTTTTAGAGGGGGAGGGAGGGGAGGGGGGGACAGTTCGCTTTACATTACGCTACGCACACATACACACACAAAAAAAACGGGACACAAGTTGCATTTCCGGTCAAAGTTGCGTCTGCAGAGCGATGGCCCTGTCCTCTTTTTTAGTTTTTTTAAATTTTGGAAATATTTTTTGCCGTCTCTTGCCTGCCATTTCCCCCCCTCTTTCTTTATTATCCATGCATCTGCTGGGTTTTTCATTTCATTTCTTTGTTGTTGCTCCAGAAGGTCTTAAACTGGATTTTGTTTTCTAAATCGAGTTCCTGCACGAGGTCCAGGGCCTTGAACGCCTCTGCATGATAAAGAAAGCCCTTTTTGTTTCTCTGAATATTGCACGCTTTGTTACGGTAGGCCTGTGTGAGGCTAGAGACCAGGGCCCGAAAGTCAGGAGGTGACTCGAGCACCGTGTTCCTTAAACACATCGAAGGCGTGACTCTGGTCTGAACTACATTCTGAAGCCTGAAAGGTAAAAAAAACGAAGATCATTTTCTTTTCAGGAACGCAAATGTAGCTTTAATCCAATTTCCTGTTTGCACTTTGACGCCTTTGAGAAACAGAAGCTCAGACCTCCTCCAGGAACTGGGTGAGAACTAAATGATGAAGCAACGACAGAAGACTGGGGTGGTTTGAAGAGTAACACGTGATGTGGTTTTAAAACCTTTCCCAAAAGCACTTTAAGGCAAATGATCTCCCCCCATTGACTTCTAATGAAACTGAGATGTTAGCATTAAAACGCTTCTCAACTGCATCTCAGGTGTTGCACTTGTTGCTGTTAGCCTGAAATTGTTACGACAAAGATCTTTTAAAGCGACTTCCTGCAGAATTTGAAATAGTGGGCTTGTTCGATGGGTATAAGCAACATGGCATCCATATAAACAAATTAGCCGCTACCTTGGAGCTGCTTTTCACCAATCAGACTATTTCTCCAGATTTGGCTACTAACTGGCAGGGGACAAGTCTGGTGCATTTTTTTCTCTGGGGAATACGGCAGGCGATGAGTTATAGATTTGTCGTTTGGCTAGCTAGCTGTGTTCGAGGGACTAAAAGTCAGACAGAGAGAGAGAAAGAAAGAGATCAGAACCCGCTAAGTGATCAGGGACCGCGGGGTTAATTTTTCCTATAATGGAGGGAAGCACTTTCATCAGAGGAGCCAGTGGGTGGATCCTCCGGAGCTGTGGTGATGAGCGGTGGTGTGGTGGTGGCTGCGTTCAAACCCAACATTTGCGCGGATAAACAAGTTCTCTTCATTCCCGTCAAAATATATTCTGCCCTTTTTTTTCTAGACGGAACTAAAGGGCTCTTAAAAAAAAGACTGACAGTGCCTCTCGATGGAAAAACACGATCGTACGTATTTTCTTCCGTGGTTGGGCCTAAACGCAGCATGTGAGCTGAGCATGGCGGACGAACACGCTGGAAGATATGTTTTTCTTTCTCTCTGCTGGCGTCTCTTCCACGTGGAAAGAATCGAAGGGCTGCGGAGGTGGGGGACACGGAAGTGAGGGCGGGAAATACTTTTAGGGTGGGGGAGAACAAAAATGGCAAAAAGGACAGAGATCGAACTGCGTGTCAACTTTGACGGGAATAGGTATCTCAGTAGATTTATACATAGACATGCAAGTCATTTTTTCTCTCTTTGAAGTTATTTACAATAATTACATAACACAAAGAATCCAGTTTCAGTTTGACAAAATTGCGAGCATTCAATATTCAATATTACTACTTATTATTTATGATAACATAACTCCTTTTGTACTTCTTTAAATCATTGCCATTATAGAATCGTCATAACCTCCCTTTTTTAAAGTTTAGATGTTTGATCACCTTCCGTTCGTTCTCCCTCTGGGTTTTTGCAAATGTTTTACTGCAATTAATTTGTCATTTATGGTAATAATCATAATAATAATATTAAGAATAATAATGATAATGATAATAACAATGTTTATATAAGTGTCTTTCTTATTTGCTATGGCAGAGACCATGATGGTCTATCTTCATGTCCCCCCCCTGACTCCTCCCTCCCCCAAAAACACTGATTCCAAAGGAAATACTGTCTCGTACGATGGAGAGTAGAAAGACATGGGTGAAGCGTCAAAAGAAAATCATCAGAAACAACAATTAATATCACAGCTGACAACAAATAAACATTTTATCCTCCAGAGCAGGGCACTGGAACAGGTTTTGGTTTTTGAAAATTGTTTCAGGAAGACAAAAATCATCGTAGAGAAGAGTTGAATCGTTCGACAATTAAGGAACAAAAAGAAAACGCACCATTAACTTGAATCGTCGGTGTCTGTTGATAACAAACTTGGAAGACAGACACGCTTCTGCACACATTGGGCAGATTCAAACTGAAGAAAGTAAATTTTTCAGAAATAGCCGCATTTAGCCCGCACACATTCGAACTCAAACGAAAGGAAGTCATTGTTCAATATGTGTGTTTGACAAAATGCCCATTTACTTCCACACACGATCTAATGTGGCTACCGGCTAATCAATCTTTGGAGTCCTTGTGTCGCACCCAAACTCTCTCTAGATGATTTTTTCCTGCTTTCTGCACCCCACCCTGACAGAAACTGTACACAGCCAGGAGAAGCGAATATGGCTACAGAGCCACATACACACAGTAATAGAAATGCAGTATGTTGATGTAAGAGTCATATATATTTTCTTGTCTACATGTGACTACAGATGACAAGGCTGCAGTCCTCTGTCACACACAGGAAAATGCTCACTGAAGGGTTTACTAGTCACAGTAAAACATCCATTATCTCTACTGCACATGCACAATAATTTGGAAGCGGATATGCACATTAGTGTAAGAGAAACTATTTCATTTATGCAACATTATTTGCCAACGATTTGCTGGTGGAAATCTGCTAGCCTAGTTTCTAAATCCCTGCAAAGAAATAGGACCAGTGTTGTGCTCATTGACCCCAGTTTGGGGGTCAATGAGCAGTCCATAGGATTAAGAATGCTGTCCAGGTTGTTTTAAGACAAAACCCCTCTTAAACCAACTATATTCACTTTTACATCAAAGTGCAGTAGAGGTAATGAATCCTGCAGCAGAAAGAAATCGAGTAGCATTGTTAACTAGCACTGCTTCATTGTTATTTTTGTGGAAATTATTGACTAGTTAGGCCATTTAACTAGCCAGCAAAACCTTGCAGGGAAGCATTGATCCTGCAGTGTGCACACAGAGACTGATAAACAAGCTATACAGAAAATAACACCAAAATAACAAGAACTACAGCAATTAATAAGTAGAATAAGAAAGCACCACCATTGTCTCTGTAAATCCCTCAAAGTGGAGGAGAAGTGTACATACGCTAACGTTTCAACAGATGAGTATGCGTAATTTTTTTTTACACAAACTAACGTGTACAGGTGAAGGAGAAAGGGAAAGGGGTGTGGAGGCGGACATCATTGTTGTGGCATGAGATTACTATTTTGTAAATGGTGGACAGACCAACATACAGTGAGGGCTGGTAGTTGCTGGGGGGCCGGCCTTTCATATTTGTATAGTTTCGGTTTAAATTTATTTTTATCACCATTTGTGACGAACGACTCTGTGTAAACTTCACTCGTGTTGTGCTCTTTGATATTAGCGGCGAACCGTTTGAGAACACATGAGGGGAGGGCAAAAAACGCTTTGGTTTGAATTTTAACAAATACATAATAATAACAGTGATCATGGCGTCCATAAATATGTCTGATCTCTTCCCATCTGTCACAATTTTTTAAAGCACGCAATGTGGATTTCATCAAACAGCTTCAACCCTTGGACCTGCGATCGGATGCTTCGCACAACAAAAAAACTCGTGCTGCTCCGAACAATCACAATCACAAACACACACACACACACATTCGCGCATTTAAGCACCAAACTTGTTTTACTGAAAAGGAAGGGAGGCATGCTGCACACACACAAGGCCAGGTGGAGGGGCAGCAGGAGGTCAGCCCATAGGCAAAGGTTTTTTACAATAATAAATAGTTGAGGGGACGATTCCTCCACAAACAAATAACACAAATGCAAACACAGATCAGTTGAGGTGTGTAAGGTGGGTTGGCGGTTGATGTGGTGGGGAGCAGGATGGCTGAAGTCGAGGGTATTTGAAAATGTAGCCTTTCAAAAATATCAACTGCTTCTTAAACACCCTAAAAATACAGTTACTGTTCCAACAATGTTACAAACAGAGCACACGTGAGCAAGTAACATGAGCCAACATGTGTTTAGATTGAAAATAAAATTGAGAATGCAGATTAAGAAGGAGCAAGTAAAATAGTTAGCTAACAAGCTAACTAAAGTCAGGTCCATGAGCGGTAAAGTGCACGACATGGAGGGCAGGTTGGGGGTGGGGTACAAAAAACACCATCATGCAAACTCCACAACGCTTTTGCATGCCTTTTTTATTATTATTATTATTATTGTTATTATCATAATTATTACACACAACGGGTTGGGCAGGGTCTGCTGGGGCGGGGAAGGCACAGACTCCCAATCCTCAACATTGTCTTTTAGTACAACCAAACAGCTACAGCACAAACAGGAAGAAGGAAGACAAGAGGAGAGGTTGGGGGATGAAAACTCGGACAAACTACCCAACCTTCACAGAGTTGCTTAATTATGGTTTTCCGATGTTTGTCCGTTTTCTATTTCCCAAGAGGAATGGCGGCTGACTTTACAGAAAACACACACACAACCAAAAGACACGCCCATACACACATACGGCAAATAAACTTTAGTGTCATCAAGCTGGCTGGTGCTACGACGGCATCCTTTTTTTGCTGATTTTATATCTACCGCCGAACCATTGCAAGACTAACACGACGACCGTGACGTCGACCATTGAGAACACGTGATTTAATCTAATATTGTGCGGCTGACATGATTTAACGAAGAATGGTGAAATGTCAATCAAATCCCTCAATACATGCCTGACATTTCCAAGATGAATCACAAAAAAAAAATCCAAAGACACAAATCATACTTGTGTTTGATTTACACATATTATTTGATATCTATGTATGGACAGTGTCTGTTCTACAGTCTAAAAAACACCATGAATGTTTCAACAACAAAACAGCAGAGGAAAGTGCTAAATTCTAAATCTACTGACAATTTATTGGAACAAACATCTATTGGATTTTGCTGCTAAGCTTTGGTTTTGGGAAGAATAAAATGAAAACTCCCACTTCCACTCTTCTCTAAACCTCGCTCTTCATTTAAAACTAGCGACTAGTAATACAGTATCTCAGACATCTAGAACTAACAGCGCTATCAACTTTTATGACTTCCAAGAAAACACACAATATATTTAACAAAGCAGTGAGAACTTCCTTAGTGCCTACACTTTGCCTTTGGCAGCAAGAAGTACTGTTAGCTGGGACAAAGAGGCTAACGTGATAAACAACTCACACTTCCTGTCATAGCTTGCCGAGTTGCAAAGGTATTTTTTTTCAATCAATAGAACCAGATATTATCCTTTGATTCCTTGAAAGGACTTTTACCAAACGTAACAACACTTTGCAACTGTAAACCTCGACATTGGGGTGACAATCAAGACACACAAAGCTAGCTAGCTAGTTACCACTTTTTCTGTAATATAAATGTTAATTTCTACAAACTGACTTTATTGCTTTGACACTGAGTGTAGACTTATTTTGTGGAATGTAAGGTGATATTTGTTACCCTGTTTGGGTCACACCTACGCTCCCATGGCCATATGTTCTTGATATACACTAACATTGTAAGGGATCGGTAAGGGCTATCGTCGCAGTTCAACATTCAAAAGATTGAAGAGAGATGGATTGATAGGTAACATTTCATTCAGCCACTGTGGAGGTAACAATATCTTAAATTGAGCTGGGGGCCATAGGACCTTTGGAACTTATTTTCTTCCTTGGAACATCCAGGGTAGGCCTCAACAGAGACGAAGGTACCCAAGTATCACAGAGCCTTCACTCAGACAAACCTTCCTCCTTTAAACCCCCTCCTCCAGTCATTTTCAACACAACCGTGTGTCCAGGTTAGGGCAACACACACATTCACTTCTCAACACAGACCACACTTAAGAAACAAAAACATGCTTGTACAAAACTACAAATGCATGTTGTCCCAATCTGGAGCAGTGTCGAGGTTGTCTTCTCCAGCAGACGTGCTGCTAACAGCTATTGCTAATGCTACTGTAAATATAATTTAAATAATTTAATTTCTGTATATTGCTACACCTTAGTGAAGGAGCCAATGGAAAGCAAAATGCTCTACTTAAAATTAAACTAGTTTGACCAAATAATCTAACTAGCATTCTACAATCATCGGCAGATTGATTATCTTTGCAAAATTAGTTAGCTAGTTAAAAAGTTAGCAAGCGTGTTGAGATTATTTTGTCAAACTACTATTTCCAAGATCAAGAATCAACTTCCCGTATTATTTCTTAGGTCTCATTCTTTCCCCAATACTGGTCTGAACACACGGAAAGTGTCTTTCCTCCAACTAGCAGCTCTACATGATCTATACGTAACACGAGCAAACACTATTGCATGCTAAGTGACACAGTCTAACACTAGCACTGGCATGATATGTAACACGGAAATGTGAAATGTTAGGGGGAGTATATCCAGTGTGTCCTGTGTGTAAAATGTATACATCAGAGGTGTTCATGCAAGTGAGTTTGTGTGTCACATGTTCCACCTTCCACAGAGGAAATTCCCCAGTAGGAAAAGCCTCTCCTGTTCAGTAGCACCGGTGCAACTCAGGCATTAAAATGTTGGGAATCACATTTCACATTTCACAAACCTCAAACACACACTCATGTAGGGATGCAGGGAGGAAACAGGCGAATGCATCAAACCATACAGACTAAACGGTAACCGCTGAATGATGTCAGGCCGATACGTCACGGGACACGTCACGCACACACTAAAACAGCAGCACAACGAAGCAACAAACGTTCCCCATTAATAAAACAAAAACGCAACAATATTACCACGACACTCAGGTAATCAGGGCACGCCAGCATTTTTAGAGTTTTCCGAAATGTTCATCTCATTTGTTTCATAATGTTATGACGGTGACGAACAGCTGTGACAGCTTGGAGATGACACTGGCTTTGACTGCGATATTTCTACAGTGATCAGGGTGATGAGCCTTTTGGTGCGGTAACATGAACCTCGATCCTTATTGGCTATCTTGGGTGGGGGAGGCGGGACATGTCTTCTTCCTCTTATCTAAACTGCATAGATTGACAGTCCGTCTCCTCCCACCCTCCTTCAAGCCTTCCTTCTATTACACCCCTGTCCTTCCCACCATTCACCTGTCAGTCAAACAACAAACGTTCTAGTCAAATCCAGCAAACAAACAGAGGCCCGCCCTCCCCCTGCTCTTTGGTTGGATAGATGTGACAGGACGGGGAGGTTTTTGTATTGGAAACCTGCCACATTGCAATGACACCCCTCACTGGTGCACATTGTGTGTCATGCTCTTTTCTTCGTGAGTTATAAATTGGGTGTGGCAGGTCGGGCTTTGCCAGTCTCAACTAATTTCATAATAGGCTGACTAGGGTGAATGACAGGAGTGAGCAACTAATGAGAGGTGGTCTAAAGAGTGAGGTTGGTCCCTCCCTCTCAGAAACAAGGGGACATAGTTGGTTCTACCAAAGCCAGCGGGTGCGTGTCTTTCGGGACGGCATTCTGGAACACTCAAGCGTTCCGGAACGCTCCAGTATTACTGACAGTGTTTTCATAACACTCCAGCATTACTGACAGCATTCGGAACCTAATCTGTTCAGGAACCTCTTGTTCTAGAATGTAGCGCAGAGTTCCAGAGCTCCACAAAGTTCTGACGGAGCCGATAAAATGTATCTCCTTCAGAGTTGAAAGCCCTCTAGTGGGGCAACACAAACACATTTATTAAGAATGTGTTCGGTGACGTTTTCATAACGTACTCTGTTCCAAAACCTCTGCTGGATATACAGATAGGAAATGAACAAACAAACGTTCTTGAATGCTCGTCCCGGAGAACTCACACCCAGCAGCAAGTCACCATTACTGTCCTTGGAGACTCCCGAAAAAATAAAGAAACTTAAAAAAAACAAGAACAAAAAAAGGCAAAACAAACAAATAAATGTCATATTCTAGGTCATCATTTTTTACCCACGTGTTGCTTCATATGTTCAATACATTTACATGTACAACTGTAATAAATAGTAGGTTTATTTGCACCCTCTTTTGTATGCGTTATGTATTTAGGTCAGCTATAATGTGATGGCATTTTTATTTTGTTTTTTTTGTCTTTGTCTTTTGAACCCCACCCAACCCCATGGTGTTTCCTCTTATCAGTGATTGGATTGTTATCTCTCCCTAGCTGATTGGTTATCTGTCTTGCATTTGTGTTTCAAGTTTTTGTGTTGTTATCGTCGGTGTTTCTCTTCTCTGCTGGCGGTCAGACGGTTGGTCCTGTCGGTCGTCACACCGGCAAGAGGCGGAGCGTCTTAGAAGCCAAGCGTGCCGCCGATGGTTGACGCCAGGACGACGCCCAGGATGACACAGCAGATGATGATCATGATCTTCTTCTGCAGGGAAAAAAGAGACGCAGATCTGTGAATAATTTTTCTTGCGGGAATGTTTTCTGGAATTTGCTGATCTTTCCGCATGAAAAAATTGGTGCAGGGGCGATTCGTGTTTTAGTCCTATCCTAAAGTTAGCATTAGCCTAGCTCCACGAAGAGACTATGTGATTTTACCTGTTACAATTTGGATTATTGAAGAAAATAGGATGTTTGGCATAAAAACGTTTGTTATGCCACACATCACAGTGGCAAACCATGTCTATCACAACTGGATCTCCTGTAGACACAAACACACACCTCCCCCCGTTATAATGTCCGTCTTTTCACTAGATTGTCGTCTTGAAAAGGGTACTGACAACAATTCCGCAAAATTATCATCTTCACCTGTTGCCATTTCAACGTTAAAAACAATAAAACGGCAAATGAATTGCTACGTCGCATTTATCTATCCTCTGTCTTGAGCCAGTGAACTAACGGGCCTATTAGAATACCCTGGAACCGAGGGAAACTGAAAGAATACGCCCATTGGCTACAAATCAATATATGATAGGTTGATCAAACTGTCAATCCAAACGTACGCTCTCATTCAGTGCAACGGCCAGGACATTCTATCAAGGATGTAGAATACCTTGGTTGAAGGATATTCTACCCAGAGACCCAGAAAAATATCTGATTGGTTGCATTTGTTTTCTAACACAAAACCACTCAAATGCGTAGTGCATGGTCCGAGAAGGACAAACAAATCAACGTAACACTGTAATATTACAGATCAACGACACAGATATGATTCTCATTTTTTCATTTACATTTTATTCAATTGTATTTATTTAATTAAATTGATGTTTTGTTTGTTTTAGTCTGAGTGTTCCAGGCTATTCTCTGAATACCTTGAAGGCCCTGACGGTTCACCACTGGTTAATAAGAATAATCAGGTTAATCTCCCTGAAGCATCAAAGGTTAAATGCTAAAAAGGGACTATATCATGATCACATGATTTCTTGTCACCAACACTCAGCTAAAGGCGGTTAATATTTGGCGTGATGACTTTTAGTGTTCTCATTTAGCCACTTGGTAGCAGTTGCGTGGTGAATTTACATGTTGTAGAGCAAACCGTCACTTGACCAGATCTCTTTTCAGGCATCTAACAAAAACGCAATTTACACAATGGAACAGGAAGTGCTTAGATGCTAACCCGTTCTTGGTTTTAGGGCTCGTTCCTGCAGCATGCTAAAGACACAGTTGTTATGTTTTTCTGATGAAAATGTTACCTTGCGGGCCTGGCTCTGGTATTTGACGGCCTTCTTGGTGTCGGATACGGCTCTCTCCACGTAGTCAACGGAGTGTTCAACATTGTACTCAATTCTGTCAATCATCTCTCCCTAAAAACATATGTAAACAGTTGTACAGAAAACTTCCAAACAATGCTGCATATACTTCCCAATGTCACGTCACAAACCTGGCTCTCGACCAGCATGGCCATGTCGACGAACATGTCGTGCAGCTCACGGATGCTGTTTTCCAGCTTGATGATCTCGGTGTGTCTGGTCTCGATCTCATTCAGAGCCTGCTTGGTCATCTGAGAGTCCATTTTGATCTACAGGTTTTACCACAAACATTCATTTACACTGACATCTTTAAAGTGAAAGAAAACATAAATTGAATTAAAATAAAATAAACAAATATACAAAGTTTTTATAGGTAATAAAAACACTATACATTTGGGAATATATTAATAAAGCCTCTTTAAAACCAGACCTATTGATATCCAAGTCAGTGATAATGTTCAAAATGTAAAGCCTCTTGATTTCCAAGTCTTTAAAAGTGCTTAAAGTTCAAACTTGTTGATATTCCAGTCTTTGAGAATGTTTAAAAGTAAAAACCTGCATGAATCCAAATCTTGAATAATTTATAACAGTACAAACCTGTTGATATCTAAGTCTTTAATAATGTTCAAAAGCAAAAATCTGTTGATATCCAATGTTTGACAATGTATTAAATTCAAAATACTGTGATATTTAGGAACATATTCATAATGCTAATGTATTGTGATATACTAGTGTTGATAACTGACATTAAAATTGATTTTAATATAATTTAAATAATATACACAACATCTTGTTTTACCCACACTTGAGTCTTCAGTGCAATAATTTCCCCAAAAATATGAATTTGATTGCTAACATTGTTATTATTAAATGTTTCTACTTCAAGCATTCTATAATATTTTTATCATGTATTCTTAATAGGGATGCTCCGATCAGGGTTTTTGGGGCCGATCGCCGATCCCTGGAATCAGAATTGGCCGATACCGATCGCCGATCCGATCATAGGGCTATGGGGATCTTCCATTTAAAGTGACGTTTAAAACTCAGTTAATGGGGCTCATTTTTATGTTGCTTCAGTTTATAATCGTAACGGATCGAAAAGTTCAGATACATTTTACAATAAATGTTTGCGCTTCCACAGACAACCAACAACATAATTATTACATTCAAATTAAGTACATTATTCAAGTTTACATTAACTTTGGATAATAACACGAGAGAAATGAGCGGAAGCGCTCTCTCTCCTTCTCTCTCTCTCTCTCTCTCCCCCTCCTGACAGCCTGTCAGCAGCGGCGGCGGATTCATTTCAGAAGTGGGGGGGCCAAAAAGTGTGTGTGTGTGTATGTGAAAGAAATGCTAAATCTACAGTGGTAATCAGTCCGCCAGTGCCTCCGCCAGGGCGGAGTGGTAATCACTCCGCCTCTCTGGCTACAGGAGGTAATGCAATTCATGAAACTTATTTAAAGAAATTCAAGAAATTGACATAAATTATTTATTCAACCGATGAACAATAGTTGTAATACAGTTACGAAAAGGACGAAGAGCCACTCGAACTGGCCTGGCTGGGGCGTAATATGAACTGTATAATAAAATAGGTCTTCCAATGAAACTATTGGTTAATAACACCTAACACAAGCTGTGATGTCATGTAATCAAAATCACATGACTCAAATGTCCAATCACAGGTGAGGGTGGAGGCGGAGCACCCTTCAAACAAATGTCCGACATTAGGCTAAAGCTAAAGAACATTTCCACGTGGCTAAATCTACACAATCTTCCTAGATTTTGCCGAAGTAAACCTCCCTTCGCTCACTGGCAAAGCAGAAGCTCCGGAGCACTTTTTTGAGGTCCAGGCCGTCGGTCAAATCTTTGTGGATGTGGAGGAAGAGAAGGTGATTTAAGCGGCGCTCGGACATTGTTGAACGGAGGAACGTCTTCAACCGACGGAGGCTGGAGAAGCTCCGCTCAGCTGTTGCATTTGACATTGGCACAGTCAAATACAGCCGTAAAAGTTTATCCACTTCACTGAAGAGGGATTGCGTGCCTCGTCCCTGTGCCGCCAGCATGTCGGTGATTGTGGACACCTTTGTCACCTGCATGATGGGTCTTTCAGCGGCGGAACTACTGTTGTGTGCCTGCAAAACTGCTGGAAACAGTGACAGCCGTTCCATGTCAATATCACCTGTGTACATGTCGACCAGATTTTGGGGGATGTTGATGCTGCCGAAACCAGGGGGACTGTTTACTGCTGTGAGGAGTACCTGCTCCATACTCATCAGCAGCTGCAGAGTGGGTTGGTTAAACCTGCGAGTCAGCTCAGAAGTGAGCAGGTCAACTACCTCAAAAAACTGGCTCCTGAAGTAGTCCTCTGGATTTTCCCACTGATGAGACGCATCCCCATCATCATAACGGCGTGGAGCGCGCCGCCTTGGAGGAAGAGCCGGGGCCTGGACCAGGTCGCTCATGTTCGTTCTTTGGGCCTCTTCAAAGATGCTGTGGAATGCCTCTGTGGACCTCAGGTTTGTGTAGTGTGTCTGGAGCATCTGCACTGCTGACTTAACTGTCTCTGCTGAGAGGTCTTTGGACTGGAGCACCCGAGCCACCTCTTCCGCAGAAGAAAACAGTGTAAGACACACTTTCAATCCGAAGAACACACTAAATTGAGTCATCAATGCCTGCAGCCCTGGTGCCTTCTTGCTTGCTTCTGTGTTCCCCCCCATTCGGATTATTTCATCCAACGTGTCGTAGACGGCTTCATAATTCGCAAGCAGGGATTTTATTGCACTGCCTCTGGCTGTCCAGCGAGTGGGGCAGAGCGGTGTGAGGCCACTGACAGTAGGAGAGGCAGCAGCTGCAGCATCCCTAATGGTATTAAAGATGGCAAGTCGTTTTGGTGAGTTGTTGATGACCTCATGTATGTCGTGAACTAAACTGAAGGCACCACGTACCATGTTGCACTTTGAAGCAGCTTCCTGGAGTATGAGGTTTAAGCTGTGATTAGTGCAATGCATTGAGATTGCTTTGGGATTGATGTCTTTAAAACGTTTGGCCACACCTGACATTTGTCCCTGTAGAACAGATGCGCCATCGTAGGTTTGCCCTCTCATGTCACCAATGTCCAGGCCGCATCTCAGTAACATGTCCTTAATAGTAAGCGTTATTGATAATGCGTCAGTCTTAGGACAGTCATACATTCCTATGAAGTCTTCATGGACAACATAATCAGCTGATACCCATCGTACAGTCAGAGACAATTGTTACTGCCCGGAGCAATCGCGAGTTTTATCCACAATAACTGCATAATGTTCTGCATTGTTTTTAATTTCTGTTAATAAAGTGGTGAGAGATTCCCGATACATTTGGTTTATGAGTTCATTGATTGTCTCGTGTGATGCATATTTCCCGGTGAGCATGAAGCTTCTCAGAGTGGGGTTTTTATCAGCTACGAGTTCTACTAGCCTTTTGAAATTGCTCTCCTTATCCTCATGCCCCCTGATTGCTAGGCCCTGTCGGGTTAGAAACTGCAGACAGCGCAGCTGCTCCATCATCCCATCTCTTCTTTTTTCCTGCTCAATACGCTCCTGTTGGACAAGCTGGATGTTGACTGGTGTTTGACTGAAGAAAGCACACTTTTTTTGAACACACTCTCTGTGAACATTGGACTTTTCGTGGCTGTCCAGGAGGCTTGGGCACTTTTTCCAGTTATTACATCCGGTATTTACAAAACTGTCATCTCCACATTTTGAGAAAGTTACCAGGCGTTTGACAGCAGCAAATCTGCAAATTTCACAGAAGGCCCGTTTAGTGGTTTTACAAAGAATTAGCCACTCTCGGTTTTTGTACCATTCTGCATTAAAGTACCTTTCTCTTTGTCCAAACGATCTAGCGGTCTCCTTTTTATCAACAATTAGCTGTGCAGCTTTACCCGTCTCGATGTCGCGACAACAAGCCTCCACGCAGTCGGAACCAGCCTGTTTCGGTTCAACGAGGCCTGCGGTTTTGACAGTCTCTGCGGCCGCAGAGCTGCTGCTTTTGGGTTTATCTGGCTGCGCTGGTTCTATAGTTGAAGGTCCAGGCTCCGGAGTTGTGGTGGATGTCAGGGATGTGACATTGAAGTGGTTGAATTTAAGTTTAGTTTGACTGTATTTCATTTTCTTATGCGCTGGTTCTTCTGACATGTTTGCGAGCTAAGTTTATCTTTCTAGGTTAACGGCTGCCACACACAGAACAACGTAACAAATAAACAAATCTCAGCTTTTTTATTGGTTGTAATGTAGGCTACTTGATACATTTGAATGGTGTGACAAAGTCCTCTTTGATTGGATTAAAATGTACATATTCTTCCTGTTATGTTTGCCTGCTTTATTTTACCTAGTGCAATATTTGAACTGCTCGCATTGACCCAAAGACACATTTTGAGTTGTATACACTGTTGGAAAGAGGAGATTCCTAGCTTTCTAATGATATCAGGATTGTTGTTGTACTCCAAATATTAAGCAAAATGTCACATTATATAATGATTGCCACCGAGTCATAATTTTGAGAAAAAGACGTTCAAAGTTTCCTCTTCTCTGGAATCCATCGATCTGATTGATTATTAGCGGGGCAAATGACCAGAGTAGCTATGGAGGGAAAATATTTTCGTTTGGATTACTTGTCTGGGGTAAACTCGCAAGTGTGTCTGTGTTAAACACACAGACGAGAAACACCGGCTGTTGTTATGCCCTGTGACGTTAAATTACTCCGTTCTCCTCTTGTAATTATGCCGTTACAAGCTTTCAAAGTTGTATTTATCATCTGGATTTGCCGAAACAAGTTTAATATTCTGAAAGCCAAGACTTTGTTTATTTGAAATCAGATGAAACTGTCACGGACCCTGCCGTGTTATCTAGATTACTATACGGTTTACATTAATAATTTCAGTGAGAGGGAGGGGGAGGGGAGCTGCTGCTGCTGCTGCGCTGAGGGGGAGCCGAGTGAGAGCGAGGTGCCTGTCTTCTTCCCTTTACAAGCTTCAAAACTGTATTTATCGTTTGTTTTTGGAAATAAAAGTTTCATATTCTGAAAGCCAAGACTTTGCTTATTTAAAATCAAACAAAAAACTCGAACCCCGGAAAAATATTTTTTTACACAAATACACGTATATTTTTGAATTGATCCATAAAAGTGGGGGGGCCAATGGCCCCTTGGCCCCCCTGCTTCCGGCGCCCCTGCCTGTCAGTATCTCATGAGTGACCCGACAGTGAAGAATACATACATTTATAACTAGTTGAGCTTGTTCCAGAGGTAGATAAAATAGCTAAGTGTGTTAGGTCTAACTCTTACGGCTCGTCCACACAGCAGCGTTAAAAAAATCTTGGAGGCGGGCGTGTCTGAAAGCTTGGGGATTTTTTGTGAGCAACGCGACCAACAACCAATCACATGAATCTCCCGCCCCCGACATACAAAGCAATAGCAATGTTAAAACGAAGTAAACTGGATATAAACTCCCCAAACAGGCGAAAACCTACCAGTTTCACCCACTGTCTCTGCCACCTCCCTCCATGCCTGGTTCCTCCGGTTTGTATCCTGCTAAGTTATTAGCGACTGGTCATAAAGAACCGGGTGATTTTCTACCGCAATAACTGATTTCTCCTCCATTTTCAGGAATATAGAAAATGAACTGCGGTCTGGCTCTCCCAGCTTGCACGCGGTTTGATTGGCTAGTGCTTGTACTGTCAGATTTGCATAAACGGGATTTGATTGGCTGACGCTTCCACCTCAGCTTCAAAAGTTGAACATTACTCAACTTTTAGATCACACTATTAAGAGTGAATATCGGCCGATAATGATCGGCGGCCAATCAATGGGAGCATTCCTAATTCTTAACATCAAAATCTGATATTGCGACCCTATGTGCAAGTAAACAAAGTCAATGAGATTTTCAAAATAAAATATTTGGGGTTGATATACGCAGTTTTGGAGGTTTAAACCAGTTTCCAGTATTACGCTAAAAGTTAATTTGGCGTAAAATGTGGTGCTGACTTGGCCTCCAGTTTCTTCTGACATTCAAAATGTCCGACTAACTTACCTGTCTGTAGAGTAACTTAACACCGGCTGTAAACCTGTTGTTGACTGAGGGGCTCAGCGTGAAATGTGAAGATTTCCAGCGCAGTGTTAAGTTACAGACCTGATCACAAACATCAGATCAATCTGCTCGGGCCAGAGGTAGAGGTGCATGCATGTTTTAGCTTTTATTTTGAGCGAGCCAGTAATTCATGTTTAGTTGACTCGTCAAAATAAAAGCTTCCCAGTGCACCATCCTATTGTTACATGCCATGTGGCAACGGCCGTGTTCACTTGATGTTTCAGCGCACCTCATGGCGATTCTGCATCCCAATTAAAACTGGTGAGGGGACGCAGAATGGCTCAGGCAACAGTGAGGCTCAGGTGCGATGCTTACATCATCCGTGAAGATGGCCAGCTTGCCACTCTCCAACATGTCCTCTAGTTCTTCATTGGTGGTGGTCCTCCCAGCTGCAGAGAGAAAACAGAGAGGGAACTGCCATTTATGCTCATTTCTTTTGACCAGGTCTTATTTGCAAAGTTTGGGAGAAGAGTTGAATATTTTTGATAAATAACAATAAAAAAAGAAACTGGTGTCTTGTAAAACCCTGAAGAAACTGCACTTTGTGTGCATATATGTATATTAGTTTTTACAACTTAATTAATTGAAATATATATTTTGTATTCTCATATTTTGTATTTTCTTTGGGTATATATTTCTTTCTTATATACACTTTATTTCATAATATTCTTTTTCAGAATTTAGCTTACCCTTAGTTTCTCTTACTGTGTTTGCATGTATGGATAAATACAAATTCCTTGAATGTAAAATGCCGAGAAAACTCTAAATCACATTGACGTTACATAACATGACATATTTTAAATTTACTCTGAAAAGTTTATAAAAATAGATTTGACCTTATTAGTTCACGAAGACATCTGTATCTCTCTTTCTTATAACATTTAGATTTTCTCTACAGTTTTGTGATCTTATGAGCCTGTTCACCTAAATTGATATGAATGGAATTTTATGAAGACATCGTCTGAGGTTAATTGACTCTTATTATCTCATGAAATATAATATTTAAATGTAATTTTGTAGCTTGAATTAAAGCTGCTTTTGTCTATTCATGTGGACATTTGAACCTTGGCTAATCCCCTAAATTATTTTTTAATAAAGGCTCATCTGATAAAGCTAGATTTAAATAAATGTAGTTTGCTTTTGTTTTTAATCTGTTACAACATGTTTGATGGAAAGAAATGTTTTAGTTTTTTTCTTTGTTTTCTCTGTTCAGCATTTAAAGTGTATGTTGAATATTGATTGTACTGAGTATAACAGTCATTTAATGTGTGTACTCACTGATCTCCCTGCTGTTACCACAATTTGTATACGTTTTGTACTGGATGTATTAGTTGTGTAGCGCTTGTACTCACTGATCTCCAGCTGTGTGCAGTAACAGTACATGGTATATTGGGTACTGTGTATGTGAGTTGTGTACTGCATGTACTCACTGATCTCCAGCTGTCTCTGGATGCGGTCCTTGCAGCGGTCGCGGTACTTGGACTGCGTGGTGTTGTACTCAGTCATCACCTCCACGAACTTACGAGACAGCGTTGAGTGCTGCAGGTTATCAAATAATTAAAACACGAAACATTTAAAGTCATCAAATCAGACTCTGAGACACTTGGGGCGACGATTTTCTGCCATTTGATACACCAAACAAACAGTCAATATATGATGAAGACAGTTTCAGCCCTGAAGAAACAGAAACCACGTGAAACATTTCTGAGCAGCAGCCACCAACCAAACAGATTTCTGAGGATTTAACAAATAACACCTTCATTTTTATCTTAGCTTTTAAACAAAAACACATAATGAGTAATATGTAATTCCATAATCAGCGCCAAAATATTTTAGAACACAATTTTCTTTAAAAGCCTCTAAAATACAGCTGCTTTTCTTCATTTTATATTATATTAAAGTTAATCTTTGGATATTTAGAGCCTTCACCTTGGACATTGATTTCATTTCAAACCTTTATTTAATCAGATTGGTCCCTTGAGATCATAGATCTCTTTTTCAAGGGAGACTTGCAGAATTGATGATCTGTAATTAAAATGTTTTTATATATTTTCTCACAATTTACACACCATTGATCTATAAAATAATCTGCAGATTAGTTAATGATTAAAATAATCGAAGGAACAGGAACTGCCCTTATTCTTGCTCCTTTTGTACTTCTACTTTATTCAAATGACTTCAACGATTATTTTTCATTATTAAATTGTATTATTACAATAACAACAGATTGATTTTTCTTCTGATCAACATTATTACTATTTTTGTTTACATTTAATTGTTTATTTTGTTTAATTAAAATTATTTCTGATATTTTATAGACCAATTTTATCAATCCAAAATGAAAATAATTTCAGCCATATTGAGCATATACAAGCAGGGGGCCCTCAGATTTTGAGATACCCCTACCCGAGGTAGAACAAATGACAACAATGATTTTTCTTATCTTTAGGGTCTCCCATTAATGAAATTGATTGTTGTCAAATTTTATTTTGGGGGAAAAAACGTTTGTTCTTTAGACCTACCCCAATCTCTGAAAAAGAGCCAAATTAGACCAGGCCGGATATGGGCAAGGTGACAAAAAAGCCCATAACTTGAGAATGACCACTCTTTTCCTCTTCAGATTTGCTGAGGTATGAACCAGGTGGCTGTCCTACATCACTAAATAGTCAGACAATTATTTAACTCAAGAAATACTGAATTATAGTCCTGTGAATTTAGCTTTAGTTTAGATGGAAATTGTACTTTTGGTGATAGGAACAAAGGACTCAATCACTTTTCTCTCATTTATCAGAAAAACAGAAATTCCTAAAAAATATACCATTACTGAATTGTCTAGGGTGCTATTGAACACTAACCAGTAGTTGTATGGAAATATCTGGTACAGTTCTATTGCAAATGAGATTTCTTTAGACATAGGCCTACCTCTTCTCTGATACAATCAAACTCAGAATGGGGGATAAGTGGCACAATAGCCTATAAGTTAAGAATGCTCACTCTGATGGTCATTATATTTGGGGAGGGAAATACCAGGTGGCTGAACTACATCACCAAATAGTCAGAATAAGAGTAACCCAATACAATAGATTGCAAGCCTCTAAAACATAGGTGTAAATAGTACAGGTGTTATTGAAACTTTAACCTTAATTCAAAGTACAGTATACAATTCATCAAATAATTCTGTGAGAGGTCAAGTATATAGATACTAGAATATAATGTTAAATGTCAGGTTCCTCAGAAACGTTAAGGGATACATGTTGACATTCTGCACAGCAGGTGCAGAACTCCGTACAGGGAAGGCTAACAGAGAGGCACTGGCACTTTCCACTCTCTCCACACTTTGCATCTTTGCAAAACAAGTGAGTAATGTCTGTCACTTCTGTAGGTGCTGGGGGTTTTGTAAATAGCACTGGTTGAATGGTCCCATTTCTGACAATCCACCCCCTGCCAACAGGACTCCATAACAAGGGGTTTGGGTTCGGGCTGTGACACCATATCGCTGTCTGAAATATTGCTCTTTACATGTTGTTGAAATGCATCCTCTGTTGGCGGCAGATTTTCCGAGGCTGCATCTGTTGTTGATGCAATTATGAACCTCAGTTCATCCAAGTTTGTGCACATCAGACCAATTTCCTTTTTCTTTTTTCCATATAACAGAAGCGCAAATTCTCTTGCGACTGGCAAAGACTCTTCCAAGCTGGCAGAGAGTCCAAAATGGGCCAGATCTTTGAGCTTGCTGAGATGGGTCTTGAGTTTGGTGAATGCTGTTGTCTTTCCTATTCTGTAAAAACAACTTGTTGTGCCACAAGGGTGCATGACATGCTGGTAGACAGTTAGACATGTGGTTTCCGCCCAGCTTCAGGACCATCTCCAACTAAACGGCCTCTTTGAGAAATTCCGGTCCGGTTTCCGTTCCGCCCACAGCACTGAAACAGCTCTGGTCAGGGTCACAAACGACCTGCTGATGGCGGCTGACACTGGTTCCCCATCTCTCCTCATCCTCCTGGATCTGACTGAAGCATTCAACACTGTTGGCCATAACATCCTCCTTCAGCGCCTCCAATACACCATCGGACTCTCTGACTCCGCCCTGAGCTGGTTCCAGTCCTACCTGTCTGGAAGAATAGAGTACGTCTCCTTGGGAGGTGCGAGGTCCCAGACACACCCTGTCACCTGTGGTGTCCCTCAAGGGTCGGTCCTCGGGCCCACTCTGTTCACCCTGTACACTCTGCCCCTTGGCCGTGTCATCAGCCAGCATGGAATATCATTCCATTGCTACGCTGATGACACGCAGCTATACATAAAGACAGAGCCTATCTCACATGCATCCTCACTGTCACCATCATTATCACCGTTCCCATCAACATCCTTTAACACATGCATTGAGGAGATAAAGGCTTCAACACAACAAAACTTCCTGCAGCTAAATAGCTCCAAAACAGAGGCTATTTTAGTTGGCACCCCAAACCAGGTCCAGTCATCCCCCATAACCCACATCACCTTTTCTGGCCAAAACATACCCCTCTCTGCATCAGTTACCAACCTAGGTGTAAGATTTTAGACCTGAGATCTGACCTTTGACACCCACATCAAACAACTGGTCCATGCCTTAGTTTCCTCAATGCTTGACTATTGTAACGCTCTCCTCATTGGAAATCCTAGCGGGAGCCTTCAGAAGCTCCAATACGTACAGAACAGTGCCGCTAGGATCCTTATGAGGGTGAGAAAATACAACCACATCACACCCGTCCTTCATTCCCTCCACTGGCTTCTTGTCTCGTTCAGGATTGAATACAAAATCTCACTGCTCACCCATCAGTGCATCCACGGGAACGCTCCTCCATACCTGAAATAACTACTCACATCAAAAACCTCCACACCTAATCTCCGTTCCACAACAAACCATCTGCTTCGCCCACCCAGGAACAAACTCCACACAATGGGGGATCCGGCTTTCTGTCCAGCTGCCCCCTCACCTGTGGAATTCCCTCCCCTGAGGACTCCACACACCACTGAAGCCTTTAAGAAAGGCCTAAAAACCTTTCTTTTAAAAAAAGCCTTTGATTAAACTTGTGTTTATTTTTGTTTGTTTCTTACACCTCCTGTAGCATTTTGGAATTGCTTTTAGCAATGAAAGGTGCTTTACAAATACAATGTAGTATTATTATTATTATTATTATTATTATTATTATTATTATTATTATGTCTTTTCCCATTTTCTCACATATGGTGTTCATGGGGACGTATCTCTCTCTCATTCCATGGCCTGCATGCATGTACACTAGGGATGAACCAAACATGTATTTGCTTGCATAATATATGAGCATTACTTCCACACCTGTGTCATCAGATCTCGCAATGATGCGGGAATATGACTCTGCAAGATGTATGGAGCTCTATCCTTGTGTCTGTCTCCTCCTGATCACTGTACAGCGATGTCAAACTGCTGACTCCTGCTGTTCAGATGCTTTTCACCTCCTCCCCTTCGTAAAATCCTGAGTGTAGTCTGTGTGGGGCAGCAGTGACAATGTAGTTGCTCACAAACATGCACAGTGCAGTCTTGTTTCCACTACTCCTCAAGTACTTCCTGTAGTTTGGGACATTTGTTTTGCTTTAGGTTGTAACACTCATTACAGATCTGCACTTTTTTAAATGCACCTGCATTTACACACCCGTGTGTTTGGCACATATTATATATATATATAGAAAACAAGAAATGCAATGTGTAGACATGGTATTTGACAGGTATGACGGCCCACAGTCAATCAAAGACCTGGAGAGGCAAAGGAGAGGTGCAAGTGATGGAAGGCCAACACATGTTATGACTGGCAAAACAAATACATGTTTGGTTAATCTCTAGTGTACATGCATGCAGGCCATGGAATGAGAGAGAGATATGTCCCCATCAACACCATGAGAAAATTGGAAAAGACATGTCTAACTGTCTACCAGCATGTCGTGCACTCACTGGCTGTGGCACAACAAGTAGTTTGTACAGAATAGGAAAGACAACAGCATTCACCAAACTCAAGACCCATCTCAGTGAGCTCAAAGATCTGGCCCATTTTGGACTCTCTGCCAGCTTGGAAGAGTCTTGGCCAGTTGCAAGAGAATTTGCGCTTCTGCTATATGGAAAAAAGGAAATTGGTCTGATGTGCACAAACTTGGATGAACTGAGGTTCATAATTGCATCAACAAAAGATGCAGCCTCTGAAAATATGCCGCCAACAGAGGATGCATTTCAACAACATGTAAAGAGCAATGTTTCAGACAGCGATATGGTGTCACAGCCCGAACCCAAACCCTTGTTATGGAGTCCTGTTGGCAGGGGGTGGATTGTCAGAGATGGGACCATTCAACCAGTGCTATTTACAAAACCCCCAGCACCTACAGAAGTGAGAGACATTACTCACTTGTATTGCAAAGATGCAAAGTGTGGAGAGAGTGGAAAGTGCTAGTGCCTCTCTGTTGGCCTTCCCTGTACGGAGTTCTGCACCTGCTGTGCAGAATGTCAACATGTATCCCCTAACGTTTCTGAGGAACCTGACATTTAACATTATATTCTAGTATCTATATACTTGACCTCTCACAGAATTATTTGATGAATTGTATACTGTACTTTGAATCAAGGTTCCAGTTTCAATCAAACCTGTACTATTTACACCTATGTTGCAGAGGCTTGCAATTTAGAACTAATACACTTTATTGTATTGGGTTACTCTTATTCTGACTATTTGGTGATGTAGTTCAGCCACCTGGTATATCCCTCTCCAAATATAATGACCATCAGAGTGAGCATTCTTAACTTATAGGCTATTATGCCACTTATCCCCTATTCTGAGTTTGACTGTGTCAGAGAAGAGGTAGGCCTATGCCTAAAGAAATCTCATTTGCAATAGAACTGTACCAGATATTTTAATACAACTACTGGTTAGTGTTCAATAGCACCCTAGACAATTCAGTAATGGAATATTTTTTAGGAATTTCTGTTTTTCTGATAAATGAGAGAAAAGTGATTAAGTCCTATGTTCCTATCACCAATAAGTACAATTTCCGTCTAAACTAAAGCTAAGTCTACAGGACTATAATTCAGTATTTCTTTAGTTAAATAATTGTCTGACTATTTGGTGATGTAGGACAGCCACCTGGTTCATACCTCAGCAAATCTAAAGAGGATAAGAGTGGTCATTCTCAAGTTATGGGCTTTTTTTTCACCTTTCCCATATCCGGCCTGGTCTAATTTGGCTCTTTTTCAGGGATTGGGGTAGTTCTAAAGAACAACCAAAAAAACATTTTTTCCCCCAAAATAAAATTTGACAACAATCAATTTCATTAATGGGAGACCCTAAAGATAAGAAAAATCATTGTTGTTATTTGTTCCACCTCGGGTAGGGGTATCTCGAAAACTAAAGCCTTTTTTGATGACTTGCTGCTGGACTATTATATTTGAACGGGCAAAATGGAGATTTAACATAACTGTGTGTTTGTGTTTGCGTGTGCGTGTTTTATAAGTTTCTGCAGTTCTCCTCTTATCCACCAGGGGGCAGACTGATGGTGGGAGCAGCCAATGACAGAGCAGGATAATGCAGGGTCACAAACTGCATCCTCTTACATCAGTGTGTGTTTTAAAGTCAGCTGTGTGTTATTTTCTTTAATTCACAGCAACTTAATGTATCAAAGTCTTTCTCGTAAAATCAGTCAACCAAAGGTGAAAATACATTACTATTTCCTTTTATAACTTTCATTTATTAAGAGTGAATTTGTTGCTAGATTTCGATCTTCGTTTGACAAAAAAATACAATTCAAGTGGGCAAAGAAAATTTAAATCTTTGTATTCATTCATACATACTTAATTGTGCTCCTTGTTTCCCAAGCTTATGGCATTTTATAATTAAACTATACTTGGTCTGTTTTTTTCTAAAATATAATAAATTATTGAAATAAAAACACCTTGCTTATAGTATGAGCTTGGACATGAACAGAAAACCATCCATCCATCTTCTCCCGCTTATCCGTGGTCGGGTCGCAGAGGACACACAACTTACATGAATTTAAATTCATTAAGTTTTTACTTAAATTAATTTAAGTTGTGTCAGAAATGTGTTTAAAGCAGTGCTTTTTGTAAAAGCTCAATACAAAGTCTGACCTGTGTCTTGCGGATCCTGAGGTCCGCTGATGATCTGTTGAGACCCTCCTCCTGCTCGATGCTCTGCTCGATTGCTGCGGGGAAATCACACTGGACATTTCAGTTCATGCTTTTATTTCGAAAATGTTGGATTGTAAGATTTCTCTTATTTGCTTCCCTTATGTCAAATGTCTATAATGTAGTGCCGAGAGACGGGAGTCGGAGGCGGTGCATCGAAGGTACAAAGTTAGCTTTATTGAGCATCAGAAACACACATGTTGTCAGCTTGAAGCCCGGGAAGAGAAGGGGAAGAAGAAAGGAGGGCACACAATAGGTACAGTCAACATATGTGTACGTGCGGAACAATACTCCCAACCCGTAGTTCCATAAGTGAATTATGTCAATCAGTGATCACTACACAAGCCCCCCCAGAATTCAACTATAGACACAATCCTCACGTCCGGGAGGAAGCACCACAGGGGCCGAGGAGGGTGGGGCCGCAGGCGAGGCCATGGAACGGGCCGTCGGAAGGGGGTCGCAGGAGCGGGCAGGGGCCCCAATGAGGGTGAGGGCATCCCCACCGGGGTTGGGAGTGGGCCATGGAACAGGCCATCTTAAGGGGCGTGAATATCCCCGGGAGGCAGGAGCAGTATCCCCGTGAGGAAGGAGCCGTGGATAGGGGAGAGGCCAGACGGGGTCAGATGGGTTGACGTCAGAAGCCGCCGTCGAGGCGAACCGTGAGCCGAACCGTGAGCCGAACCGTGAGCCGCGGTTAGAGGAAAGGCCAGGCAGGGTCCAGAAGTGCGCCACCCAGGCGCCGATGAAAGCGTGGGCGACGTCCGAAGCTGTTGCCGAGGCGAGGGAAGAGGCCGGACAGGTTCCCGAAGCGCACCACCCAGGCGCCGATGAAAGCGTGGACGACGTCCGAAACTGTCGAGGCGAGGGGAGACGGGGTCCAGAAGTGCGCCACCCAGGCGCCGTTGAAAGCGTGGGCGTCGTCCGAAACCGCCGTTGAGGTGGTGAAACAGCGAGACGGTTCACACGATGCCGTCCAGACTTGGTCGAACCTCCTCTCAGGCACCACAAAAAAAGGGTTAACAGTTGGATGTTAACAGATGGATTAAGTAAGCCGTTAGCTGTCAGTCGTCGTTGCTGCTAGCTCACGCATCTGGCGTGTGACACACGCTTTCACTCTCAATCTCACGATCTCACGATCTCACGCTGCCCAAACTATTCTCACACCAAAAACAAGATGAACCGGCGGTCGTTTTTGGTTGGTTATTTACAATGTTGAGTTGACAGCTGCTCAAGTTGTCGATCTCCCTCCCCGCCCCCACCACCTTTAACAACGTTAAACAGACAGCAGAGCAGTGGGAGCCGGTTGGTCAATCCCCGACCCGTATTGCACATGCGCAGATCTAAGATCCAGTAGAAATTATAAAAAAGTAAAAGTCTGCTGCTTATTGTTCTACTAGGCCAAAAGAGTCAAAGAGTATATGAGAGTGAGAGTGCGTTAATTAATATATTTGGCGGTTTGGAGTAAGTCTGTAGATTTGTTTGTGTGTGTGTGTTTCATGTATAGGCCTCTCACGATAATTAATTTTGTTGGATACATTTTCCCGGAAATTATTGCGATAAACGATAATATTGTCGGCACCGTTCAATGACCATTTTAGACCACTGACATAATGATAATATATAATAATAATTCAAGTATATCCTTTCAAACTGCTAGTCACATCCTCATGTAAATGGCAATTTATCGAGTTCATTTTTATTTATCATACGATAAGTCAATTAATTGCTTATCGCGACAGGCACACAATAAAACAGTGGAAACAAACATGTGTTTGACTTTCATTAGTGAATGAAACTTTGTGCCCTTTATAGTCTGTGTCCAATATTGTGTATTTGTATATATTGTATATATATCAGTGTTTCCCCTATATACAAATAGTGGCGGCGCAGCGCCACTGCTGAAATATGAGCGCCGCTGCTAGGGGGCGCCAGCCCCTTTTTTTCTTAAAATAATAATAAGTGGCGACCATTTTTCATTTTTGATTGTTTGTTATGTGGATTTGTAGTATTTGTGTTACTGGCATAGGCGACACAGGCGGTCGCCTAGGGCGCCAGATCTGGGGGGCGCTGCGCTGGTAGCTCTGGGAGGGAAAAAACATGTTTGAACGTTGGCGCTCATCCAAATGTTCGGCCTTGATGTAACGACATTCATAATTAAGTAAATGTAACACCCTTTTCACCCCGGTTACACGTTTAATTTGCCCTGTACGGTGGGCGCTAGGTTAACTAGGTAAAATAAGATATGAATGAACAACAAAATTAAAATAAGCTACATTTATTTGTTATTGGCTATGGTAGGTTATTGGTTATGTTCACATACTTATTTGATTATTAAAATGTAAACCGATCTTTTTCATATGGGCATTTTAGAGTTGTACCCCCTAGATCAGGTTTCTAGTAATTCTGTGCACAAAGTGCACCAGATTGAAGCATTTTACTGTAAAAAAAAAAGATCTTCCCGGGAGGGCATACCCCGGACCCCCCTAGAGGATGTGACGTCCACCCCCAAATTCCAACATGTTCATACAATACTGAATACATTTGAACCCATTTTGACGTCTATTACCTATGTCAATACGTTTCTGTTTTTGCAGTGTATTTGTCTTTTGTAGAGATTTTTCATTTATTCTTTACACATAAAATGTCGCCTAAAATCTCACCTAGGGCAGCAAATTGTCGAGAACCGGCCCTGGTACTAGGCCTCAAGAGCCTTTCTTGTGCTGACATATAGAAACAAATTGGCGGGGCGCACTTCGCACGCGCACACACTAAAAAATTCCACGCGCTCCGCGCTCACATTATGCTGGGCCCACGTGCCTTAGCACCACTGCTATGACTCCATCCTAGGGGAAACACTGTATATCCTAAACTGTATATATGCTAAGATCCCGCTGCTGACACGATAGCAGGCATTTATTGTGCATATGTGTAATTAAACCCATGATATCAAAATCTCACTCCAGCCAGGTACCCAAAGTTGGCAACCCTGCTGTAAGCCATTAGACGTGGTCGTCGGCCCCGGAGCCTCTGCTAGGTGGCGTGCCTCTACCAGGGAAGGTGCCGCTGCATGACGTGGCCAGCACTTCAGGGGTAAAACGCCACGTGGCCAGGAAGAACCGGTCAGCTCCTTCGGCTAAAGCGCGGGGCTCAACACTAGCCGTGTTAGCAAGCGCTGTCAGGACATGCGGCTGCATGTCCCGAAGAAACAGTCCCATGAACAAGAAGTCGGGTTCTTCCGTACCTAGCAGGTCGTGTATGTGGTCGGAAGGCTTACTGTCTCCCAGTGCCGAAACGATGTGGAAATAGCGTGCGTCGTCATCAGTCATTCCGCGGAGGGCGAAACGAGGCTCAGTCGGTGCGAACGAAGCAGCCGCAGACGTCTCCCAAAAACGCCGGCAGTTCGAGAAAAACTGCGTTTTTTGCCATGTTCGGTTCAGTCTCGGATACTTCTGCGAGACTTATGTCAGGGTCACCAATGTAGTGCCGAGAGACGAGAGTCGGAGGCGGTGCATCGAAGGTACAAAGTTAGCTTTATTGAGCATTAGAAAAACACATGTTGTCGGCTTGAAGCCCGGGAAGAGAAGGGGAAGAAGAAAGGAGGGCACACAGTAGGTACAGTCAACATATGTGTCCGTGCGGAACATGAGTGAATTATGTCAATCAGTGATCACTACAATAACAGCTTTAAAGTAGTAGTTTCTGTAGCTGAATGTATGCAGAAGGAGTAGCGAACACAAAAACGAACGAAAGACCACATTTTTTTTTAGGATTTCGATAATAATAGTGAGTCAGTATTCACAATAATAATAATAAACCACAGTCTTTTAGATGACATGCTTAATTTATAGATTATTTTCCAGGTTTAGTTTCTGATAAAAAGCCGTTTTAGCATCCCCTAATCCCCTCCACTTCACTTAACTGGAGCTTAAAAACGTTATATTAAACCGAGGAGGCACAGTTTAATAACGGGAGGATATTCTGATCTGCAGAGAAAGTGTCTGTCAGCAGGACGAGGACGCTGCTGTTCCCAGAGAGTCGCAGCAAGGATCACATACAGTTTATACATATGCAGGAGCGGGGTCCTCTTCAAAGTCAATGTTTTAAGAAAAACGTCTGGTGTTGCACTTGCTTGATGTCCGGCTGTGTTAGTAAAGTTGATGACATGCCACCTTTTGTTAAAATGCGCACAAGAAAAAATAAAGGGGCCCTATTATGCTAATTTCCAGGTTCATATCAGTTTTTTGTGCCTCTACTGTTAAATGTTTCTTGCTTTAATGTTCAAAAAGCTCTTTATTTTTCTCATACTGCCTGTGCTGCAGCACCTCTTTTCACCCTCTATCTGAAACCAGTGTGTGTGTGTGTGTGTGTGTGTGTGTGTGTGTGTGTGTGTGTGTGTGTGTGTGTGTGTGTGTGTGTGTGTGTGTGTGTTTGTGTGTGTGTGTGTGTGTGGCTGCAGTTCTGTCTCTTTGTGTCTCCAGCAAGTGATGAGATGAACTGAACGATTATATAATGTGTATGTGTGTGTGTGTATGTGTGTGTGTGTGTGTGTGTGTTGGCTCATGGCCCAGCTGCTCAACAGTGACTCAGCACTGATGGTGTGTGTGTGTGTGTGTGTGTGTGTGTGTGTGTGTGTGTGTGTGTGTGTGTGTGTGTGTGTGTGTGTGTGTGTGTGTGTGTGTGTGTGTGTGTGTGTGTGTGGGAATATAGGAATGTGACGGTGATGTGCAAACTGTGTCCAGGCCAGAAGCTTTTATCCACCGCTGCAAGCACAACATCAAACCGCAACAAGCACCTGCAAAGACAACATGCTAACTTGAAGCTAATAGCTAAGGAGGACCTCCGAATCCAGAGTGAGGATGTGGAGTAAAGTAACGAGTAACCCCTAGATTCCACCGGGTCCGTCTGCGTCGCATAACGGCTGCACCGCGGTTTTGGTCCAGCCTCCTCCGGCGTCATACCCTACATGGCGCGTTTCAGAAGAATTTCAGAAACGGAGCGTCTTGCCTGCCGGCTCGCCGTTTTTGTTGATTTGGGCATATTTCTTGGACAGGCTACTTTGTACAGACAAAGTTAATAATCATTGTAATATCCCAGTTATAAACGACATGAATCAAAGATGTGTTGCTGTGTTTTAGTGGTAAAAAAATGCATTTATCATCATAATTATTCTATATATATAATTTACACAGTGCCTGTAAACCGGAGGAGAACGCTGGCATTTCTCCTCATAATTGAAAGACTACGGAGGGATAGGGTCTGCAAATTAGTTTATTTCGGGGATGGGCCGGATGCTCTGACTGGTCCACTTCCTGCCCGGCACTATGCAACGCCTCGCGTCGAAAAATAGACTTCAATCCTATTTCGAGCGGAGCCCAGCGGCGAGACGCTTCTGGGACGCTTCTGAGCCGTAACTTGGCGCGTCTGGTGGAATAGCACCCATTGACTAGAGTGGCCGTGATCTTTGCGAACGCCGCGGCGCAGCCTTAACGCGACGCAGACGGGCCCGGTGGAATCTAAGGGTAACACTGTAGGTGCGCCGCATTTGCGCTTCAGGGGCCTCATTTATAAAGGGATATACGCAAAAAAAATTGCGTAAAACAGTTTCTACGCAATGTTTGCGATTTATAAAATACTAACTTGACGGGAAAATGTGCGGTCCTCCACGCAAACTCTAACCCATGTGTACGCACTAAGCACAACAACGGGGGAGACGAGAAACTGCGACACCCTTGGCAGAAGGAAGTATGGAGAGAAATAATACCATAAATAAAATGTTACCTCTCATTTATCATATATGAAGAATTCATTTTCACACATTGATTAAAGCCTGTTTGCGACTCCTCAGTGCACATAAAAACATAACTTGGAGAAATAAATAAATACGGATATGTTATTTAAAACCACCTCGAATAAATTGTGTTAATGTTATGAAATGTTTTCTCTTAAATTATGCGGTATGCAGAAGGACAGAATTACGTCTAAATTGAGGCCGTTTTGCTTTTCTATTGGTCCTCTTCTCCTTGTACAAAAACTCATGGTTTTTCATACCACTGCTACGCTGACGACACCCAATTAATTCTATCCTTTCCCCGCTCAGAGACCCAGGTCGTTGCACGCATCTCTGCTTGCCTAGCAGACGTCTGTCAGTGGATGTATGCTCACCACCTCAAGCTCAACCTTGACAAGATTGAACTGCTTTTCCTTCTGGGAAAAAATTGTCCCACTCTTGACCTAACAATCAACATCGGCACCTCTGTTGTTTCCCCGACTCAGACTGCAAGGAATCTAGGTATGATCCTAGATAACAAACTGTCCTTCACTGCAAACATTGCTGCTACAACCCGCTGCTGCAGATACACTCTTTACAACATCAGGAGGATACGTCCCCAGCTGACCCAGAAAGCAACGCAGGTTCTGGTCCAGGCTCTTGTCATCTCACGCCTAGACTACTGCAACTCCCTCCTGGCTGGTCGACCTGCATGTGCCATCCGACCTCTGCAGCTCATCCAGAATGCAGCGGCTCGTCTGGTCTTCAACCTTCCTAAATTCTCCCACACCACGCCGCTCCTCCGCTCCCTTCACTGGCTTCCAGTAACTGCTAGAATCCACTTCAAGACAATAGTACTTGCGTACCATGCTGCGAATGGATCTGGCCCTTCCTAAATCCAGGACATGGTTCAACTGTACACCCCAGCACGTGCACTCCGCTTTGCATCAGCCAAACAGCTCGCTGCACCCGCACTGCGAGGGGGACCCAAGTTCCCATCAGCAAAAACACGTGGGTTTGCTATCCTGGCTCCAAAATGGTGGAATGAGCTCCCCATTGAAATCAGGACAGCAGATAGCTTACACATCTTCCGGCGCAGACTGCAAACTCATCTCTTTCGACTCCACTTCGAGCGATAGAATTACTAACAAAGCACTTATATACTAATAAAGGACTGGCTTATCTAAAGCCAGTTGAGTAGCACTTGAAATGTTTTAGCTCTTTGAAACCTGATGTACTTATATGATTCTGTTTTCTTGAAGTTTGTATTTTGTCGGTCGAACGCACTTATTGTAAGTCGCTTTGGATAAAAGCGTCAGCTAAATGCAATGTAATGTAATTGTATAGATACGAGCATGGTTTTATATACTTTCATGTTTAATCATGTTTTATGCCGTTTTGCTAAGACTTGATAAGTCGCTCATAAAACAAAGGAGGTATGGAAATTAAGAACACCATATATTTGGTAGATTTGGCAGCTGATATAACTCAACACATTAGTTTTATTTCCTTTAACAGGTGGATATAGAGTTGCTGCAGTGGAGACGCTGCAAACAGCTGATAACTGGAACACAAACCACCAAATAAAAGAATATACATTAATTGACTCCACTCCGCAGGGATCCCCCGATACCTTCTTAAGGCCGCTACACACCAACCTGAGACCAAAGAACGCGTACCGAAGGCGTCCCGACTTTTACGTCCCGACTTTTACGTCCGCTACGTCGCCTGCGTCGCCTACGCCGCCCGCCTACGCCGCCCGCCTACGAACACACCGCAAAGACTTCAGTTGACGAGTGGCAATAACTGTCCTTACCAGCAGGCAGCGGTAGTGTGTATTCGTCATTCAAAAGAGGCAACAGCCAATCAGAGTGATTTCTTTGGCCGACTTTCTTTGGCCGATTCAACATGGGAGGTGTGAAAATGTGCCGTAAGGCAACGATGGTGCAGGACACACCGACCTGAGTAGGGCGCTGCGAATGCCCTCTGACGGCCTCTGACGGCCTCTGACTCCCAAAATCGGGTAGGTGTGTCAGGGCCTTTACAGTTTCTCATCATGCGGGGGGTCTCCTGTCCCCGGCACAAAGACACTGACACACTGCCTGAGGAAGGTTATGTGTATTTCTTTTGTCATTAACTTTTCGGACCACTTATTTATTTATTTTGGTGACGATCCGACCTCCATGCTGCTTCTCTGTTCAAACTGCATCGAAAGAACAATGTGATTTGTCTCCACCTCCCCAAAATAACCCAAATCTTACACGGTGTGATATGTCTTTTTTAGCTGTTCTGTTGTCATTTCCTGCGATCTTCAGTCAAAATGAATGAATGGGAATTTCTTTGACTATTTATAGGCAAATATGGGCGTTAGGTGAAGCCCGCAAAAGCTGGGCCGCATTTCAAGTTGATTGTGATTTATAAAGGGAAACCGACTTAGGATGTGCTGTACGCACTTCCCTCGCCGGTACGCAATGTTTTGTGAATCGGAAAATGTCGGAAAATGTCTGTACCTATTTTTTTGCTTTGTACTACGTAAGCAACCTTCCCACGTGAATCCTACGCAAGGCGTTATAAATGATCTACAATATAAATATATGCGTAAATGTATATCTGTAAAAATCTGTAATTTTACTAGGATTTTACAAAATGTTACTAAATACCAGATGAGGCTCCCTCCGCAAAATGAAGCACCCTCCGCAGTCTGCGTGATCTGCCTGTAGGGAGGGGTGGCCCTGCGAGTAAAGTAACGAGTAAAGTAACGAGTAAAGTAACGAGTAAAGTAACGAGTAAAGTAACGCGCAACTACTTTATGTAGAGGGTAACGAAGTAAAGTAATATATTACCTTTTTTTGAGTAACCACCCCATCTCTGTATATAATACATACCCTGGCACTGTTCTAGCGGTAAACACTGAATAAAGAACATGTCAAGCTATGTGCTGTATCAGAAAACAATACACGACGTGTTTTGGAAGTAATATGGTCTATGTTTACATTAGCAAGCATCGCTAACACTCAGAGCTAACGCTGTACTGGAGAGAATATGTGTAAAGAAGCAGGATATAAAAGGTACTGTCCTTGTGGTAAACCTGCGAGAGAGAAAGCGTTTGATCCCAATACTGTTCCAGAAATAATGCTTGATGTGGTTTGGAACATAATATGGCGTTTAATCACGGCAGCGTTTAGCTGAGTTAATGCTGGTAGACAGCCTTCTCTTCACAGAGCTCACAGCTTGCCTGCACGCTCCAAAGGGGCGTGGCCAGAAGAAGCTTGGCAGGAACTGCTTTGATAGCGTTTTTGAGGAGCTTTTTGATTACAGATTTGAAAACATTGTTGCTTGCTTTAAAAGTAGCACAATTCATTATGTCAAACCTTGGAAAGTATCTAGATATCCCTGCCCTAATGCCAAAGTAACTGGCAACTGAGTGTCGCCGTTTGATGTCTATGTCTGGATAAAAGGCTGCGTAAAAAGGAGGGTTTCTGCCCCGTTACTTCTCTTCTTACTTCTATAAGAATAAAACACGGAGGACGGAGATCTCTTTTTCTTCCCCTCTTGTGACAGCCTAGCAGCTGATCTCAAAGCACGCTCCCCTCTCCTGCAGGGAGGCGTGGTCAGCTGCAGCTCCCAGAATCAGCCCCCTGCAAAAACAGCGCTGGAAAGAGCAAATAGAGCAAATGTGGCATGGCTAAAATGCAGGATCTGTTTGGTGTTTTGTCAAAAAAACTATATTTATATACTTTATATAGGTATGGCCCTACAATATATTGTTCAAATATAGCATGATAGGTCCCCTTTAAAAGGCCAGACCCAGAATCAGTACTTTAGTAACAGGGGTATGAGGCATGCTACAATGGGTGATCTGTTTGGTATTTTGAGCAAAACGCTTCGCTTTGTGTCGATAATGGCCCTATATTGTTCAAATAAAGCATAATAGGTGAGCTTTAAGTTAACGTTCCTATGCAAAGCTAGGGTGCGTCAGCTCACGGCTTTTCAGGAACAAGGCCCCTACAGGAAATATGCTTCTGTCTGTGTGTGTGTGTGTGTGTGTGTGTGTGTGTGTGTGTTGGCTCATGGCCCAGCTGCTCAACAGTGACTCAGCACTGACGGTGTGTGTGTGTGTGTGTGTGTGTGTGTGTGTGGGGGTGTGTGTGTTTGTGTATGTGTATGTGTGTGTGTGTGAGACAGAACAATAACACTTAGGCCTCGTGGGGACTCCAATTATAGCTTATCTGCACCATCGCTGCTATTTTCAGACTGCACAGTCTGTGTGATTGTGTGTGTGTGTGTGTGTGTGTGTGTGTGGGTGTGTGTGTGTGTGAGGCTTTCCCAATGATTAAAGCTTGATAAATCACCACCACTGTCTCTGAATATTTCCGTCTTCTGCTGCTGCTGAAGGTCTCCACTGAATACCGTAAATCCTCTAATACATCTTAATGCAAATCATGTCAGAGTTCCCGAGGAAAGTAAAGCAACATGAAGATTTAACCCTTGTATCGGTGTTCATATTTGTGTTACTCAGTGTTAGAAATTAAAATCAATGTTTTGATGGTATAATGTAGCTTAAACATACCGTCAGTTTAAACGCTCTTTTATACTGAAAAACCAGAAATTCTTGTGCACAAGCAGTTAAGCTTTTATTCTGAAAATCCTTCATCTACGGTTAGCATTTAGCATGTGGCTAATATACGATTTCCTAAAGAGGTGAATTGAGTAGCGAAATGACATGGAGTGGTGCAAACCGAAACCTACTGATTTAACACTACAACTATAGATGTCGAGATACTACCATGCTGAATATTAAATGAAAGTACAGTTTATTTGAATACACTATTGTTTACAGACGAGAGTAGCATGTGACAACATCCGGAATGACCGGAAACCAAACCAGCCGTGAAGCATTTTCTGTATGTTTTAGAGTATTGATTACAGCGTTTAGAATGTGTTACATGAAAAGTGATGAAAGAGAATATGAGGAGAAAAGGCGTGTTAAGCATATGTTAAAGGTGAAAAGTACCAATCCTCTGTTTAAATGCAACAACGGACATTAGAGGCGAGGCGAGCCGGCTGGCGGGGAGGAGCCAGCAGAGGATATATAAAGCACCGAACGGGGGATTCGTGCTTCTCTTCTTGCTCAGGAGAGCCAGATCACAGCTGTTTTCTGCCGGAACAATATTCTGTCTGTAACACTACCGCGCCTTTTTTAATTAAAGTATCCCATTTGAATCTTTTCAGAGACTCCATTTAGTCTCATTTTAAAGCTTCTCTCCTGGACGCGAGAATAAAGAACATATTTAACATCAGCCAGTGTTCGTGTGTCTGATGGACCCGCTGCCTTTTTGGGCTGCAATTCAACACAATCAAACTATTTTATGTTAAAATCCTCAACAGATGTTTACTTCATCTCAATTACAAGCAATATAAACCGCATATATGGTTAGTATTTGCCCTTTTACATTTGTTAGATCACATGAATGAATTAAAGTGCTACTTGTTTAGTAGTGGCTGGTCCTTTTTGTTGTGCTCAATCTCATCCTCTTCTTCAAAGTCATTGTCTGTCTCAGAATTCTCCGAAATGTGATCCTCACATTCTGGAACCTCTTCCTCTACATCATCATCAAAGGTTTCTCTCTCTTCCAGAATCATTTGCAAGGCAATCTTTTGGCAATCTTGATCAGTTGTGATAAGGACCCAAACTGGAAAAGCTTTATTTATTGTGTCTTGACCCAAATTTGCAGCTGGGATAGAGAATAAAGATTGGTTCCCGCAAAACATAATGCGGGAATGTGAGAGCAGACAGGTGTCCGTGGTTGAATTGATCAACAATGTTGCAACCTTGTGTGGGAATGGCAGGGGTAGAAACACAAAAGTCTCACACACACACACACACACACACACACACACACACACACACACACACACACACACACACACACACACACACACACACACACACACACACACACACACACACACACACACACACACACACACACACACACACACACACACACACACACACACACACACACTAACACACACACTAACACACACACACACACAAACTCCCTCCCCCCTCTCATGTCATGCAGACTTAAATCAGGACGTTGACCTCAGGTGTCAGTGTTTCTGATGCCAGCTCAGTGACTGTGTGTTTCTGCATGCATAAACACACAGTGTGTGTTTGTGTGTGTGTTAGCAGTAGAGCATGCCAGCAGCGAGCCACGTTACCCACAATCCTCTGGGATCTCTGGCTCTACCCTGAGTCCATCTGTGCTGTGTGACTGCTCACCAACACTAACCTCACCTTCACTTCTCTAAAAGCTGGAATTGAACTCGAACATCACACAGTTAATGAATGTCTTCTTAGAGAGTGAGAACCTCAGACCTCTTATGAGCACATGAATGCACCACAGGCTTCATTTACACACAGCACAGTGAGATGAATGGATTCATTTTTACAAAGTGGATTCAACTGAGTGTTTTATTTTGACTCAGGGACGATATGGTTGTTATTCTTTCCAATATTAATCACGGTTTATTTGCTTGGCACATTATTACATTCATATAATGATATAATATTATAGATTGATAATGAGAACAAATTAATTAAAATGTTAATATATTTGAATAAATTACATTCTATTTTTTATTCTATTTTATGAATTCAATTTTACTTTTGTCATTTTTGTCATGTATATGTTCTTCACAGAAAATGAGCCAAGGCCATTGAGTGTGGGTTTGAAAAAAGAGTGTATCATATCATTTTTCTTTAGCTAAATAATGAAAACGGGTCCCACAGACCCGAATACCATACAAGGGTTCAACTCTGGGGCTAAAAACAAGGGTCTGCAATGTTTTACAGCTGAAGGACCCCCTACTAAATATGCATGAATAACATGTAAATGGTTATTTAACTGTGTCTATAATAAATGTTGTGTTGCACAAACTCAGAACTGTATCTGATGTTTGAGCACATGTGAAAAGAACAGCGTACATGTGACTTGTGCTGTTAACACTGAAGAACACCCAGATCTGATTGAAATATGCAATATATCCGGAAAGTTTATACTCATCAGCTGCACACAAAGTCGGTATAACTGTATTCCAAAAAAAGAAATGTTTCCGGATGTTTCATACCTTTTAATTTTGAGCGAACTTTATTGGCTGTCTTCTTGATGTCAGCTGTGAGGTCCTCCAGCTCCTGCTTGGTCTCTGCAAACACAAGATAAAAGATTTAAATAATTATCCTTTCACAATAGAAGTCCCCTTATAGTAACAAACGTTCTCTTATTGTAATGCAGTTTGTGCTGCATGTCTGCTTATATTATAATGATTGTTATGATCATAATATTATTAATGCATATCTTTTTCACAATAATATTATAATATTTATTAATGTTATATTTAAAATAATATATTATATAATTATATTATAATATTAATTATAATGCAGTTATTATTTTTGAACTGTACCTTTAACAGTCCCTACCATTTTGATTGATTTATTTAGATTTTGATTTAGATCTACACTTGTGTAACTCTGTCTGTCTGAGACACCACTTTTTATAATAATGATTTTGGGAGAGAGAAAAGGTCACAAGAGAAGAAGAAGAAGAAGAAGAAGAAGAAGATGAAGAAGGTAGTTGATGATGTGTGTGCAGAAACAGTAACATCACATCATGTCAGTCATGTTGGAGGAGGGGTGTGTGTGTGCGTGCGTACGTGCGTGCGTGCGTGCGTGTGTGCGTGAGTGCGTGTGTGTGTGTGTGTGTGTGTGTGTGTGTGTGTGTGTGTGTGTGTGTGTGTGTGTGTGTGTGTGTGTGTGTGTGTGTGTGCTGCAGCAGTCAGATTTACGAGCGCTGCAGTGCCTCTCCTCTGACTCACCCCCCCCCACCCTCGCTCTCTGTCTGACCGTCTCCTCCGCTCTATTAGCACGAGAGGCTCAAGTTCTAAACTGATACGGAAGAGAATAAGAATTAAAACATTGGGACATTTTAAAAAAGTGGAAACAGTTTTTTTTACAAATGTCGTTTTTTTAACCACGTTTTTATTAATTTGTGAATCTTGTTCAACAAAGAAAAAAACAATGCTATAACGTTTTAATTTGTATTTATTTGTTTTACTTAAAAAAGATATGATATGCAGCAGTGCGAATAAACAACAATAGCTGAATTTAGAACTGGCTGGTTGGTATTCCGATGAAAACTGAACAATAGAATATGAAATATTAATAAAACACTTCCAAATGCACCATTCTGAATAAGGACTATTTTTACTTTAGAAACAAATGTTAATTTGACAGATAATACTTCTTTACTAACACTGAAATAACTTAAAATTCAGCACAACCCCTTCTGTCCCTGGCGGGCTTTTACTTTGAAAAATGTTCTCACCAGCTTTTATTTTGTAGTATTTTGCTAGCATATGTCTTTCCTTCTTACTCTTTTTTGGAAATATTTAAATTGTGTTTAATCAAACTCACAGTAGCAGGTGGTGATTGGTGGAACGTCTTCTTTAATGAATGAGTGTTAACGAGGCAGATAATGATCACACACACACAATCGCACACACGCACACACACTCAAGTCTTTATGAATGGCTACGGTTTCAGAAGCAGAGCTACATCTGTACTCCTCCTCTCACTACAACTCCAATCCTGCATTATTCAGGCATGTTGTGAGGTGGAGAGCGCTGACCCAGAAATCAGGGGGAGAAGAAGAAGAAGAAGAGATAAAGCGGCGTGTTTTCACCAGAGGGAAGAAGAGGGAGAGAGAGATATCTCTGTGTTAAAATATCTCACTTTGAAGGCACGGTATTATGGGATGCATTTCACTTCATCGCATTTTGCTTAATTTCTCATCAAATCAGATTTATTTTTCATCTAACCGAAGAATCAAATTTGTATTAAACTATAACTACTACGATCTTTATCTAAATTAAAATAAAATAAGTATTTCAACTTTGAATAAATGTTGTTTTAAAATTCTAGAGACATTTGTATTTTAACTCTTGAGAATTGTTCGATATACACTAAAATCTTTAAATGTTCTATTTAGCCTTGATATATTTATCATTGAAAGTCTATATTAGGATATACATTTTTCAAATGATGGATACATCTAAATTTCATTGCTGTTAAACTGCTGTCAATGGAACTTCCTGCCAATATCTTCACAATAAAATAACATATTAAACATTCTGTTGCCATACATATTTGTTTTCTACATTTTATTTTAATTTTATTTTACTCTATTTATTATTTTTGTTACATTTAATTTTGTAGTTCGTGTTTTAAAAAAATCTGTTATAATTTTTTCCTCTACTGATACAAATGGGTTTTGTTCTGATTTGATTAAGACAACAATCAATTAGAAAAATGGGTTTTTAAGGAATATTTATTATTTTTTACATGTTTTTTTGTATGCTTTCAAACCAGGCGTGTATTGCGTGCGCTCAGAGGATGAATAAAATAGAAATTGAAAACATCCGTTATAAATTGGATGCTACATGTAAAGAAAGAGTAGAAGAAGAGTAGTTACAGGCAGATGTCACTCACATGTCCCCTGAGGTTTACCTCCCATCCTCTCAGGGTCACTGCATGCACTTTAAATACTGCAGACAAGAGCTGCATGCAACACCACAGGGCGGGGGGGGGGGGGGGGGGGGGGGGGGGGGGTATCAACAGGGAAGTATAAAGGAATAAGAGGGGAAATGGAGGGGAAATTAAAAAGGGACACATATATTTTGGAAAGTTGGAAACAGAAAAATAAAAAAAATCATCATTTGTCATGCAACAACTGAAAACACCAACATGCAGAAGTAACAGAAAACTGAAATAAATGAAACAAAATGGTGTTGACACAGAGCTGTACAACATTAAAATGTCATTGTTTACCCAGAAACATATTTTTACTTTGATTGATTTATTGATCAGTTTATGTTTTTTGCTCATTTTATTTTCCAAAATAAATGCTGCTTCAAAGCTGCTTCACTGACAGTGGAAATGATATATTTTTTTAATAATATTCAAATTACCAATAAAAAATACAAGTGAGCTTTTAAAGCCAAGCATATTCAGTAGCCGCCCCTTGTGGATTATATATTTATGCATTCTTACAAACCATGTGTTTGGAAGACTAGGACTCATATTTCACATAAATAAACATTTTGAATTATTTATGAGAAAAAAGGGACGGAGCATTCCATGTTTTGGGGACATTTTTTTTTAAATATTATGATTAAAAGAATTGAGAATAAAGTTCAAAATATTTTTATTTAAAAAAAACCTGCTTATTGTGAGAAAGTCGAAAATCCTACAATAAAATGAGAAGGTAGAATATTATATGAAATACAAATCCTTTACTCCAGATGTTTATTCTGGATTAGAGATAACGGTTAGTTGAAATAAAGGATTAAATATGATATTCAAATAATATACATATATAAAGGGTTAAATAAAACAATAATGCCAGACAGCAAAAGCTCTCCGGTGAAACCTGACCTTTACATATCAGCCTACTGACATTACTGCTGAGTCATGAGGGCGACTGCAAGCTGCAACAGCTCCACAAATCAACACAAATATATGAATTGAATCATATGGAGCTGGGACTATTCCAGTGCTGCCAGATCAATCCAGAAAATGCTACAATCAACATTTATATTGTTAAATATGGGTCCATGTGGCCTTGGGGTGGGGGGTTTTACCTCTAGGTTTTTTCTTTTTCGTATTTTTTCTTTTGTTAATATCAGAAGCTAAAGGATTGTAGACAATCTCAAGATAAAAGCTTGAACTATTGGAAAAAGTCTCAATATTGTGAAAATAGTATTTTTTTATTTTTTTATTTAAAGCATAACTAGGATAATAGTTGGAATATTCAAGGAATATTTTGAGGAATAAATCAGAATATAAAATATTTTTGGAATAAAGAGACCAACAATTCCAAGTTAAAAGCATGTATAGAAAAGGAGTCCCAATATTTTAAGGAAATATTTGGAACATTTGATCAAATGTATAGTATTTATTATAATAGCTCTATGTATTTTTGCATCAATGGCAGCCTGTGTAGATGATATTTCAGAGCAGACACGTGATGTTTTGCAGCTGAGTGTAATTTCCCTTTTTTGTGAGCGTATGAGTAAAAGAGTGAGCATGCAGGTGCGCCTTACTCTCGTCAGGGTTGGGGGCGGCCAAGATGGCGCTGTGCTGCTTCTTCACCTGCTCCACATCCTCTGACAGCTTTTCTATACAGCCTCTGATCTCCTCCACCTGCACACACACACACACACACACACACACACACACACACACACACACACACACACACACACACACACACACACACACACACACACACACACACACACACACACACACACACACACACACACACACACACACACACACACACACACACAGTATTACACTCTCTACAGGAGCTGAGGTTAAAAATCCCATTTGCATTTAAACAGACAAAAGCATGACATTTTGAAATTAAAAGGCTAAAATAAGAGCTGTGTGTGTGTGTCTCACCTGTTCGAAGAACTCATCCATGAAATGGTCCCTGTCGACCTGCACCACTTCCTCATCATCATCGCTGTCCTTAGCCTGCAGACCCACAGGAAATACACTCATTAATATTAAGCTGATTCATGTTTCAGACACATGGATGTACAAGGATTATGAAGCGCTAGTTCACATTTCAGACACACAGGAGGTACACAAGTTATTATTATCATGAGTCATGTTTTAGACACAGGGAAAACGTGAATAAAGTAAAGCTGAGTCATGTTTCAGACCGTAACATACAGAAGTTAAAGTAACACTGAATCATGTTATCATGTTTACGACAGGAAATTCACAAGTTAAAGTAATGGTGAGTCATATTTCAGACACACAAAAATCATGCGTAAAGTAACGTTGAGTCATGTTTCTGAAAGGAAGTAAACAAGCTAAGTAACGCTGAGTCATGTTTCAGGCACAACCAGAATTATCAGTCAAAGGCTTCATTTCCAAACAAAAACTATTCTCACATCTTCCATCATTTCAGATGTTTCAATCCTGGGCTTAAAACTTTAATAAAAATGTACCTTTAAAAATATATATATATATATATTCTATGTTATTTGATTATTGTTCACAGTGGAGTCACGATGGAAACACAATGTACAGTAACACATGAGACAGACAGACAGCAGGTGAGGCAGACTAAAGCCATCCCTGGATGAGTAAACAGTTTCCAATTACACTGATTGGATTTCTATTGTTGTTAACAGAGACGAGTGTTTACAGTGAGAGTGTGTGTGCTTGCAGATAATGAAAAGCTCTTCAGTTCAGGATCGATGTCCTTATTGTTATACTATCAATAGCAGAGAGAAACAGCTGGATTAGTATCAAACATTACAGAGTACAGTATATGTTCTTATCGTGTAAAAACATATGTTAGTAAATACAAATGAGGTTTGGAAAACAAACTGAACATTTGGGCAACAATAAAGTATCCAACCATCTGATTGGCTGAAATTGTCTGAGGATGTAATAATGTCTAAATGTGGTGATGTTTAGCATCTAAGCTAGTATGCAGGCTTGGGGAGTAACGGATTACATGTAACGAGATTACGTTGAACAAAAAGGGAACTGTATTCGATTACAATTACATTATAAAAAAGAAGTAATCAGATTACTGTTACATTTTTCCAAAAATAGAGATTACTAGCAGGTTTACAGTGTTCCATGGCATATATCATAGGTAGTCGTACTGAATGCATTTTCTTTATGGTTTATATTTAGGCTACTTCTTCTTTGTTCTAAATACATTTATTTTTGAAAGCAGAGTGGACACCTGATTTATTATCAAAAATACAGTCTGTGCTTTTGATTAATGTATTAAAGGTCCCATGTCATGGCCATTTCTACTGATCATAATTCTATTGTTGAGCTATACTAGAATAGATTTATATTGTTCAATGTTCCAAACTCACATTGGTTTCTCATACAGCATCTCTGTATAGTATGTGTATTCATTCTCTGTCCTAAACGGCTTGTTGGAGCTCCTGCCCCCCCCCCTGTGAGCCCAGTGGCCGTCTGCGACTGCGAGACACCGAGACACAGCTAAACCAAGCCCGAACATACACACCCGCAGCCTGGCTGGGAGTTTGTGTGTGTGCTCACACACCGACTCACAGCCTCGCCGCGTCCCGCCGTCTCAGGGAGGAGAAATCGGCAGAGCTGCAGCTGAGAAAAGATTGAGTGTGTGTTTGTGAGGAAGTCCGTGGATTGGTCCAAATGTAACGGCTTTGCGGACGTAACATAACGGCTCCACGGATTGGTCCATTTGGACCAATGGGTCCATTTGGGTATGGGCACGTCACTATACCCAGGAAGAAAACAATGGAAAAAGAGAAATCTCCAACGAGGCGTTCTGGGGCAGCATAGACAGGTCTTTTCTGTGTTAGATAGAGTTTTACTCACTACAGGGTGTACTTTAAGGGTTTGTGACCCTGCAGACCGTTTACATGCAGAAAAACCTTCATAACACACAAGAGGATGGGTAATAACCGGAAAAGCATGACATGGGACCTTTAAGCTTAAACAGCATTTGTAAACTATTACTTTTAATACATTTTTGATATGAAGTATCTTGGTTTCCTGTTTTCTAAGGTTACATTGTGCACATACACTTCAGTAAAAAACACATTTTTATTTATTTTCTCTTGTTTTTATTTGCATTGAATTTGATATTGACATAATCCAAAGATAACGGAAAGTCATCCGGTTAATTTTATATAATGATACGATTAGATTGAATGTTTTGAAATGTCCCTAGTTATTGTAACGGACAACATTTATAAAGTAACCCTCCCAGCCCTGCTCATGTAACATAGCCACCTATTCAGGAAAAAAAGACATGTGTTTCATCTGTCACTCCCTGCTGGCACTAATCAGGTGGGCAGTTGAATACAAGTGAGGAAAGGGGGCGGGGCCTAGGGAACAAAGGCGATGGAATTGTTTGTTTAGGAATCTGGTGTTTTTGGTAGAAGAGGAAAAGAGGAAGCCTGGCAGCCTGAGGGAGGGTACTGTGTGGATGTGGGTTGATTTCAGTGGGTGTTAAGGATGTAAAGGAAGGATCCTTCAGAGCCATTATTTCAAGGATGCTACGTCATTGAATCCCTCGAAATTTCGAGGATGCACATGTGTATCCTCGGCGGTCTTATAAGCCCCACAATGCTTTGCGCACGGACCAATTTCCATAATCTTTGGCGGAAAAAGGCTGAATCCAGTATGTTCAGTGGCGCAGTAAATGTGCACATGACTTGTGTTTAAAGTTTATAGTCCGTTTGAGTTTTGCCTGTGTGAACGCACACCGAACCTTCTGAAAAATTAAACAATGTAACTAACTGTGGTCTGGTGCACAGCAGAGAAGCGGACTATTAAGTTTGAATGAGACCTTAGAGCGTTTTGCACCTAAATAAATAATTAAAATGAACCTTGTTTTGACTTTGCCTCTTTTGTTGATATTTGTGGTTTGTGCTACAATGTGCACCAATATGTGTAAAAGACGTTTGCAGACATCAAGTATGAATACACGTTTTATTATTGGTGATGGTGATTTTATGATTTTCTTATGGCTGCTTATCCTCCAGTTAGTTTATTGGTTCTGTCCTGGAGAGATGATCATTTTACAAAATACAGTTACTCAAGTACATCTTCGCAAATCAGTTATGAGTTCTCAAACAAATCACGCTCAATTTAAGACGGGGCCTCTCATATGACACACACCTGCACACTTGCTAGCCTGTTCCATTCTTCGTTCTCCGAATGCTAGAAGGGATTCTTGCCTAGCCTCTGAAGGACCTGACTCGGAAGACATGTCCTACCAAGGAAGCGTCCTCGACATTGAGAAACACCAGTGTTTAGCTGAGGGTGTTACCTCAGGCTGCTAGAGGACCCTTTACAGAAAAGGAGTCTCAGTCAGTATACATTATTTTCCCTTTTCAGCGGCCGGTCCTTTCTGGATATTTTTCTTCTTTTGCTAAATTATGTTTCCCTTGGGCTATACTTTTTTGCTGTCTTTTGTGGAGTTACATTAGACTTGTTGGACTGGATTATACAGCAGTTTTAAGAAGACTGGATTTCAGGACAAGGCCTTAGAGCAGGGGTGTCCAAACTTTTTTCACCAGCCACATACATACAAATATACGAAGGGCTGGGCCACTCACTAGAGGTGAGGTGTATTGCCTCATAAGTTAAGTTATAAATCAGCAAAATCAATCAAATGTAGGTAAATTATGCTTGTTACTTGAATATGCTTTATGAAAACAAACAGCCTACATCATAGCTCTCATAGGGATCATTTATCTTGCTGGCAGCTCATTCCTTAAAACAGGAGCCTCAGATCGCGCATAATAAGAGGAAATAGGAAGGTGTATTTCAAGCTTGCTATGTAAATAAGTTATTGGGCTTTTAATTAATGAATACTACTGTGTATACCGCATTTGGCCCCCAGGCTGCAGTGTAGACACCCCTGCCTTGGAACTTTAAAGACACATTACTCGTTACTTGTATTTTGTGTTGGTGCTTACGTTGGAGTTGTCTGAACGTCTTTTGTTAAATTAACTGTTTCTGAGACTGTCAAGGTTTTTAGTTTGGGTGGGAAATGTATTGTTTAGGACACACTGATATTATCAGCCCCTCTCTTTGCCTGATTAAAGAACCAAAGTAACTCCTGATCCTTTTAGTGGTAGCTAGGCTTCAAATATAAAGTCATTGTTACACTAGCATATTAGCATATTAGCATATTGTAGCAAATTGTAGCGTCCCTCCCTGCAGCTATGTCTGTCTGCATCTCTTTAAGGTCATATTGCAGTTATTGTGTCCTTCTGTTCTTCTTATCCTGGGTTTTCAAAGTGTCTTTCCACCTCTGTCTGCACAAATCAGTTTGATGTGCAAGATCGGGATATGACGAGATCACACGCAATGCAGAATCTCTACCAGTGGACACATTTTTATTGCACCATATATCGTCATATTTGCAAACATCTGAAGAGTGACATTCCCACTTGGGAAATTCAGCAAAACCATAGACAACCAGGAGCCTTTGAATCTTTAAAACAAATGATGAACAAGTCATTATCGACTGTTCAGAGTTACATACTGCAGTAATATGTCTGTGTTTTAAAAAAGAGGCTTTGTGAATCATAACATTCACACATATTTTTAACCTCACTTGTGGAAGCTGCACAGTAACCTTATATAAATAAATATATATAACCTTATGATAAAGTGCAGATGATAGGAAGTGTGTGTTTTTCCTGCACAACCTTCAGTATATCTGATATAAGAGCAGTGTTATCTCTTCAGCTGAAAAAACATGACGTCGGTGACGTTTATAAATAGCTGTGATGCGTTCAGACCCATCTGCAGCCAGCCAGTACCTGAGGCAGCATGGGTAGTGTAGTTCTGCCTGGGTTTATACTGTGATACACAGAGAAACTCATGGCCTCATTTGCCTGTCCCGGTTTCCTACAGTAACAAGCCTCCAGTATCTCTCCAGGTTTATGACAAATATTCTCACTTTTTTCCTTATAACTACCGGTGATAAGGCTGAACCTGAGGAATGAGAGCGTGCATTGTACTCCAAATCAGCTGCCTCCATTCCTTTTGAGTGGTGACTCAACTAAAAAATCTGCATCAGGAAAAATTCACCAAATCTCTAATGAGCTAAAAATGAAATAAAATGTATGAAAGCTGAATTTGAGTACAAACCAGAGGGAAGACATTAGTCTTTATCTTTCCTGAGAGTTAAAAGTAAATAAAAAAATAAAAAACCAAACATTGAATCAGCTGATCCAGAAAACACCGGATTCCTTCTTTAAAAGTCACCGTAGTGCAGGAAACAGAGTCTATGAAACCGATATGTTTAGTCTTCCGGTCTGTTTTTTGTATGTCTTCTTAAATACACCAGACTTACATGTTGTTTTCCAACTATAAAATCAGACGTCATCGCCCAAAAACATTTAGAAATTGAATTTGGTTAGCTTAGCTATCCTTGGTTAGCTTAGCTTAAAGACTGTTGAAAACTACAAGCCTGGCTATGGCGGGCCCTTCAACACAGACAGCTAACAGCTAACATCTGTCACTCAAAGACGCCACACCCTTAAAAAAGCATAACTTTATGTTTGGAGTCGTGAGTTGTCCCGGAACAGTTGTCATGAATTAGCAATACAGACCAACATTTTTTTGTAATCAAGATGGAAACATCTTTATTTTTGCTTATATCTTTTGGGGATATGATGATTAATTCTCCTTTTAGAGCCTCAAGTGGCCTCTGAGGAACTGCAATATGCATGAACCATTTATCATATTTTGATGAAGAAAAACGGAACTACTGTATTATTTGTAATAACCACTGATGCAGATGCAGAAATGTAACAAGAATTTAGGTAAATCATGTTGTATAAATCTTCCGAAGGTGAGACTGTTTCCAGGTGGAAGAATGTACAAAAAAAAAATAGCACTCCATGTCTATGAGATAAAAAAATATCCCAAAAAAGGACTAACTTAATAACTCAGTGATGTTCAAAAAGGAAGATACAGAAGCAGAAGTGGAGACTGTAAAGACAAGCCTCCACATATCAATAATGTATACGTTTGTTAGAAACTACAGCATTTACTGCTTCTCAACAATCCGTGTATCTACCGTCCAATTGTTTTTCTTTATTAAACACGTAAACGGAAGAGCGTCTGAGAGGTCTTTTTGCTTTTTGCTTTTTACCTTACTAAATGGTCAAATGGTCATTGGAGCAAGGGGCGGGGCAAAACTCACGGAATTGATTTCAAAACAAAAGCACTCGTTAGCTAAAATCACACTTTGAATCACTACAGTATCCTGCTGAAGGACCGGTGATTATTATAAACAGGGGGAATGTAGCGAACACAACGAAAACGGACGGCCAAGACACATATTGAGCCCAGAAAAATGTATGTTATTAAGGGCTGTAAATATAATAAGCCTCTGTCTAAAATGGACAACATTGTAGGAGATTTAAACTATACAGCGGTTCTGCACTGCGGTCACTCAGCCGTCTCTCGGGTTTGTTTTTTCAAATCAGCTGCTCTTCATTATTCCTGCTATATTTGACGAGTGATACAAATATTTGTTACCACAAGTTCTTAAGGAAACTGACACTGTTGGACTCGGTTCTAGTTTGACTTCTACCAGAAATAAAATGAAGAACCTTTACTGTGTTCTTTGTGAGTAATCCTCTGTCAAAGTCCCCTCCATAGTTTTCTGCTATATTTGATGAATGATACAAATATAATTTCACCATTAGTTCTTAATGAAATTGATACTGTTTGACTTTGTATTAGCCTACTACTTACAATACATTGAAGTACTTTTAATGTGTATTTATTGAAAAATACTCTGTCAAAGTCCCCTGCTGAGAACAAAATCAAGCCACTTCTGCAAAGTTTGATGAGGGAATTCTTTTTTGTTGCAATTAGTTCTTCGTGAGATTGATCCTGTTGGACTCAGTACTACTGAAACTACCCCCACAAGTACTATGAAGTACTTACTGTGTACTTTTCCAGTAATCCTTTATCAATGTCCCCTCCTGAGAACAAGAATGCATGTTTTTCTGCTATTTTGAATAAGCGTTAAAAAAATCTTTCTTCATGAGACTGATATTGTTGGACAGAGTATTTTAAGAGGATGGTAGACTGCACACTGACACACTCTGTCACTCTTGTTGGCCTCTTATGATGCTGCTGTCTTTTAATATATGATTATTTCTCAGCTGCTAGTTCGTCACAGATTCTTCATTCTCATCAGCCTCCTCCTTCCATCAGTCCCAGTCAACGCCTCCAGCACACTTCCAGTGTCTGACTCCATATGATATTGTCCTGATGCTGTAAGGGTGATGCCCCATGATCACACAATCACCCCTCTAAAGTCTGAGTGCCAAGGACCTCATATTATGTCTGTCATTAATGTTACATCCCCCATTATAACAATTTGCTTTCCTTTTTCTCTTCTCTTAACTGAATAACCCTGTCTTTAAGTATAATACAATGAAAAGTCCTTTTCCTGCACCATTTGAAGGCTTCAAAACAGGCATTTTTACTGTATGTGTTTGGAGAAAGGACACAATCAATGGCCCAGAATTGTACTTTATAAACTATGAATCTTGTGGTGCTTGAAGAAATTCAAACTGGCCAAGCCGGACAGGTTATACTGTATATGCCTCTTTTGGAGCCCTTTTTTGCAATATTTATTAAAATGTCACTAGTTATTTAAACAAACCACTATCTGAGGATAATGCAAACAACCATACAACGCCCTTTATCTAGAGAGCCATTGAAGTCCATCAATAATTTATCCTTCCACACATCTTTTCAACTGCTGTAAGTTAGGGCACTGTTTGTGCAGAACATTTAAAATATTCTTCATTTGCAGTATTTTTTTAAAAAAGTGTTCAGAAAGACTGCATCAATTATATGCTATATATATATATATAATATAATATCAATATTTGTATTAACTAACCAAAGTCAATTTAAATAGCGGGCAAAAATAGGTTAATTGCCATGCACGTGGTGTTTGATATAGTTTACGTTCAATTTCAACTATTTTAGGCAGAAAAACGTATATTGACTAAACCTTTTTTAATAATTTACTATAATTTAGAAAGGTTTTTGTGAGAAATCATTTCAAAAGTAAACTTATTTTCATTTTATATTTAAATTTGAAATGTTTGCCCACAACATTATTAATGTATACATTTTTATAAAAAAATTTAAATTATGAATCCATTTATTTTATTGTATTTCCTTGAGGCTGGGAAGATATCCAGCATGTAGTTCAACATGCAAATGTTCTAATGCAAGTAAGTATAACATGGAAAAGGAAATAAAATACGTTTCATAGGAGGATGTGGATTTATTTTCTCTCACCTTGTAATTACACAATCAAACAATCTATAATTTAGCTCTGGCTTTCACTCACAAAAAAACATTTAGTTGAATTGGACACATTTTTCGAAGCTCTATTGACTGACATGCAATGACTGGGACTGATGGAGGAATCTGCGAGGAATGAACTCGGAGCAGAGAAATAATCATACCTTAAAAGACAGCAGCATCATAAGAGGCCAACAAGAGTGACAAGAGTGTGTCAGTGTGCAGTCTACCATCCTCTTAAAATACTCTGTCCAACAATATCAGTCTCATGAAGAAAGGTTTTTTAACGCTTATTCAAAATAGCAGAAAAACATGCATTTTTGTTTTCAGGAGGGGACATTGACAGAGGAGTACTGGAAAAGTAGTAAGTACTTCATAGTACTTGTGGGGATAGTTTCACTAGTACCGAGTCCAACAGGATCGATCTCACAAAGAACTAATGGCAACAAAAAAGAATTCCCTCATCAAACTTTGCAGAAGTGACTTGATTTTGTTCTCAGCAGGGGACTTTGAGAGAGGATTTCTCAAAAAATACACAGTAAAAGTACTTCAATGTATTGTAGTAGTAGGCTAACTAATACAAAGTCAAACAGTATCAATTTCATTAAGAACTAATGGTAAGATTATATTTTTATCATTCATCAAATATAGCAGAAAAACATGCATTATGTACTAAGGAGGGGATTTTGACAGAGGATTACTCACAAAGTACACAGCAAAAGTACTTCATTTTATTTCTAAGTAAAACTAAAACCGAGTCCAACAGTGTCAGTTTTCTTAACAACTTGTGGTAAAACATATTTGTATCACTTGTCAAATATAGCAGGAATGAAGAGCAGCTGATTTGAAAAAACAAACTCGAGAGGCGGCTGAGTGACCGAAGTGCAGAACCGCTGTATATTTTAAATCTCCTAACAATGTTGTCACTTTTAGACAGAGGCTTATTATATTTACAGCCCTTAATAACATCAATTTTCTGGGCTCAATATGTGTCTTGGCCGTTTTCGTTGTGATCGCTAAATTCCCCTTGTTTATAATAATCACCGTCCCTTCAGAAGGATACTTTAGTGATTCAAAGTGTGATTTTAGCAAACGAGTGCTTTTGTTTTGAAATCACTCCGTGAGTTCCGCTCCGCCCCTCGCTCCAAGGACCAGTTGACCATTTAGTAAGGTAAAAAGCAAAAAGCAACAAGCAAAAAGGCCTCTCAGACGCTCTTCCGTTTACGTGTTTAATAAAGAAAAACAATTGGACGGTAGATACACGGATTCCAACCAAGAACAATTTATATATCCGTGTTTGTGTCTCAAGAAGAGAAAGTAGGCTTGTTTGAGAGAAGCGAGACCTGCGCAGACCTGCGCAATTTCGATCAACGTCTTGCTCGTGCGTTGCATGATGGTTAGTCATTTTGTCCGACTTGCTCTGGAGGCTCATTCACATGAGACGTTGAAATCTCGCGGGACAAAGACGCCCGCAGCCTTGAGAGCGAGGCGCGGGGTTATGGCTAGAAAGGATCCGTCTTGTGTAAAACTCTCGCGAGAGTTTGGCTGAATGTCACGTGGCTGAATGTTTACGTTTTGCAGGCAGCCTTTCAGTTACGATCGTTAACATCAGTGGGCCACAGCAAATGATGATGAGAAGCTAAACTATCTATTAATTATGTAAATTACAGGGAGTGTGATTGTTGAAATAGGGTGTTAGCGGTCTTGCTGGTGTTCAAAGAAGAATGACAACACTGTAGATCACCAACACTATGGTTTATTTTTTATTCACAGGCAAGTCAACGTTGTAGCAGTAAAAGTCCCAAGATAGCTCCTGGTGCATTAAAATGTTCCCTTGCACTGTTTTACTATTATGTCTGATGTTTCGCTATTAATATTGCTGCTGCATTAATGTGTATGTTGCATCATGTTACTGCTGTAGATGTGTTTCCGAGCCGCTCCGATTACAACGAGAGTTACAACGAGAACGTAACGTCATATTTACACTAGACGGATCCTTTCTAGCCATAACCGAGGCGCGGCGAGGCGCCGCAGTTCCTCTCTACGGGCTGCGGAGGCGAAATGCTTGATGGGAAACGACTCGCTGGTATCTCGAGCTAAGCGCTCATTGGTGGTTTTTACCCCGTGCTGCTGATGAAGCTCTCCATTGGCTCGGCAAAAGTTTGTTGTTGTTTTGTGTCAGTTTTACGTCGCCACTTCCATTCACATTTTTCATCATTGTTCCACAATGTTTATCATCATGAAATTAATATCTATATATGTTATACTATACTTGCACTGCTTACCGTTTTCATACTTTACACATCTTAGCCAGGGGCGCCGTAAGGGGGTGAAAGGTTAGGACGATTCTAAGGACCCGTGACTGACAGGGGCCCCAAACATTTTTAGAACATTAAGAAAAAATGTTTAAGTAACCTTTCATCAATCATCAACAATTAACATTAATATAAAGTTAAATTGATAATGTACCCACTACACTTACGATTCATTTAACTTTTTTTCTGCCAAAAATTAATTATCCAAAGCCTCTGTACACCCCTCTCTATTTACATGTAATGGTTTGGTCCAGCCTCCAAATGCTGTGCGGCACCGCACTTTCTGGCAGAGATTGAGAGGCGGAGCATGTGAGGAGGGATCTAGTACTACGTGTGTGCCATGTCTCAACCACTCACAAAGTCAGGCTTTCAAGAAAGAAAAGAAAGGAGAGAAAGAAGAGAGAGGCACTAAAGGGCGACAGTATGTCACCCAGTTTTTCAAGAGAAAAGGTGTGTGGTCCATGGTGGAAATTAGTCTGTTAGCTAAGCTTAGTCCATTGTAAATAATAATTGTAATGTTTTGCTGACATTAAGTACTGTTAATATCATCACAGAAAATGCTGAGGTTTTTCATTTCACTGCTCTTTTAGCTCACATTTAATAAATGCAGGTACATTTTTAGCAGCTATTCATATAAATCAGTTGTCCCTCCCCCTGGTGCCAGGACCAACAGATCCATCTCTAGGCTCAGCAGCCCTGTCCCCCCATAAGGCTTTGCAGTCTTGCCATGCTGTGCATTGAAAGCCAATTGGCTAGAAAGCTGGACTTCAAGGACTTTATCAGTGAATTTGCCTGTAAGAAGGCTAGGCGCTGGGCTCTTGGTGAGTAAGGCTGAGCAAGGGCTCGTAATAACTGTTAAAGGGCAAGGCTATGGTAACGATATTGGATCACTACACACAAGATGCATGATGAGAAAAAGACTGAGAACAGGTAATAGGCTCTGATTTAGCACCACCATCAGGCCTTTTCACTTCCATTTCCGTTTTGTTGTCCATTTACACTTTAATACCTGCTTATTTTGTAGTTGGTATGTATTTTATTTAATAAAAAAATCTGCTGCTTATGTTTTTTTTTTTGTTATAGCATTTTATAAATGATAATATCGGTGTTAAAGTTCACTTTATTTTAACTTAAGAGGTCATGTATATTTAAGTTATATTTATTTAGATTTATGAATGTTCCATTGAAAAATGTTATTAAAAAAGGCATGTACACCATAAAAGATGACTTGAGATCTATTGTCAGGAATGTTAGTCTTATATAAAATAGTGAATTCTACTGTAGAATGTTGCACGTCTGCACAGTGTTATATGTTCACAGCTCAGTGTCAGTAAGTATTGTGCGGTTAGTATTGGACTACAAGATAGAGGCAAGCCTGTACAGGTAGAGTTATTTAAAGCATAAATGAGTGGGTTGGGTTCTGGAGGTGTGGTTACAGCAATTGTGCTTGGTTGGCATGGCCTGGGTCTGGCGGTGGGGCCCAATGTGATATCTTTTCATGGGGCCCAAAATCCCTGGCGGCGCCCCTGATCTTAGCATATTCATACACACTGTTCATACTGCTCACAGGCTGCTGTGTATATCTAGTGTATTCATACCCCTCACTGTTTATTCATCATTCAATTCATTCTATATTTTATCCTGTAGATTGTGTACATTCCTTTTCACTTTACTGCTTGTTGCACTCCTGGTTGGAAGCTAAACTGCATTTCGTTGTCTCAGTACCTGTAATATGTGCAATAACAATAAAGTTGAATCTAATCTTGAGCAGGAACAAATGTATTTACTTAGTACATATCTGACATTAACGATTAAACACATGTGTGCATTCTTTATAAATGCAAACCGAGTCAAGCCGACTCCGGAGGTGGCGGTATGCACCTTAAAGTGGTTTGCAATCCGCCAAAAAACACAGAGAAGAAGAAGAAGAAGGCGAAGAAGTAGAAGAAGAAGAAGCCGACTCGGAGCTGTCCGACTTCAGGCGAGCTTTTTGAGACCTCCCCCGGCTGCGATCGGCTATTCTCATCTACTTTCGAGGCGAGCCGCAACGCGTCTCAAACAAGCCTAGTCTTGCAGCCTTCAGTTTCTATACGAGTGCCGCAGAGGATCATGGGAAACACGTCTGCTCTCAGCTGATAAGCTCCATAACAAGAGAAGGGTCTAGTTGCGGCCGCTGACAGTACACAACACTACACGACACGCCCACCTGACACGACACTACGGTGGCTGAGAGGCACTACCGTTAAAAGCGAATTGACGAGATTTACATCATACAGCCCATATAGTATAATATTTTACAAATGATGAATTACAGCAAACATGTGCAATATATCCATTATTACAGCTCCGTGGGCTGGCAGTAAGGCGATATGGTCCGTTCTTATTGTGCATCCGTGGGTAAAGAGAAACTCATGTAGTACTGAACCATGTACTGAACACGTAACATGAACGTGCCGGGCACCGCGGTCCCGTGGGTTCGAAGCGCGTTCATAATGCAGAGGGAAATAACTCTCAGAATAACGTTATTAGCACATTTTACAACTTGAAGAACGAATGTTTTTAATAAGGGCTATACAAACGTTCATACTGGGGAGTTTATTTAGTTTAAAAAAAATTATCCAACGAGTTACAGACCACTCTTTCCCAATGTAAGTCAAAGGGAAAAAGTGTTTCCGGACCCAGCAGCCTAAAGGAAGTGTAGTTCCGCCGTTTGGCCACTTTTCATCAGACTCCGGCGCACTTCCTGGGGGCTTGGTTCAACTATGGGTTCAACCTCCACTGTCCGCGGCCGCAGCTAGAACCTTCTCAGCCACCGTAGTGTCGTGTCAGGTGGGCGTGTCGTCTAGTGTCGTGTAGTGTTGTGTACTGTCCGCGGCCGCAGCTAGACCATATAGGAGAACAAAGAGAGCAGAGAGCATTGGCTGATGGGAAATATCTTCCTGCAGCGTCCTGTTGAATCAGGTTGTAGAAACAAGAATATTATTTACTGCTTTGTTCTATCTGCCCTTTCAACCATTATTTATCTTCCTATATTGCATTTTTAAGTTGTTTTAGTTATTGTTTTAGATTGTAGTAAACTGATGGTTAATGCTCAAATAGTACAATATTGTTTTCATTATCCGGATTATGCAGTTCTATGTGCAAATAAGAATAATAATTATTACAAATAATAACAATTGAATAAATAAATAATAATGCACTAAATACAATCGTAATAATAATCATACTAATAAATAATTATGAAAAAAATAAATAATTAAATAGTACTGAAATGAAAACAAACAATGTTATATTAAGTATAATAAAACAAACAAATATTTGAATTTAAACAATAACAGGTTGATAAAGCATGAATAGTGTTCCATATTTCATGTACAGGTAGTGGTCTGTGTTGCAGCAAATTAGGGGTACAAATGTTAATAAAATAAGATATACTTAATTCCCTAAGACTCTAACCTGGTACATGTGTGTGTGTTTCTCACATATTTTTATATTAGTTTGTTATTTTGATCCCTCGCGGCACAATATCTCAGAAACTAGGTCGCTCCCATTTTTCATTTCACTGCAAGGAGAAAAAAAAACTACGACGGTTAAATAATTATTCAGATTTGCTGGCAGTAATGAGTTAATTCATCGTTGATCATTGAGGATGTGTGAATGAGAGTCAGCTGATCTCTCTCACGTGTTGCCAGTTTCATCAAATAAAGCTCATTGTTTCATCTCCAACCTCTGCATATTCATTATACAACGCTCGTATGGAAGAGGGAAGCTGCCAAAGTAAAAAATAAATAAATGACATGATGAATTAATTTAAATTATATTCAATTTATATATTTTTTAATGAATGTATGCAGCTATTAATGAAAGCGATGCAAATTGATATTTCTGTTTGAATTTGTTTTAATGTAATTTAACATTTTATTTATTACAATTATTATTTATTAAAATCATTATTATTATTATTATTATATTAATTGTTATTTTTTAAGAATATTTAAATAAATTAAAAAAATCTTCTTTAACATGCATTTATTTTAAATCTAAGCATTTTTTTATTTATATATTTATTTTGAATCAGTTTATGAATCATGAAAAAAAATTACAGCCTACATAGGGGGAGCCTCGCTGCGGGGTAATGATGGACCTCTGTCGCCTGTCAGCACAACTTCAATGATGCCGTTTTAAAAAAAAAAAATGTAAGGGCGGTGCCAGCCTGTGATTCTCCAGATTCTACAGATGGCCAGTCCGCCCCACACACACCTCTACACACACACACACACACACACACACACACACACACACACACACACACACACACACACACACACACACACACACACACACACACACACACACACACACACACACACACACACACACACACACACACACACACACACACACACACACACACACACACACACACACACACACTTTAAACCAGCTGCGGCAGAAGGTACTCTGAGAGTCACGGACATTAATTCATAGATCAAAGCAGACTGGTTTACAGACTCTCCTGTTTTGCCAATCCGGTTAAGCCCTGAGCCTGTTTTTCAGGTTTCAGGCTCGAAAATGACATTCCCAGAACAATTGACTATATCTTCACTTCTAAAAGGGGTAAATTAATAATCTTTTTTCTCAAAGGAATGATAAACCTGTTGGATGTAGAAAAGTCCAAATCAATATATAGAATATTTTTACATTATAGTGTCCGTCCAAAACAAACCCATTACTTATAGTGAAAACCACCCTTGAATGATGGGATAGTAGACTAAAAGCTTTAGGAATCCACACTATAACATATAATAAGTACCCTGTATCAAGATTGATGCAAAAATAAGTGACATTTGACCTTTTTAGACAGATTTAGAAAAAGAAACCCTCTTCCCTCAAAGAAAAAAACAAACATGCCCTGTCGCAAGAAAAAAAGTGCAAAAGGAAACATCCATGTAAACTCAGCATGCTGCTCATCTTGGGTGCCAGTTCATCAATGTTTGGGGTGAGGCTCTGAGCTAAGGAAACCCTCAGGATTGAGTGAAGGTGTGCGTGCAATATACCGTTGGGCCAGATCCAATGGTAATTAGAAATGATCCTGTGGGCCGAAATTAAAATCCACCAAGGGCCTGATTTGGCCCCCGGGCCTTGAGTTTGACACATGTGCTTTAGGGGCTCCGTAGTTTCCTGCCTTGAAAAACTAGCAAACACACACACACACACACACACACACACACACACACACACACACACACACACACACACACACACACACACACACACACACACACACACACACACACACACACACACACACACACACACACACACACACACACACACACACACACACACACACACACACACACACACACAGATCACTTCAGGGGACATTACATTGACTTTCATGCATGTCCTGGAGACTTATCCTAACCTTAACCATAACCAACACATGCCTAACCCTAACCCTTAACCTTGCCCTTACCCTAACCCTAAACCTAACAAAGTCTGCACCCTAAAATGAATGATTCCCCTCATGGGGACCTCCATTTTGTCCCCATAAGGGAGGTGAGTAACCCTAAACAGATTTAGGTCCCCACAAGTATAGCAATGCTAGACCACACACACACACACACACACACACACACACACACACACACACACACACACACACACACACACACACACACACACACACACACACACACACACACACACACACACACACACACACACACACACACACACACACACACTGAGTTAGAGGTCATAATGCACTTATAATGTGCACTAATGGAAGAAGTTTGATGAATAATTAATCATTTTTGATGTCAAACAGGACTGTACAGTAAAGTAAACACTATATGATATAATGTTATTATTAATACAGCTCTCTGCTCTCTGATTGGCCGAGGCTGTGCTGATGTCAGCAGGTGTTTCACCTGTGATGGGTTCACCTGCAGAGGTTATCACAACCTGTAAATGTTAGAGGGACCAGGTCATAAATGTTAGTTATAAATCTTTAATCTGCTCTCTCGTGCTTTTAAAGTATTTTCGAGCGAAAAGCAAACTCTCTGTTTTCATCTCGCCAAGTCTAATCTCCTACTGAGAGACCATGAGGCTTAAAAGCCTTTTTTTTTTTAAAACTACCATGCAAACTCCAGAGGTTGTTACGGAATTTTGTTTCACCACATATTTACGATCGGAAATACAAATGTACCAGATAGTGTTTACTTCGTATGTTTCCTGCTCTATTCATCGATGCATGTTCTTCTGACAGTTGTTAAAACTCAGGACATCAAAATAGGGCTGCTCAATGAAAGTGAAAATCATAAACACAAGGATTTTAATCCAGTTTTAAATTCCATTAAATCATAATACCATAATTTATTTTTCTTCACTCACCAGTGGCGAGCCATCAGGGCCCTCTAGGCCTAAGATCTTCTACGAAATAATATTTAAAAACATTACAAAAATATATATATTTTTTAACATATTTAAAAAATATATTTTTTCAATTATATTTTTCATTAGTTTTACCAAAATAACTTGATTTAATTGTATTTAAAATAACATTTCCAAAGAAATAAATCCTTTGAATTTGCCTATTCAGTTTCTGTTTGAATATGAAGGGTTAAATGAAAGAAGCTCCTTTAGCCATCTCTGCGAGTTACTGTGAAGACAGGAGCTGATTGGTGGTCCTGCTGTACATTCACAGAGGGCCCGCTACTGAACGAGAGAGTAATGTCAAATGACAACCCTGTCTCCTAAAAATTACGTTCCCACAAAACTAAACTGCATTCTCAAATACGTTTTGCTAGAAACGTATTTTCTCCCACGTTACGTTCGTTATGAACGTATCTTAAATACGTTTATTTTCTACATATCTTTGCCATTTATTGTCTTGATTATAATAATGATAATAGTCATATATAAAATATCATTTTAGAGCACACATTTGAAATCGAGAATCGGGCTCGATATATGGTTAAATTAAAATCAGTAGGTGAGGCTGTAATTTCGCCAGCTGCTACTCTCATGAGCGAGGCAGAAAATAATAGTTTTAACATGCCAAAAAGCTGCTGTGTCATTTATTGCACCTCAAACATTAAAACAAATCCAGAGTTACGTGTTTCTGTACTTCCTCTAAGAAGAAAGGACAGTAAAATTAGATCTCTGTGGCTTCAGGCTTGATCGCCGTTCAAATGACAGCGTTGGTTTCCCCAAAAGTGGGCGGGGCTGTAAAGTGACGCAGATTTTACTCTCATCTATTATTCAAAACCATTCTTTTTATTCTAACGTAAATTACATGCCAGTGTTTTATCTTTTTATTTCGCGATTTGTTTTTGCATGTTTAACTGGGAATGTTTTCATGTTGAACCTGGAATTACGTCACTTCACTTTGTCTTCTTCGTCCCTTTTACGTTCCAGACAATGCATGGCACAGCGTAACAGACTGAACAGCGAACCCAGGTGTGTCTACATTGGAATTACATCTTCATTACTGAAGGAAAAATACTTTATCTAGTGTTTGTTAACTGGGTTTTTAATGCAGTTGGCTTTTCTTAATGGTTACAATATTGCTATGAGTTATATCTGAAGCAAATTAGGTTTCTGAAGATGTGTAGTCAATTCCACCCTTCAATGTAGCATAAATGTGAACTCTCATTACAGGAACAATACCAGAAACAGACGTAGGAAAGATCCTCAGCTCGCTGATTGGATGTGTTAATGCGATATGATTTCCGAAAAAAAATTCAGAATTTAGGATGGCCGAAGACACTACACTGCCCATAATCCCCAGCTATCGTTTGGGACTACAGTCCCGTTGACAAACCCCGTGATTAATCTTCAAGCTCTGGGATTGGATGTTGGAGTGGCAGTGCGCCAAGGTTACGCCGAGCGTCAAACAGCTTTTTGAAATGGAACAAAACCACGGCAGACTATCCAAAGCTGGACTCAAACGCCCCCACAGAACTACACATGCTGGCTATTGTGTTTCGCAACATGTTCTATGGCACGTCTCTAATGGGGAAAAAAGACGTTTTCGTTTTTCCAAAAATTAGAAGTTGACAGTATTAAACTGTCTACAGCCCTAGTTTAGGCGATAGGAAACAAATTGGTGTGTACAAATTAAAAAAATGTAATTAATAAATGGGTGAAAATCGCTTGTGTCCATAATGGGCAGCATTAATATATACCCACATGACAGCTCATTATTACTTTTTAATTCTACTCCACTACAATTCAGAGGTTAACCTGGTATTTTTACTCCACTACATTTATTTTAGGGAAAGGTGATTGTCAAGTACCAACAATCAGGAGAGATATTTGATAGTTGGTGCTTGAGAAGACTAAACATTTATCCGCGGATCTCTATAAAGTATATTCATTACTCGTTATTCTCTACTAATAGTTAATTAAAAACTGTATATAATGGCTATTTTTTCAAGATTTCAAGATTTTCTAAGGTTTATTGACATATCATATACACAACTACGGTGTAGTTATGCAATGAATGAAACACTTGGGTCACAGGTTCCTCAACAGAGCATTACAAGACATCTATCAATATTTGTGTATACCTCCACCATTAAACTATCAAATTCTGCACATTTCTTATACTATCTACATCAGTGGCGAGCCGTCAGGGCCCTCTAGGCCCTCTATGAGGGCCTAAGATATTCTACAAAATAATATTTAAAAACATTAAAACAAATAATATATTTTTTTTAATATATTTTTTTAGTTATTTTTTTCATTAGTTTTACCAAAATAACTTGATTTAATTGTATTTAAAATAACATTTCCAAAGAAATAAATCCTTAGAATCTGCCTATTCATTTTCTGTTGGAATGTGAAGGGTTAAATGAAAGAAGCTCGTCTCTGCGAGTTACTGTGAAGAGAGGAGCTGTTGGACGTCCAGGCGGTCCAGCTATGAATTCACAGAGGGCCCAGCTATAGTAACTGAACGAGAGAGTAATGTCAAATGACAGTAAAATTGACCTTTCGCAAAGCCACGACCCCCCTTGGTTACTGTTGCTAGTCCGACAAGCTGAGAGCCAGATGCGTTAAACAAAGCCATAATGGAGGGTCTCCGTAACGTCGGAGTCGCCTTACCAGACTCATTTTGGAGCAATAACGCAGCAATATCCTCCAGGTCCCGACAAAAGGGGCTACAATACGCTATGGAGGGTTATATCCACAGTATAAACATTAGAAAAGAGGGAGGCACAACATCAATAGAGGCACTTGCATACAGGTCGCAGTGCAAGAGTGAAAAACCACATGAGCTGTATGTCAAATTCGACGGAATTATTATTATTATTTTGGAATAAAACAATACAATCACAAGAGGCATTAAATGTTGTAGTTTGTCTAAAGTTAACTACCGTTTCCTTGGTGGCTTTCTGCATCCACCTTGTTGTTCCTTTGTGGGGGTCGGGGTGCCCACTTGTGCAGCAGGATTAGGGAAGTCGGCAGTAGGCTTTCCATTAACAAAATGCTACAAAGATTAAAGCAAAATATAAATGAATGATTGCCTGTTGGCTTTCTTGTTTGTACTTTGACCACAGGTAGACTAATAACGGAGCTCAGCTGTTCAGACATTATTATGCATCAAGTGATATACATGGTCAAAACGACCTAGAAGCACACAGCTTACAGCTGTAATCGTGTGACTTTAGCTAACGTTAGTTAGTGAAATTAGTTAATTAAATTAGTTAATTTGTGAATGTAATCTTTGCTAGCTAGCTAGCTACGTTAGCACGTATTTACCTTGGAGCAAACGTATTTGTGTTTGTTGATATTCGCCATATTCAGCTGGGCATGGGGCCTGCCGCATTTCTTTATCCACTGGCGGCATCTCTCCTCTCGGGTTTTGGGTTTAGGAAACGGGTAAAATATCACCCCCCCCTCTAAGCTTATGGGATATCTGCTATCCGATTTGCAAAGACCATAACCACAACGCTTCACCATTTTTGCAATGAATTTGAACGCAAAGCTTGTCGGACTTCCACAGGGAGCCGCGCACGTGATCGAATATGATTGGACAACGGGCATTTAGGGGCGTGGCTTTGCGAAAGGTCAATTGACCAATCATATCTTCCCTCTAAATGGGTGGGTGTTATTATCGCGGACTTTATGACAAGTGCCGCCTGCTGTGAAACTTTTCTTGTTTCCATAGCAACAACAACTTCCTGTGAACGGCGTTAACTCGCCTTCAAAATAAAAGCATGTCAAATTACACTTAAGACATACAACTGCAACAAAAGTAACAAACACAATGCAATATCCTTTTCAATTTCAAAGAACACAAATATGGTTATTTACAGGTGTTGTTTTGTGTGGTAGAGGGTCGCTTTCATTGATGCGTTTTGCACCCCGGGCCATTGTTTTGATATTCCACTGAAGTATACGCTGTGACGTAATAACTCGAGGGAAGGGGTGGGGGTCAGAGGGCCTAGGTATAAAAGTCACGGCTCGCCACTGACCTACATACATAAGAGTATAATTAATGTGTATAATATCAGTTATAATTCAATAACGTGCTTTAACCACTAGGCGGTGCACAGAAGGTACACACAGCATACTAATAATAACTTTGTATTATTAGTGTAGGACACTTATGTATGTATAACATCTGAAGATGTGTAGTTGTATTCATGTTTTTACATAATTTTACAGGATATTGCTATACTATTTCTCATGTTTTACTTCTACACATTAATATCTGATTTGTAAAACATCACAGACAGAAAGGTATATCCGTCATTTAATGGTAAGCTATTTAAATTGTGATTCCATAGATGTGTCTCCCATCACCCAAATCCCCTGACTATTCTCTCAACTCAGTGTTTACATTCTTATATTCAAAGAAAATCAGTAATATCTTTAAAAACTACAAGTCCTTTTCTATCAGCTGTGCACCGTTATGGTGTAAATATAACCTATCTACCAATTGGATCAAATATAAAAGTCAGCCAAATTACTATTGATACTGCAAGGAGATGTATTTTGTGAAAATAAATGTAAGATGTTGTTTAATTGTTGATATATTTATGATCGGCGGCAGTTCTTCAAGTTTGTCAAGTCTTCTCATCAGGGCTCTATAAATCATACATACAAATTAGTCGCTTTTCGGCGCCTCCCGCTTTTTTAACGCTGATTTGGGTGACTTGTGTAATTCGTGGAGAACCAAAGAGTTTTTGTTTGGGGGGGGGGGGGGGGGGGGGTCCGACTCACGGACTGAGGGACAACTTCTCTCTTCAAAAATAGACTTTACTTGGGCGGGCCGCCCACGTATAGCCTATTAACGGCCGCCAAAGTATATTTTTGTATCCATCCGCGAGCATGACTAGTGGACAAATGATCCCTCGCTCTACACCTCCTGTACCTGTTCGCTCTGCTATCGCGTGAAGGGTCTGCTTGCTAACAAGCAACCAACAGAAGACAAACAGGAGTCACATGTTGTTGCACATCAGTCATGCGCAAATGACGCGCACTTCTGCACCAGTCAGTTGCGCAACCACCACATGTAAGTACATTTTTCTGTTGGCTGTTATAACATCATTAGCTCTAAAGTGCATGTATGTTATGTATTTTTACCATAGACTATATATAAATGGTATTTTTTGTATAATACAATTTTATTGCATCAGCTAATTGGATTGCGTCAGCTAAATGAAATGTACAGGCTTTATTTGTACCTAAGGGTGATCGGCCCTCCGATTAAATTGGCAATTTCACTCCAAATGACTCCATTTATTATTAAGGTACAATTCTAAACGTGTACACCCTTTTAATTTTAATTTGGCAAATACTCCGTTAGCTCAATGCTAACATAGAAGAGCGATCGACGCGCTAAAATAAATTAGCATTACGCACGCGGTAATTTTATACTTGAACTATATTTCTGTCAACCTGATCAACATAAACGACATGAGCTTAATACTTAGACATATTTTTCTTGTGCTCTGTGGAAATGAACACATGACTGCTGTATAGTTTACTAGTTTGGTATTGAAGTAGCCATATCTGATATTGAATAAGATTTAGAGGCCTAGCCATGAGTCTAATGAGTGTTTAATAATGGGGACACTTAACGTTAGTGACAACTCTAATTTGCATTCATTTTCAGAATGAAAGATCTTGAGGAAAGTGATGCATTTGTTGTGAAAGAGCTGGATGCAGGTTGCAAATCCAGCTGGAAGAGGTCATGGCTAAAGCTAGATGTCACAATTGAGGTGAAGTCAGTCAAACACACATTCCCACTGTCAGACTTTTTCAAAACAGTTGACAAAAAAGGATGTGCTAGATGCACTCTGTGCACAAAATAAATAAATTATGGCAGCAGGGGCGTGCATGGCCTGTTGGCACACTGTCAGACAGAAATTCACAGACATAAAGTGACCACAATCACAGAAACACAAAGTGTTGCACAACTCCTCAGAAAGAGCCCATTCCCAGCAACCCCCAAAGCGGCAGCTGACAAGATCAGGGAAAGGATAGCGCCTACACTACCAGTACCTATGTGTGATCGCATATCCAATGCAGAGGTGTGTGTGTGCGTGTGTGCGTGTGTGCGTGTGTGTGTGTGTGTGTGTGTGTGTGTGTGTGTGTGTGTGTGTGTGTGTGTGTGTGTGTGTGTGTGTGTGTGTGCGTGTGTGTGTGTGTGTGTGTGGAGAAGAGTAGCCAACACAACTGTCCTAATGCTTTTGAGCAATGTTGGGGGAGCTTTTTTTTTAGAGCAAATGCTAAGTTAAAGGTGCTGTCAGTAGGAAGGTTCGTTGTAGCTAAATTAGATTTGTTTTCCTGGCTGTTATTGCTGAACATTCCCTACCTCTCTCAACTGCACCTGTCCTAATTGAACTGAGTCAACAAGTGGCTGCAGACAAAATAGCACTTAGTAGGATGAAACTGTCACGAACCGCTGCCTCTTACAAGATGGTGCATGGTCTGGGCCACACATTCTCTGAGAGAACGCTCTCCAGCTTAAGGAAGTATCACTTTTCTCTTAATGTAGATGAGAGTACATCTAGCAGTAATAAAAAGGTGCTTGCAATGCTTGTGAGCTACTTTGACCAAGAGCTGAAGGATGTTGTGGTGGAACATTTGGGTTCTCTGGAAGTTGTTAAAGTCAATGCTGCCAGCTTGGAGGAGCTCATCTGCAATTTCTTAAAGGAAAAAGATATTCCCTGGTCAAACCTGGTCAGCATAATGTTAGACTCATGCAATGTGATGCGAGGCAGCAAGTCAGGACTGGAGACAACAATTAGACAGAACCATTGTAAAACGCTTCTTGATGTTGATGGTGATTCATGTCACCATGTGCACAATGCTGCAAAGGAGGTTTTGTCTCCCACTGTTGGTTGTCTGCGTATGACGTTGGGATGCAAACAAAAAGACTGCTGCCTGTGTACAAGGTCCTGTACTATGGTTTCATGGGGAAAGAGGACAAAGCTCTCTACCAGGATCCATTGCAGCAGCTATATGAAGACTACAATGTCAGCGAGAAAGCACAGCGAAGGATCACATTTGTGCACCAAGACCTCAGTAAGAAAGGTATGTATATTAGTTTAAACAAGGAACTCAAATTGTGAATGTCCTGTTTGAATGTAATCAAATGTGTTATCTTTTTTTTTCTTTTGGTAGGTATGACTGAATTGGGGAAGAAGAGGAAGAGCCGAGTGGTAAAGAAGATCTGGTTTGAGAACCAAAAAGGTGGACCTGCATCTCAGTGTGTACCTCAGTGTACTGCCAATACTAAAAGAGTATGTGATGGTTTTCCAGGTGAGTGTTTTTTTTATATATACAGTGTATATAACACACACCATATAGAAATAACATGAATTATTGCAATTTTATAAACAAAAGATGGTTCAGTATTTACTGAAACGTGCCCTTTCTGTGCATTTAAGGAAAGTCAAACCTTGATCCACAAGCTGCATGACAAGCAGCTTCAAGTGTTTGACAACTTCCTGGCTTGCTTTATCAAACCAGAGCATCTGAAGATTTCGCCCAAAGCATTGACAGAATTGGACTTGGCCAACCGGACACTTTATTCCCAGCTCTATATTGGTAAAGTGGCAGAAAACCTGGAAGGGGCATGACTGCCACCATGATGTTTAAGAGAGAAGACGAAAAGTTTGGACCAGTTGACAGAACACTGTGCCGCAACATGAGGTCTGCTGCAAGAAGGGATAAAGCACAGAGAGAGGAGAGGCTTATGGAGAAAGGGAGGAGACAGGTGGAGTATGGCTTCAAGAAAACATGTGCAAGTTCCCAAGAGAGCAAGAGGACAGCACAACAAGAGGAGAAAGAAGCAAGGTTGAGACATGCAGCTAAGCAACGGAATGCTGCTAGACGTAAAGCAGTAGAAACACTTGTGCAAGCAAAGAAGAAGAAGAAAAACCCTTAAAGTCAAAAGTGTATAATATCTACCTGTAAATAATAATAATAAAAACCCTTGATTTATAACTTAACATCTATGTCTCCTCTTGATCTGAGTATATTATAAAGAATAGCCAGTTAATTGAAGCATTATACAGTTCTGTTTTATATGAGTGTTGAGACATGTATCCATACATCTCTTAATTTTGCCCTCAAAGTGCACCAGATTGATGCATTTAACTTCAATTTAAAGAAAAAAATCTTCCCGAGGGAGCATGCCCCCGGACCCCCCTAGAGGAGGTGAGGTCCCCCCACAAATAAACAGGTTCATATGGATAGGATACTAGATAAGTTTGCACTCTCATTATATATAATGATAATAGATATGTTTCATTGCGGAGGACCCCCTGTTTTGTGTGTCCCCCACTTCTTAAACCAAAGTTACGCCCTTGATAATATCTACCTGTAAATAATAATAGTAAAACCCCTTGATTTATAACTTAACATCTCTGTCTCCTATTGATCTGAGTATATTATAAAGAATAGCCAGTTAATTGAAGCATTATAGCACAGGCCTTTGTCAGATGGTATATTACGCAGTTTTTTTTCTGCTTCGAATAGTTCTCTCTTTTTTCACCATACCTGTGTTTGCATCCCTGATAAATACTTCGGCAGATGAGTAATATTTAATGCAGCCAAACTGTGTATTACAATGCTGTTATGTGATGACTTCCAAAGAGAAAAGCAAGAACACTCGGAATAAAGTATTATTATTTTTTCTTTAGATGTTTTCGGATTTCCCATCGCATAAACACCATATCCCAACGTGCATTGTGGCTAAAACATCCAATCAGCGAGCTGAAGATCTGTCCTACGTCTGTTTCCGGTATTGTTCCTGTATTGAGAGTTCTCATTTATGCTACATTGAAGGGTGGAATTGACTACACATCTTCAGAAACATAATTTGCTTCAGATATAACTCATAGCAATATTGTAACCATTAAGAAAAGCCAACTGCATTAAAAACCCAGTTAACAAACACTAAGTAAAGTATTTTTCCTTCAGTAATGAAGATGTAATTCCAATGTAGACACACCTGGGGTCGCTGTTCAGTCTGTTACGCTGTGCCATGCATTGTCTGGAACGTAAAAGGGACGAAGAAGACAAAGTGAAGTGACGTAATTCCAGGTTCAACATGAAAACATTCCTAGTTAAAAATGCAAAAACAAATCGCTAAATTAAAAGATAAAATACTGGCATGTAATTCACGTTAGAATAAATAGAATGGTTTTAAATAATAGATGAGAGTAAAATCTACGTCACTTTACAGCCCCGCCCACTTTTGGGGAAACCAACGCTGTCATTTGAACGGCGATCAAGCCTGAAGCCACAGAGCTCTTCTTTTACTGTCCTTTGTTCTTAGAGGAAGTACAGAAACACGTAACTCTGGATTTGTTTTAATGTTTGAGGTGCAATAAACAACACAGCAGCTTTTTGGCATGATAAAACTATTATTTTTCTGCCTCGCTCATGAGAGTAACAGCTGGCGAAATTACAGCCTCACCTACTGATTTTAATTTAACCATATATCGAGCCCGATTCTCGATTTCAAATTTGTGCTCTAAAATGATATTTATAAATGACTATTATCATTATTATAAGCAAGACAATAAATGGCAAAGATATGTAGAAAATAAAAGTATTTAAGATACGTTCATAACAAACGTAACATGGGAGAAAATATGTTTCTAGAAGATATGTAGAAAATAAACGTAATTGGGAATGCAGTTTAGTTCTGTGGGAACGTAATTTTTGGGAGACAGGGTTGCAAATGACAGTACAATTGACCAATCATATCTTCCTTCTAAATGGATGGGTTTTATTATTGCAGACTTCATGACAAGTTCCGCCCGCTGTAAAGCTTTTCTTGTTTTCATGGCAACAACAACTTCCTGTCAACAGCGTAAACTCGCCTTCAAAATAAAAGCATGCCAAATTACACTTAAGACATACAACTACAACGAAAGTAACAAACACAATGCAATATCCTTTTCAATTTCAAAGAACACAAATTGGGTTATTTACAGGTGTTGTTTTGTGTGGTAGAGGGTCGCTGTCATTGATGCGTTTTGCAAATAGACTGTATATATAAATGGACGTAGTGTCCGTGACGTCACCCATAGGATTCTGCAGAGTTGCCGAGAAGCCCTCAGTAGGCGGAGTCGGCCACTAACGTCTCGACAGTGACGTCAGAGTCTAACTCCCGCCTGCTCCAGCCTGATCCAAATAAGGGCAAAGAGGCGGAGCCGAGGCGGGACCTGCTGCCACCGAGCTGGAAGTTCCAGAGCTAGCTGAGGCTACCAAGCTAAGCTAACATGAAATACATGCATACAAGTTACTGCGTGGCACTTTGGTTTTGATAAAACAGTGTAGTTCCACTATAAACGTTATATTCATGATCAAACGAGACAATCTGCAAGATCATTTACAATTTTTTGTTATTCTTAATGCTTGTCATTCACACGTTAATAAAATGAGTACCGATACATAGCAGAACAATTGTGGCGATGTTCAGCTTAATAAGCCTTGTTCAACATAATTTATTTAGCTAATACTACAGCGGGCTGCAGGCGAACCAAGTCCGCGTTTCGCTGCATTCCTTGATCTCCAGTTATAACGCCGGACTCCGCCGCCTGGAGCTAATGGAGCCGCAGGGGGCTAGCTCCAGCCACCAGGACGCCAGCTGGAGCCAGCCCCCTGCGGCTCTGTTAGCTCCGGCGGCCACCACTGGGATAATTGGGTACCCTTTTAACATTTGCTCCCGTTTAGCATTATGGGCGTCATAGCCATAGACTATAAAAGTCTTACCCAAGGCTGAATCATAAACTAAACTGTATATGTACATATATATATATACATGTATAAAGGGTTACGTCCTAAGCTGGCTAATAAGATATATAACAAGCTAAGCTAACAAGCACACAAACACCTGCTAACGGGGTTAACATGTATAATATTATTATTTTAGACTTCTTGGAAGCTCTGTTAGTACATTCAACGGCACAGCATGACATTTTAATTGTCTGGTATTTGTAACAACATTCCCAAAAAGGCATCACCACGAACACGGCTAAAGGGTCAAGTACAGTAACTACAACTAGCTAACATTGTAATCTAGCAGAGTGAACAAGTTGCTGTTAGCTGACAGTGAGGCACGTACCTCTCCATCAAAGTGACCACGCCCTAATGTATGCAAAAACGTTAAGACCTAATATAAATAAAGGGGGTTGCGTTATAAAACAATTCACTCAACAATTAATAATCATAAAGGTGGAATCTAAATATATCCTGAATAATTTGTATGGCATCCAGGGCTAGAAACATGTTTATTTCTGCAGTAAAGTTGGGCATTTTAACATGGGGGTCTATGGAAATTGATCCTTTCTGCAGTCATCACCTCTCGGCCAATAGATGAAATGCAGTTTGTGGCACTTCCTTATTGGCCTCAAGGCTCTGCTCCAGAGTTTGCCGCTTGGTTTTGCACCCCGGGCCATTCTTTTGATATTCCAGCGAAGTATACACTGTGACGTGGACTTAAAAACGTGGATGAACTTACATTTTTTTTTGTTAAACACGACCAAAACTGTAGTTATTGTACTTGGCCCGAAGAATCTACGAAACAAATTATCTAAAGATATACTAACTATGGATGGCATTCATTTGGCCTCCAGTGAGACTGTAAGGAATCTTTGTGTTATATTTGATCAGGATTTATCCTTTAACACCCACATAAAATCTATTTCAAGGACCGCCTACTTCCATCTACGTAACATTGCAAAAATCAGGCATATCTTGCCTCAAAACGATGCAGAGAAACTAGTCCATGCATTTGTTAGTTCAAGGCTGGATTATTGTAACTCCTTATTATCAGGGTGTACCTAGAAGTCAGTCAAGTCGCTTCAGCTGATTCAAAATGCTGCAGCTCGTGTACTAACCAGAGTTAGGAAAAGGGACCACATTACTCCTGTTCTGGCTGCCTTACACTGGCTCCCTATAGAACACAGGATAGAATTTAAAATTCTTCTTCTCGCCTAAAAAGCCCTTAATGGGCAGGCGCCGTCTTACCTTAAAGAACTCATTATACCCTACTGTCCTACTAGGGCATTGCGTTCCAAGAATGCAGGGTTGTTGGTTGTTCCTAGAGTCTCTAAATGTACAATGGGAGCCAGAGCCTTTTCTTATCAAGCTCCACTTTTGTGGAATCAGCTTCCAGTTTGTGTTCGGGCGGCAGACACCCTATCCGTTTTTAAGAGTGCGCTTAAGACCTTCCTTTTTGATAAAGCTTATAGTTAGGGCTGATTAGATTCAGCACCTAGTTTTGCTGATATAGGCTTAGTTTGTCGGGGGACATCTTACTTCTTCCTTCTCTCTGTCTATACCTGTGTACTCTCATGTTCCGATTAACCCAGCTTCCCCAAATTTCTTTCTTTTTGGTGTCTATATACGCCGGGATCCGGAGTCATGGATGATCCTGCGGTCCTGTGTCATGGATCGCGAGTCCTGGATCTTGAGCCGTGGCTGTGGTCCTGGATCATAAGTCCTGGATGGATATCCTCGTGGATTCATCTTCTATACACACATGCATTTCCAAACATTTGGACTACCTATGTTGCAAATGTATTATCTTTTCAATTTACACACGGCATCTATTGCACGTCTGTCCGTCCTGGGAGAGGGATCCCTCCTCTGTTGCTCTCCCTGAGGTTTCTCCCATTTTTCCCTTTAAACTGTGGGTTTTCTCCGGAAGTTTTTCCTTGTACGATCAGTGGCGTTTTCTCATGGAGGCTAAGGGAAGCCAGGCTTCCCCTGTTTTTTCGGATTGTAGTTATAATTTTAATAAATAAATAAAAACACTTTGTTTAGTTTCGGAAATTCTTTGTTGTGTGTTGCTGTCGGCCCGTCTCTCCCCCATTCTCATTGAGTATTTTACAAAGAGTGAAACAGAGCGTCACTGCACCACTCTCACCGCCGTTAGAAAGTAGCAAGCGACTGAAGCAAGTGCAATTATGGAGGGTGGAGATTTTGAGTATTTAATCAAAACTAATTGTACTAAACTTCCGCTGCAGCCGCAATAACAAATACAATCTGATGACAGGCCAATGCCCAAACTGGAGCTGTGTACAGCGAGGAACAAAGGAGCGAACCGGACGTAAAACGTTAAAGGTCTCCTGATTTAGTTTGTGAATGAATGCTTATTAGAGTTTCGGCTGGAGAGTGCGTGCGGACCTGTCGGTCAGATAACAGGCGTGTGTAAGTCCTGCATCTGTATGATACAAATGTGTGTAAAATGATACCGGGCGCTGTAATCACTCATCTGGTTACGTTATTACATTGACCACCACACCCCCCCCACCCCAAAAGAAAGGACGTATTATTGGCTTCCCCTAATTTTTTTCCCACGCCACGCTACTGTGTACGATGTGAGGGTCTAAGGACAGAGGGTGTCGTATTGTCATACTGATATCCTGTACAAACTGTGAAGTCCACTGAGACAAATGTAACATTTATAAATAAATATTTATATATTGATTGATTGATTGACGTAATAACTCTTTTTTTCGGAGGGTAGGGGTTGGGGTCATAGGGCCTAGGTATAAAAGTCACGGCTCGCCACTGTCAATCACACATCTGCGACCCACTCGAAACGGGTCCGTGACCCACTTTTGGGTCGCGACCCACCAGTTGAGAACCACTCTCATAAAGTTAGGGTGCGTTCAAGTCGTAGGTTGTCAGGTTTTAGCAGCAATTTTATTTTTGCATGAATCATCCGCGATTAACTTTTCAGCACTCTTAAAAAACAACAATATCAACGGCACTTCAGACGATATAAAAAGGTATAGAGTGTATATATAAATACTACATTAATTAAACAAATCAATAGCTCAATAATAATAAAAATAATTACTATAATAATAATACAGTTTAATTGTATTAGTAATTAATTTTATGTTTCATTATTTTCAATTGGAAGAATACTATACCAAATACATTATGAATGGCAGCAATTAAAATATAATTAATTAATTACAAATATATTTTAATATATTTTCTTTATTATTACAACAATACAAATATAAAAAATGTAAATTCTCATATTTACTTTTTTAAATTGTATGCCCAATGTCCATGAGGACATTTTAAGACTTTTGATTTGAACATATTCTGTCTCAACCAAACGTAATGGAGTAGGTGTGATTCAGATATTGCTGCCCATTGATTCAAATAATATATATTTAAAAAGAGCCCCTCATCTTTTAACGAATATGTAGCGTGAGAACACAGATGTGTACATGCGTGTTTACGAGCACATTAATGTGATTAATGTGAATGAGTGAGCAGAGAGCCTGCAGCTCTGCAGAGAGAGGAGAAAAGATGGAGGAGAGGGGGATGGGTTGTGACAGAGAGAGAGGGGGGGGGGGGGGGTGAGGAGTGCTTACAGCATGGGGGAGGGGAGGACAGTACACTGCAGCTGCACTGTACAAATGCATGTCAGAATAACTGCAATAACACGTGGGAAAATACTAGAAAATCAGGTTACAATAAACAGCAGTCACAAACATTAAAAACATAAACAATATTCAAAATAGAATTAGCTCAATAAGTCATTAGTTTTCCTTTAATGTCACAAATTAATATCAGAAATATACAAATCTCAGGTCTCTATTTTATATATTTGATTGTCTTTTCAATTTTCTTTATAGTCCACTTTATTTTATATTTATATATTTGCAGTCAATTTTATTTTATTCCATTTTCAATCCATTTTATTTTGTATTCTATTTGTATATATATTCTATTTTGTTTTTTTCATTTCATATTATATTTATTTTATAATACAATTTTGTTTTTTTAATCTTTAAATTGGTTTACATTTTATTTAGTTAATATATATATATATGTAATATCTATAATATTTTATTCAATATTCTTATTTCCTCTCCTGATTTCTTTCCTTTCCCTCTATTCATTCTCATCCTTTTCATCTTCCTCCCTCCTTTCTTCATTTCCTTTCCTTTCCTTCCCCCTGTGTGTCCTTTCCTTTCCTTCACCCTAACCCTCCCTTTCCTTCTCTTTGTAACACCCCCTCTCCCCCCTCTCATGTCATGCTGACTTAAATCAGGACGTTGACCTCAGGTGTCAGTGTTTCTGATGCCAGCACAGTGACTGTGTGTTTCTGCATGCATAAATACACAGTGTTTGTTTGTGTGTGTGTTAGCAGTAGAGCATGCCAGCAGCGAGCAACGTTACCCACAATCCTCTGGGATCTCTGGCTCTACCCTGAGTCCATCTGTGCTGTGTGACCGCTCACCAACACTAACCTCACCTTCACTTCTCTAAAAGCTGGAATTGAACTTGAACATCACACAGTTAATGAATGTCTTCTTAGAGATTGAGAACCTCAGACCTCTTATGAGCACATGAATGCACCACAGGCTTCATTTACACACAGCGCAGTGAGATGAATGGATTCATTTTTACACAGTGGATTCAACTGAGTGTTTTATTTTGACTCAGGGACGATATGGTTGTTATTCTTTCCAATATTAATCACGGTTTATTTGCATGGCACATTATTACATTCATATAATGATATAATATTATAGATTGATAATGAGAACAAATGAATTAAAATGTTAATATATTTGAATAAATTACATTCTATTTTTTATTCTATTTTATAAATTCAATTTTGCTTTTGTCATTTTTATAAATATTTTTTTATTTGATAATATTAACAATATATATATATTTTTATACTTTTATTTTTGCATATGTTATGTATATATTTCAATAAAAATGAAATATATTTCATTAGAAATACAATACAATATTTTTAATAAACATGGAATATAATAAAATATTATTATTTATTACATTATTATATATTATAATGTATTAAAAGTTTTAAACTAATTTATATTTTATTATCTTTATATATTATTTTATTCAAGTTTATTCTCTATGTTATTTTTTTATATTTTATTTTATTCTATTTTAAATATAAAATATGATATATATATATTTGTATCTTATATAAATATATAAAAATGGTGTACATTCTACTTTACTATATTATTTTACATTATATCTTCTGAGTTGGATTTCATTTTATTTAACTTTATTTATATATCTGTTTTTATGGATATTCAATGTTATCATAATACATACAGTTGGATATTTTATATACACAGTATATCATTTTGTTTAAGCTTGTTATTGTATTATATTGGTTTTCCTCTAATAACTGTTTTTAATTTCTTTTTAAATGTCCTTTTATAATGTATTTATTTTGCACTTTGTCGCAATTAAAACAAAATACATCAACATTTATAAAAAATAAACTTGCCTTGCCTACAAATAATTTTTGAATTCTGTGTAAATGTGTGCATATCACACACACACACACACACACACACACACACACACACACACACACACACACACACACACACACACACACACACACACACACACACACACACACACACACACACACACACACACACACACACACACACACACACACACACACACACACACACACACACACACACGCATGAATGCCACCCGACTAAAAGAAGAAGATTAGGTATTGATTCCATGACTCATTGCATCCTGGGAAAACTGTTAGATTACCCAGGGTGCCTCAGTGCTGCCGAATCCTTCATCCCAGTGCTGCTGCAGCAAGGGGAGGACGGGGGAGGATGATGGGATAACAACTAATAATAAATAATTTCTTAGGTTTATTGCTACTTGTGCTTTACTTGTTGTGTATGTTTTACTGTGGAATGTTCGTCTTGTGTGTGAAATATTGAAGAGACAGATCCTAAAGTATAACAATACAATATTTTAAAAATGTTCATTCCAATAATACAATTATACAAACAATCAGATACAAATGTGATTATGGGATGAGGGAAAACTATTTCCTTCGACAATAAGTATTAATATATATAATTTGATGAATTAATGCATGTATGTGTGTCTACATATTAACTGGGTAGGTTTGTGCGAACATATCTATGTTTCTCAATATTAAAACATTTCGATGGTTTAGCTTAATGCTTTTATAATCTGATTTCTACCTGCTGTTTAGGTATTTGTTTTTCTTGTATTTGATAGTCTATCTATAGTATTAAAGATTATTTAGCATTTAAATATAAAACATAAACAATATAATATTTTAAATATGCTATGTTCAGATTGCTCAAGTACTGACTTGTGTTCTTTTTGCAAGAAATCTAAACTAACATTTGGACATTTGCAACAAATGTGAGATATTTGATCTGCAGCGATTGAATTCCAAGAAGGCTGAGAATCAGAATCCCTACAGCTTGACGGCTTTTAACATATCGTGTCTTGTATTTGGGCGTTTCCTGATATGATCAATTATATCATTATTCTTAAGAAAAGTCTGACATGACGAGTGGAGTGGAGTTCCACAAGGCTCAATCCTGGGTATTCGGTTGTTTTCCATTTTACTTGACCAGCAATTCTTTTAATTTATTTCCCCTTTTTAAATGGATGTTTAAGACGATTTCCATCTGTCGTCTGTATTTTCTGTCGGTTTAATTTAAAGCACTTTGAATGACTTTTTATTGAATTAAAAAAAACAGATTATTCCATAGTTTGAAAGATCCTGGACAAAATAAGGTTATGGGTTTTAAAGGAAATAAATATTCTGAATCAAAACTAAAGTAAATATCCTTTCAAACCGAATGCTGTGTGTTTAGTGTTAAAACATGTCATGTGTTCAATTCAACACCAGCAGCATATCCGATCAATAGAGTATTGATCCGATATTGATGAGATGAACCAATAAGCATCGCAGCTGCGCGGCACAATCACAATATTGATTGTTGAACGTGGTAATACCTCTGATTTATTTTAAGCCATGAATCTGTTGTTTCATGTTTTTTGATCACTTCTGGCTTACAATGTTTTGCTTTGAATACACTTCAATATTAATAGTTACATTTTACAAAAATGCCCAGGTAATCTTAATATTACATCATTCTTGAAGGATACACAGTTTGTTTTACACAATATACACAAGTATTAAAACTTAAAAACAATAATTTCCTTTTTTCACCATTATCTCAAATTAGTATATAAACTAATAAGTGTGCATGCGTGCTTGTGTGTGTTTGTGTGTGTGTGTGTGTGTGTGTGTGTGTGCGTGCGTGCGTGCGTGCGTGCGTGCGTGCGTGCGTGCGTGTGTGTGTGTGTGTGTGTGTACGTGTGTGTATGTGTGTGTGTGTGTGTGTTTGATTCTCAAGAGCAAATGGCTCATTCGGAAGATGAAGCTGTATTGGTTTATTGACTGTTTTTTGGCTAGGACACATAAGGACACAGAAATACACGAAAGACATGCAGAAACACAAGCCTGTACCTGTGGCTCCAACATATTGATATTTGTTAAATATATGCATTGAATATATCATTAAGTAAAGCTGCAGCAGATCATAAATCCTACAGAAAAAGGTCAGTAACTCATAAATGTGTTCTCCAAAGTAAAATACAGCAGTACAGATTAGGCAAAGCTAGATGAAGTAAAGTAAAATAAAGCGTTTGAAAAAAAAAAGCTCCCATATGACAAGTTAAAGAGGACATGCTCATTTTCAGGTTAATATCAGTATGTTTTTATCAGTATGGTGTGTCTCTACTGTAACATGTCTCCATGCTTTAATGTTCAAAAAGCTGAGAAAATATCTAAAAACATTTAGGCGATTATCATGAAATCTGCAAATATTTGGTCAAAAAAACAATTATTGGACACATTGAAATGTCTAACAGAGTAATTATTCTGCAGAATAACATATGTTATTATTGTTTTTGATGTATTATGTGTTCATGACTTTAATGTTGCAGCTGAGAGTTGAAATGAAATATTATTCAAAGATAATTTTTGTAACAATAAATGTGTTCTTTTATCTATTGTTTGTTGCAGAATACATACAACTATTATCAGATTCTTAGATTTAATATTTTGAAAGTACTATTGTCCTGGTGGTGTAGTGAGGACAATAAAACAACATTAATAATACTAAATATTATACTGGAGGAAGAAATGCACAGACAATATTGGAGGGAAGACATAAAAGCAGTAAACAAATCATTTGAGTGGATGGGAACATTTGTTTTGTTTGTTCTCATCCTGCAAATACCTCATTTTAAAACGGAGATTAATATTATTCCTTGGATTTTAATTAATATTTCTGTGTGAGGTGCTGCCTGTGTGTGTGCTGGAGTAATACGTTTTTTCAATAAGTAATTAATCCCAGAAAAGTGAAAGTCATCCTCTGTGTGTTTGAGATTGAAAAACTTTGAGGCGAGACGGAGAGACGGCGAGTCTTTGACGTGACCTCGCCGTCAGTCTGCAGCTGTCTGCGCACATCCATCCACCAAGACCCTGCAGCGTCCCATTTATACTGGCTCAGACACTGCAGAAACAACGGAATATCTTATCCAGGAAAAATATACATAGATTTATTTTATTTTCCTTTTTTCAATGTTGTTCTTCTATTCTGTTGATGCTTTGCTATTTTATCTTATCATATTGTAAAATGTTGCATACATACACCCTTTAAGAGTAGCCTAAAGGTAAACAAAAATGAATATAAATATTGTAAAAACTGTTACAGTAAGAGCTGTTAAAAATAAAAAAAATGTCTAAAATAAGGAAATTCATTATAACCTTCAAGATCTGTGGCCGTATTCACAAAGCATTTTATCTTACCGCTAGGAGTGCTCCTAACTCGCGCTAAAACATTTTACGTAGGAGTTTTTTCTTAAAAGTTATTCACAAAGCCGCTGAGACCTACTCATACTAAGGATAAATCACTAAGAGTGAACTAAGAGTGACGCGCCGTTGCTATGGATTACGTCGATTCTCGTGCATGAGTTTAGAAGCGGTCAGTACGGTGATTGGTTGTTCAGAGCAGGCGGTCTCGGTGAAACTCATCCGCAACATCCCACAAACGAGCCCACTAAATCACCGAAAAACAAGGAAATAGCCTAGGCTAGAAATGTATTCCTATCAAATAGTTATGGACAGTGCAGTTAGCAGAATACACGCATGATGACAAGTTTGTGCAGACCACGATAATGACGTATATGCACGTTAAAGAGAGAGAGCAAACAATAAAAATACGTAAATTGCATTAAATCAAGGGGGCAATTAAAAGCACCCTGCAAACTATTATCCAATGAGCATATTTCCAGCACTTAAACACTTTCAATAACAGACCATACCGCCGTTCAAGTCCCCCTATCATGATGAATGAAAACAATCTGCGTGTTGATGGAATGTACTTTCTTTCTATTGACGAACACGTCCTCATCTTTTGATGGCGCAATTATTTTTATGTGCGTCCCGTCAATAGCACCGACCACACCGGGCATACCTGCAATTGCCATGAAGTTGGCTTTGATCCTGTGTAGTTGTTGATTGTCCAAAGGAAACCGGATAAACTGTTGGATGATATGTGGTCTAGAGAGCGCGTTGATGGTTTGGTTTATGGCACGGCTGACTGATGGTTGCGATATTCCTAAATCGTCGGCATTGCAAAGTTGCATTTTCCCTGTTGCTAAATATCGTAGTGTTGCCAAACATTTTATTTCCCGATTAATCGGGTTATTCCTGTTAGTCTGGGATGTTATTGCATCCCGCACTAATTCCACAAGAAGTTTGATACCCTCATGATTTAGCCTATATCTCTTGATCAATTCACAGTCTTCCATTGTCTCCAAAACATTTCGTCTCGCAGCCATTTTCAGATTCTTTGTGAATAGGTCTTACTGAGTTCGGAGTCCTCTCGAGGACTTTTAAGCTCTCCCAGACTTAAGTGCTACTTTTAGGCCTAAAACACTTTGTGAATTGCTCTTAGTGAATAAAATTAGGAGTCCTAAATTTAAGACTGACACGCCCATTATGTTTAGGAGTTTCTCCTAAATTCGCCAGTTAGGAGCTACTTTTAGCCCTAAGATCCTTTGTGAATACGGCCCCAGTTTTTTAACTATGTATGTGACACAGATCTGATTTTATGAACAGTATAAATCCCTTTAAGGTTTAACTGGTTATAAAACATGTGAAATACTGATGCCATTATATGACCTCCATATTATTTCTAAAGTTATTCTTCATTTCAGTTTTCGGGTTTGCATCCCCAAAAATATCTGAAGAGGCGATGATTCACAATTAAATAGTGAGCTAAATTTGACCAGAAAAAAGAAAGCAGATTCTTTAGTTTTTGATATTTGGGATTCAAAATCAATTTTGAAGTTATATATCCAAGAACTGCAGTTCCCATGAGCCTCAGTGGCAGTTGCTAGAGATGAATTAATTTGGAGCTGAGAAGTTTCTCCAGTCGTTCAAAATAAGTCCAAGTCATGCCTACAATCTTTTGAAAAACACATCCGACTCAGTTCTAGAACAAATAAAGCCCCGTGAAGTAGCAAGTTAATGTATTCAAGTGGAAGTCAAATCAAGTCAAAGTCAAGTCTCAAGTCCAAGTCAAACAAGAGAAGTGTGTACATTTCATTTAATTGTACTCCAAATCCAAAACAAGTTCTAGGCATGTTTTTAGTTATTTGAAAAAGGTCTTGGACTTTCAAATTAGCCCAAGTCATGTCTTAAATTAAGGCCAAGTCTCAAGCCATTTGAAGATGAGTCCTACTGCAGTCTTGAGTCATTTGTAATTAAGTCTAGTTCTAGAGTTTAAGCCTAACTTTAGTTTCGATTATTTGAGACGAATCCATGTAATGCAAAACAAAACGTATTAACAAGTTCAGGTCAACTCTTGAATCAGGGCAAAGCCTCAAGACATTTTTAAAACGAGTAAAAGCCAGTTGAAAAGCTGATCATACTGCAGTATCAAGTCATTTGCAAGAACAAGTCATGTCTTAAGTTAAATTCCAAATCTGGTTTTAATGAAATGTCCAAGCAATTCAAAACTAGTTTAAGTCCAGAATCGAATCATTAAAAACACAATTTAAAGTCAATTAAAAGGTGTGATTCATAATAAGTCATTCAAGCTATGTCACAGAAGGTAGGTCAAACTGTAAAACAATACAAATTCAATATTCAAGTTGTATTAAAAAAGTCTAAGACTTATAAACAGGTCCAAGACAAGTCTAGAAACAAAGTCAAGGCTCAGGCAATTTTAAAACAAGTCGAAATAATTTGGTAAGCACTGCAGTATCAAGTCATTTTCATCAAGTAAAGGCCATGTTCAAACAAATGCAAAACAATTCCACGTCGTAGTTCATAAAAACAAGTCAGTGTGGAATAATTTGCACCAAGGTTTCAAATCATTTCTAAATGAGCCCAATTATTTCGAAAAAAAGTTCTCAAGTTTCAAACCATCTACCATGAGTCATTGGGCAAAAACAACGTAATCCAAACAAGTCATTTATAACAAGTCCCCACAAATTAAAGATATGTGTATAGAAAGGACAAGGCGTACCAACAGGTCCAAGTCAAGAATTCCAGGCCTCAAGCTATTTAAAAACAAGGAAAAGTCATCCAAAAAACGTTCAACTGGAGTTTCAAGTCACTTCAACAATACTAGTCTGGCTTCAAGTAATTGAAACAAGTGAAGTGAAGTTTTGAGACAATAGAATAGTAAAAGTAATTCAGCTAGCACTAAATCATCCAAAATAAATCCTACTGCAGTCTTCAGGAATTTTGTCATAAATTCAAGTCAGATATTGAGTCACTCAAACAAGCGCAAGTGCAGTCTTGAAACAGGTACAAGTCTTAAACTCAGTAGAAATCTATTGGCACGCATCAAGTCATTGGAAAATAATAACAAGTCTAACTCAATTTTAAGTTAAGGTCCATCTCTATTACTGATTCATTTGGAGGCAAGTTTAAGTAATTCAAAACAAGTAAATGTTTAGTCTCTAGCCAAGGTTCTCAAACAATTCTACAGCAGTCTTGAGTCACTTGACACAAGTCCAAGTCAGTGCTCATGTTATTTAAATGACCCAAGTCAAGTTTCAAAATAGAGGCCTTGTTTCAAACCATTTGACAATGAGTCCATGTCATTAGGAAACTATCAAGTAATTTCAAATAAGTCATACGGTCTTACAAGTCTTGGGTTATTTGCAATAAATCCGGTAATCCTCTATTTCAATCCTATAGCAATGTAAATACTTTTATATTTTACTATATATTTTTGATTATTTGCAATACTTTTCTAGTTCTCTACCTGTGTTTTTAATTCTTGTTTTTATGCACCATGACAACAAGTCAAATTCCTCGTACGTATAAACCTACCTGGTAATAAACCTGTTTCTGATTCTGAAGTCAAGTCCAAATCAAATTAGGTATCACAAATCAGAATTTAATTACATTTTGCTTTTTGGTTATTTCAAATTTGCAAAGATTTTTGAGTATGCTTTAACACATGTAGAAATGTTGACAATAAAGCTGACTTTGATGCATCTGAATATTTCTTCTAGTCTTGTCGCCCCACAGACTCAAGCCTCGTCATGTTTTTCCTTGAACATCTGAGTGTGAGGTAATGTCAGCACACCACCGGCTTCATGTCAGGCATTAGCTGCAGGAATCTATTTAAAGGAAGGGCACAGTCAGGTGAGGGTGGTGAGGCAGAGTTTTTTGCTTCTTATTTCAGCGATCTAGCAGCCTTTAATGCCTTAATTCAATTCAATAACGGCCTGTAATGACTTTGGCCCTGGACTATATATACTGCATTCCCTCTACTGGATTTTATACACAGCAGTGTTTAAAACCTGCAAACTGCTCTCTGTGCTGCCCAGACGCCCATGAGCAAGACACAAAACACTATCTCCATATGACAGCCATACAAATAATGCAATTTATCAAAAAATGCATTCATTATTTAATTGCACATTTTGGAAGGGTTCATTTGATTATTTATTTTTCTAAAGAGTTTGTTTCTTTTTTTAAAGTCAATCAAATCTAGCATTGGTTTGATTTTACAATATACTTTATGATTTGATATGAAACTGACTTTATATCAACACACCATAATAACCATCTTCACAAATATTAATCTTCCCAAATCTAGATTGAATTATTAAAATATATTTTCTTAAGGACAAACGCTGAGTGGGCTGATAAACACAAGTACAAATACCAGGCCCGGTTCTACGGGGGTGCATAAGGGTGCATTGCACCCTCAGCATCTACTGCAGGTAATAACAGTTCAGATCATGGGGACATTGCGTTACCCGCGGCCACTGTCGTGGACACTAACGCCCGTTTCGCCGGCTTTGCCCGCCTCGCCCACGGAGGCAGAGCAGCCGCAGCCGTCTTCGTTGCCCCAAACACAACCACCCCTCGGCGGCCCGCAAGTTCCAGAGGACCTCGGCAAAACAGAGCCTGCCCAAGTATATTTCAAAAAGTACCCAACTCGCCTGTACAGTGGGGTAAGGCGCTCATTTTGCAGCTCATGGTTTCAAAACGGAGATTGTCTAGAATATTCATGTAAAAAAGGCGCCATGCTCTTATAGGCTACGTGATAAGGGATTGGGAAGGCATGAATCAAGCAAAGAGCACATAGATCCATAGATCTCTTAATTTTGCTCTCAAAGTGCACCAGATTGATTGATGCTTTTAACTTCAATATTTAAAAAAAAATCTTCCTGGGGGAGCATGCCCCCGGAACCCCCTAGAGGAGGTGAGGACCCTCCTAGAGGAGGTGAGGAACCCCCGGGTGTTAGGTCCACTCAACACTTGTAAAAATAGCACTTTCCCACTGCACCCTTTCTAATCTCAGATGCACCCTGAGTCATTTTGTTCTGGAACCGGGCCTGACAAATACACAAGACACCGCAAGATCAGAATAAAAATATGTAGATTATTCAAACCTAATGTTTTACCTTCAATTACAATTTCTTGTTTGAGTCAATTGAGAGCATCCGTAAAAATAATTATCCTGTTTTATCCGTTTTATTTCATTTCAGTTGATCTTTTTAAACTTTTCGTTGATTATAACATGTTGTTTTCTGTCTTAAAAAAATTCTCCTTGTAGAATTATCTAACCAAAAATAAAACAAAACCAGAATCAAAAACATCATGTTCTTTCATTAAAATAAATCTGTGGAAATAACATCACTAATTTCACCAACAAACAACCAATCACAGAGCTCCACATTCTGCTGTCTTTTCAGCTGGATCTTAAACTAAAACATTTGTAGGATAAGTTCTGGATGAATTCAGTAACATCAATGACACAAATTAAGCAATTGACGAGGCTCATGGGAAATTTAGTTTTTAGAGCCGTCTATCAAACTGAGAACTGATATCTCAAAAATAAAATTGTAACTATTTAAAAAGGTAGAGCCATAACATAAACCCTAATCAATGCAAAATTATGCACACGTTTTTTTCGGTTTAGGAACATTTCAACCAACATTGAGAATCCAGATAGATACACAATCATTTGCATGAATGTACCAAAAGAACTCATCAACTAATGAGGAATTTATTTTAAGATACAAGTGACTAGATTATGTGAAGGCTTCATTTTAATTCGGATCTATGAAATGTAACAAAACTATTGACAAAAACTGTCTTAAAGAAAAACTAAATCTGACTAAAAGCAACAAAATCATTTGTGTCAATGTGCCAAATCCTGAGAAATATACCTGAGCCACTGAGAGAAACTGTCAAAGAATATGTCATTTATTTTTGACATGTATAAACAGCTCAGTGATAAAGGTGAGATTTTCTTGTCAGCAAACGGAGAACATTCATGAAGGTCAACAAAAAGGATCTTAATGCTGTTAAATCTAAGATGACCCTTTGCTTGCTACATGACTCAGAGGACGCCGGCATGTTTTCCTATCAGACCTGAAACATCATCATCACGTCACGGCCTCGCCATCCTCTGAAAGCAGACACGAGGATCAACCAAAAAAAAAAGGATTAACCTTATAGCTTTGATTAAAAAAAGCTGCTCTCTGATTGGTTGAACAGATTAATTAATATTCAAATGTATGAATAAATAAAATAAATCCGCTGCAGAGAAAGAGAAGAAGAGGAGGAGGTTTGCTGTTTGTTACAAGGCTGCTCGCTAAGATGTAGAGGGGGGGAAGGGTACATCTATAATGCATGAGCACACACACACACACACACACACACACACACACACACACACCCAAGTGGGCCGGGACGATTTCAGGGCCATTAAATGGAGATGCTGCCATAAATCACATGACCAGCCTCCTACTGACCAATCTGCCCACACACACACATATACACACGTGCGCACACACACACACACACACACACACACACACACACACACACACACACACACACACACACACACACACACACACACACACACACACACACACACACACACACACACACACACACACACACACACACACACACACACACACACACACAGGATTGTCTTCACTCAGCAGATACTGCAGGTTCAATACTATGTAGGAGGGGGTGTGTGCACTTTTTTTGTCTATCTGTCTTTGTGAGGACCAGTTTCTAGACATGCTATAGGATTTTTTTAGGAATTCAAGATTCAAGTTGTTTATTTTTACTGTTATACAATTACAATTATGCCAAATACTTAGGCTGGGAAGCTCTTCTTAAGACCAGAAAACACAAATGGAATAACATTTAAATTGAATGCATTTTCACAAAATAAGGACATTTCTGAAAGGGAGAAACAGCTTCTATAAGAAATTTATTATTAAAGGTGTGTGACTTTTGAAACTTTGTTTATAGTAAGGACATATTTGCTTAGTTCGACATTTGAGTGAGGACATTTGAAATATTAGACATATCTAAAAATGTGTAACCCTTTGTTTTATTTAAACTTTTACTGCCTTATGTGATGCACTTTGAATTGCCTTGTTAAGGAAAGCTGCCTTTGACCCCATTTACACAGGAACGCAAACGAAACGCAAACGAACCAACTTCGATATCAAAAAAGTCTTCCGTTCACACGGATATGGCTCAATAAACGTGTCCCTTCAAACAACACCACTCGAGCCGCTGGAGACGCTGTAGTACATATGCCACGCCTGTAAGTGGCACTGTAATTCCGCCACAAAATACACAAATAGCAGCAAAGAGCCCCGAGCATGGTTGCCATGGTTGCCTGGTTGCCCTCTGTTTAATCTCCGCGGTGGATTTAGCAACATGTAGTTCATGTAGTTCTCCATGTCCATTTGTTGCTGATGGTTGTGGTAGAGGAGCTGTAGATTTTGCACTAACATCTGTAGCATGGTCAGTAGCAGTAGCTACTGACCATGCTACAGCAGTGAGCAGCAGAGGTGGGGAGAGGCGGGGCTCTGGCTTCAACGTTATCAGGAAAATGATCGTATGGGACGTACACACGGAGCCGTTTGGCCCCCCAGAGCGTTCCGTCCGCAGATTTATCCACCTTGGGACCCGTTATCGTTTTAGGGGTCCGTTTCCGCGGTTCCGTTGCGGCCTCGTGTGAACGAGCGGTCTATACGAAAGAGAAAATAAGCAGATACAACCTGTTTTGTTCCCGTGTAAATCGCACCTTAAAAAACAACTTTAAATCAACATTTAGTCCTCAATTATTCACAGGGCTGAAGGTTAAATCTTATGGTTTTAGTTTATGGACAGGGGTATGCACAGTATTTCAACCACAGGGCCCTCAAAAGTGTAGACATATTGTTAGGTGTATATCTATACTACAGTAATAAGAGGAAAGGGGTGATCTAATTTTACAGCAATCAGATCTTAATTAACTGAATCTCACCGAGAAAACAAAAATATTTATGGAAGATAATCAACCCCAGTGAACAGCAGAGTCATAATTGGGAAAGTAACTTATATGTAATGTAATGTATAACATATTATTTTTCTGTTTTAAGTGTTACTTCCACCAGAACAACAGGGGCTCTTATTGTACAAGAGTTTAATATTTTATAGCAACAAAAAACGATATGTGATATATGATATCCTCGCTTAAAATCACCTGCTTATATTAACAATAGTTACAATAGCTTTTTTTCTAGTAAGTTGTGTGATGTGGATTATTGAAAGAGGCATCATTGCCAGGTGGCAATGCTTTACTTGTAATAGTAAATGTAAGTACAGCCTAGCATTTTAGCACTTCCTGTTCGCTCGTCTCGAAGGCAATCAAAATACCCCTCTTGTGAACTTTGAAGCTTCTACAGTATGTATCACGAAAACGGCAGTTGCTTACAAATGACTTCATGAGACTACAAAATGTCATCACGACAATCATTTGCCACCTTTAGCTTAGCAGTGGTGACGTCAAGTCATGTGACCTCACTGTAGTTCCTTTATAGGCTAATGTTAGCTTTTACCTCCAAAAAATATAAAAGCTGTGTTAATATTTGCTAATATTCCTGCTGAACAAAGTGCCCCATTAGCGCTTGTTTGAGTTTATTTTCTGCTATAATCCTCAATTTCCACAATTGAAAAAGGGAAACCAGGGAGATGCTAACGGCTAAAATCTCATTTTGCAGCTCTGTATATATATACGCAGCCCTAAAACACTGCAGAGAATAATGTCAGGATGTGAAAGTGACCTCCAGATTGCCAGCAGTAACCATGAGTTTGCCCTTGACTCGGCTAAAGGATGGCCACTGGCACACACACACACACACACACACACACACACACACACACACACACACACACACACACACACACACACACACACACACACACACACACACACACACACACACACACACACACACACACACACACACACACACACACACACACACACACACACACACACACACAAGCTAGCTATGATTAGCATCAACCCATAGCAGTGTTCAAGCAGTATTCATGTACATTAACCATGTTTAGAGGTTAATTCAAACTGCAGGATGTTAGTTCCTCCTTCACTTATTCTCTCATATCTTATCATTATTTAAGTATATTGATCAGAATGCAGACTAAATACCATTTCTGAGTTTGCTGCGCTTGGACACAATGCCATGCATGAAGAAATCGTTTTTTATTGTGAGAACAGCTAGAAAAAAACAAATTAAATCTATAAAAATACATCTTCTACATAGAAATCTAACGTCCATAAAGAGTGCAACAAAATATATAATACTTACTGTTTGCAATAAGTAACTTAGCAGCGGCCGTAAAGTAAATGCGCACATTTATATAAAGATTCAAATCAACACTTTGTGAAATTATTACTTTTATTTTATAATCTGAGCAAACAATTAAATGAAAGTTAAAGAAATTCAGGAGTGGAAAATAAAAAAAAAGGTTTGGTAAATCTCCTTTCTTCAGTGGAACTTTAATTTGAAAGGGTCAGAGAGCAGGAAGTGTCAACCCACTAGAGCTTGGTTTAACAGTCATTTGAAAGGGTCAACAAATAATATAAAACATAATACTGCAACAGCTGGGGTAACTTTAATTTGAAAGGGTCACACAGCAGGAACTGCTGCAGTCAAGGTGCCCTTGAGCAAGTCATTACTAAAGAGATGACAGTGTGTGTGCGTGTGCGTGTGTGTGTGTGTGTGTGTGTGTGTGTGTGTGTGTGTGTGTGTGTGTGTGTGTGTGTGTGTGCGTGTGTGTGTGTGTGTGTGTTCAGTGTAGATAAAGTCAAACAAACACTAAAACAAACAGACCTCACCCACCTGGTACCGCCAGGCAGATAAACCAAACACCATCCTTTGTTTGCTGATCATGTGTCTGTTTTGGACTATCTTATTAAAGACACACAATTTAATCAGTGCGTTTTATATTTAAAAATAAAAATGAACATTAAAAGTATTTTGACAAAGAAGAATAGTTACATAGTCTGTAAATCATTGAACTATCTTAGAAAACCTTTATGTCTCACAAGTGCAAACAACTGCAGTTCCTCTAATGGCCACTAAACGGTTCGCTCGCCAAGCAAGGTATCACATGACATGAAAGCAGGGCCGGTTCTAGACAATTTGATGCCCTTGACGAGATTTTAGCTGATTTTCTTTAAAGTTCTCGAAAGCGAAACAACATATTCTGACTTGCTGAAAAATAATGCTTATTTAAATTGGGGCTTAATCGGCTATTTCCTGGATTATTAGTTTGTGTGTGTGTGCGTGTGTGTGTGTGTGTGTGTGTGTGTGTGTGTGTGTGTGTGTGTGTGTGTGTGTGTCTCAGTGTCAGTTTAATAAAATAATCCATATGAAACCTCTGAGGGTGAATCATGTCCCATTTTACCCTCCCACCCTCTGTCATAATCAATGACACTGAAATGGGATATGGTGCCACACACACACACACACACACACACACACACACACACACACACACACACACACACACACACACACACACACACACACACACACACACACACACACACACACACACACACACACACACACACACACACACACACACACACACACACACACACACACAGCTGCTTTTGAACACGTGAAGCAAATGTTTAATCTTTCAGAATATACATAGGCCTTGGAATTTCTGCGCAACTTTAGTCAGGATTTTTAGATGTCAAATTGACCAACCAAACTCTGTACAATTTTCAGAGCATTTAACAAAAAACATTTACATTTTCTGTATTCACATAATGATAAAAAGTCTTATACACAGCAGAAGATATATTTTTGCTGGAGAGCAAATTACGTTTCATTTTAGGCCAAAACAGTCTGATGTTACGATGTTTACTGTAGATGATCAAATATTGGGAATATTTCATAACATATTGTCTATAAGTGACCTTTCAGGCCCACAAATCTTGAAATGTTGGTTCTTTTTTCAGTTTTATATCATAATACGTTGAAAATGTTTGGACATTTAAAGACATCAACTTTGACTTTGAGAAAATAGGATGGAATTTTTTTTGACTTTTTGACATTTTATACACCAAAAAAAGAATCTACAAAATAATCTATTTCATTAATCCAACACTACCACCAACCAAAAGCATTTAAGAAAGAACAGCTTTATCATTCTTTCAATGTTCTCTTCTCACATGAAAAATGCTGACTCACTTTAGCGTGTTAGCACTCATAATGCTGACTCATTTCAGGGAATCGGGCCCCATTTTTTATTCCAACTCAATCATGGACAGCAGACTGTATTTTTGCATTATTTCTAAAGCTGTCCAAGAGAAGGAGGCAAAAGGAAGACGAGGAAGAAGATGAGAAAGGGGAATATGAAAAAGATCAGGAGAAGGAGTAAGACAAGGTAAAAGAGTAGGGAAGGGTCAAAGAATGGGAGAGGGGATGGGAGGAAGAAAAAGAGGAACCATGAAATGGTAGATGAAGAAGAAGAAAGGGAGGAGAGAGAAGAGTAGGATGAGAAAATAGGAAAAATAAGAAATCAGTGGGGAAAGGAGGAAGAGGAGGAAGAAGAGGAAGAAGAGGAAGAACACTGAAAAAACTGAAACATTGAATCTGATTAAATGTATGACGTAAACACATTTCCCATAACTTTATTAGGTTAAGTTTAAATACAAATATTAGGTTCAATAAAGAAGAAGAAAAAGACGAAGAAGAGGAAGAAGAGGAAGTAGAAGAGCAGGCAGCGTCTGTGATGTGGACGATTACATAAATGAGAATTGTTTCCGAGCGGCCGCTGCATGATACAGCAGCATCTGTTACCGGCTGCAGCACGGAGCCGGATCACACTCCACTGATCCAACATGGCCGACAGGAGGAGGAGTCATTAGGGCTCAAAGGAAGAAGGAGAGAGGCTACACTCCGCTGTTACGTGAATATTAATTTAACGTATATAGAGACCAGTGTGTGTCGTTAAAACACTGTAGAAGAAGAATAAGCAAGCTCCAGTTCCAGCTTAAAGGTCTCCTATTATACTCTTTTTCATCAATATATGATAGGTTTCAGATACAAAACATGTCTCTGAAGTGTTTGGCTCCAAATACCAAACAGATCATTGTAGCATCCCATAATCCCCTCTGTTTCAGCCAGAGGTCGCGTTAACCAAATATCTTCCGTCTATGACAACCTAACGTTGACGTACAAATCATTGAAATGTCTGTGAGTTTTGGCTTTACGCTGTGCACGCTCCCGCCATGTGCAGTGGTCATGCATAACACGGCACCTTAAATTAAAAGAGGTCTACACTCCTGCAGAAAAATGTCCTTGGCACACTGAAAAAAGTTATGTGGAATTTGTTGATATAATACATTTCACTAAAGTCAATGATTCAGTTTATTCAGTGCAAAGCACAGAATACTTTGTATATGATAATACTACGAGAGTAGTTGTGTTTTTCTTAAATGCTCAGAAAATGTAACAGAGTTTGGATGGTGTATGTACACTCATATTTGGCAAGTGGCTGTATTAGGGCTGCATTCAAACATTATTTCTGACTGGTTGGATGTATACAATGTGATAAGACAAAGACAAATGTCAATGGCAGTTTCTCAAAGTCCATGGCAATTTTTTTTGATTTTCAGTGTTTTGATATAAAACTGAGAAAAGCAGCACGTGTCCATTTTTGAATGTTACTTAATCATGGAAATAGTTCACATTTTTTATGTCAACTAAAAACCATAAAACATCAGATTACACTTCACGATATTGTATAATGTCTTGTTTTGACCCAATGACACTCAATCACTGCCATGTACATTGAAAAAACTGAAATGTTGACTTTAAATAAATGTATTATGTCAACAAATGTCACAACATTTGAACTTCTTTTGTATTTGAACTTAATATTATTGCCTTCAATTAACCTAATACAGTTATGTCAAATAGACAAAATACATTCAATTCAATTCTCCGTTTCAGTTTGAAAATAAGCAGACAAATATTACATTTAAAAATCTGTATTACATTTTTAGCATTTTTACATGAGTTTACATTTAAATGTTACAGCTCTACAACCTTAACTAACTAGAAATGCTGTCCTCCATTCATTATTTTGTCTTTTTGCTCAATCCTTTCCTCCCCTCCCTTGTTTTATTCCTTGTCCGCCCTCCCTTCTTGTTTCCATCTGTATTCCTCCATTCCTCTACAACTTTCCATCTCTTGTTTTAGCTTTCTTTCCTCCTCTCCTCCTTTTTCACTGCTTTCTTTTTGTCTCCCTTTTCCTCTTTTCTCCCTCTAGGATTATTTAGGCTACATCTTTGCGAGTCACAGTTTAATTAGAGCTGCAACCATTAATCGAGGGACAGAAGAATAACCTCCAACTATTTTGACAACATTAATCGTTTTTTTCATGATAAATTCATAAAATGCTGTTTTCGCCCTTTCAAATGGGAATGTCCTGCTTGTCTGTGTTTTATATCATATTAAAATGTATATTTAAGAACTTTTAAATAAATGTTAAACACCTAAATATTACAACCTGACCTGTTAAACCCCACGCCTGTTTTTCAGGTTCGAAAATGACATTCCCAGAACAAATGAATATATCTTCACTTCTAAAAGGGGTAAATGAATAATTTACTTTCTCAAAGCAATGATACATCTGTGATTTGGATGTAGAAAAGTCAGAATCAATACAGATGTTTTTATTTTAAAGTAAATTCAGATTGAACATAGTAAAACAATTTAAATTATAGTTTCTGTCCCAAAAAAAACATTACTTAAAACCACCCTTGAATGATGGGATTGTAGACTAAAAGCTTTAGGAATCCAAACTATAACATATAATAAGTACCCTGTATCGAGATTGATGCAAAACAAGTGGCATTTGACCGTTAGAGCCAATAAAATCGAGGGGAAGTTCGTTAATCCACCTAAACATTACCATTGGTGAATGAGAGTGATGCGCAGCCAGCATGCCCAAAACCGAAAGCTGGGTTACAGCTCTCATACACAGCAGCGTTTTATGCGTATTAATGCCATTGAACACAACTTTTGATCAGAAAACAGCTAAGTTAAGACGTATTTGCCGTTTTGGCTCTGTAAAGTGAAGTTGTGTGTTGTGTTTGCTTGCCTTCGCTGCTGCAAGTTTTGGTCGCACAGTGATGATGCTTATACCATTGGAATCTGTGGAATCTCAGCTTTCATATCTTGTTTGTGCAGATCCGATGAAGTATAAAAGATCGCTAACGTGAGTTATGTGCTAAGCGCGTCAGCACTCTTTCGCTTAGTGCTAATTCAGACGCTTGGCGTTAGAGTTGTGTTTTGTTTGAGTAAGAAAATTCACATCGTCAGTTAGCTGAGTTTCTTCCCGTTAAGTGGGTATGACACATGAATAGGTTGTTAAATGTTAAGAAGCCCTGAGACACAGTTTCGTGAATATTGTTGCGTTTGGCCTCCCATGGGCGGGGCATGGGGTTTAACAGGCTAATCTACGGATTAATAAAACAACACATTTGTTTGTTTTAATGAAATCGCCACATATTTTGGGGATAAATGTGTCATTTTAGTCACAGAATTGTAAACATATTCTCTAATATCAGCTACTTAAATTAGATGATTTGATACCTTTATTTATCATAGTTAGTCTAAATAGGGTTTGGACCAAATACGTGAATTTTTATACACTAAATGCCAGATAATGCAAATAAGTATTAGTTAGAGTAAATTGTAAAGAAATGCAACAGGTGATGAAGAAGGAATGTAAATATTGATATAAGGTGATGTAGGAAAGGTGAAGATAAAGTGGAATAGGATGGAGACATGCAGGATAAGAAAAATAATTAATAGAAGGAGGACGGAAAGGATAGAAAAAGAAAGATAGTGAAAGATGAAAAAAGAATGAGGAAAGAAGGAAAGATGGAGGGGATATTGAGGAAATATGGAGGAAATAATGAGGAGAGATGGAGGAAATATTGAGGAAATATAGAGGAAATATTGAAGAGAGATGGAGGGAATATGAAATGATGGAGGAAGATAAAGAAAATATGGAGAAAGATTGAGCAAAAAAAGATGAAGGGATGGAAATAAATGGAGGATAGGAGGATGGATGAAGGATGTAGTTAGGATGGAGAAAGTATAGTAAATATTGAGGGATGGAGAAAGATTGAGGATGGAGAGTGAGGAAAGATAGAGGAATGAGGCAACAAATGGAAGATGGAGAAAGGTGGGGGGAATGAAGGGAAGATGGAGGAAGTAAGGAGCGATGGAGAAGGATGGAGGACGGATGGATGGACAGCAGTGCGGTAAACTCCAGGCGGTGCTGAGCCTGTCACTTTTTTAATGCAAATTACCTCGACACACACACACACACACACACACACACACACACACACACACACACACACACACACACACACACACACACACACACACACACACACACACACACACACACACACACACACACACACACACACACACACACACACACACACACACACACACACACACACACACACACACACACACATTAGATACTATTGATCAGCTGATCTCCCACAATTCATCTGTAACAGAGACATGACGTGAGAGGAAAATGGAGCTGCAGAAAATGTAATAAAATGTAAATTAATTGATGAAAATCTCCAATAAATCCCTGTAGTATTAAATGGGCGCACTGACAGATATAAATAGAGGTATTAATACAAATATATTTATAGAGATGCTGTATTCTGCTGGCTATAGCACGAACCCTGTTGAACCCGGGTGGTGGCGGCGGGAGGCGCGTGGAGCTGCTGCAGAGTTTGAGCAGCTGATGTGACACCCCTACACATCCCCTCCCTCCCAAAAAAAAAAATACCCCCACAATCCGCCCAAACTGCCTGGATCAGCTGTTCGCTTGGAGAAGTCCCCTACCGCACCGCGTCGCCCCGCATACCGCACGCATCAAAGCCTCCAGTCACCCGATGCAGAGCCACACAGTCATAAAATGGGTGAGGCTTTGGAACATTGAAGAACCCCCCCCCCCATCTTTTCACTATCACCGAGTGGGTGAGGCGGGGGGAGGGGTGGTGGTGGAAGAGAGCGGCAAAGGAGACACGCGGAAAAGGAGCAGATAAAACCGCATCCTCCGCTCCACCCGCACCGTGATGCCTCCACCCAGCCGCACATCCACCCTCACGAGCCTCTCCATCAGGGAGGAGGCGCGCGGCTGCGGCCTCTGAGTAAAAAGGAAAAAAAAAATCCCTGCATTCTGTTCCCCATCAGGTCACCCAGGTTCGCGTGCGTGAACGTGCACGGTCACCTTAGCATTAATGGTAGGGGGTTTATTCTCCTTTTTTAAAACCATTTATCCATCATGCATGCAGTGCTGCACGAGCAGAGAAAAACCTGAGCAGGGCCTCTGCGTCTAAACCCGCCGCGCGCACATCACCTGCTAAACGCGGAGAAGAGAATAAAACGAACGTGCGGCTGTTAACGTGACCTCCAGCCTGAGTGAGCCCCCGAGCACCCTAACCCCCTTTCAGGCTCCATCCACCCCCAGATCTGCAGCCCCACTCTGTATGCACAGCGTGAGCCGCCCCGCTCCGCGCACACCAAGCCGGCTCTACGAGGCTTTTTAGCCGCTTTCATCGACCAGAGAGGTGGCGAGGCCGTGCAGCTGCCGCGGCCGAAGGAGGATGGGAGAGAGAGAGAGGAAGAGGGGGAGGAGGAGGAGGGAACATGGAGGCCAACATGGATGGGAATAAAGAGGAACAATTTAGCTTACGCTTCGCAGTTCCGCCGTACGGTCCTTCATGGTGTCGCCGCGCCGAGCTGGCTGCTAGAAAAAGGAGAATCGGCCCTGATTCGGGGGGGAGGGGGGAGGTGTCCGGCGTCGTTTTGCGCTCCGAGATTCCCCAACAAGGTTTTTTGTTCTGTTCGTCCTCCTCTTCGTTTTGCACCTCTGCTTCACTTCCCGTGCGCGGACAGAGGGATGGAGGGAGGAACAGCGCGGGTGACGCGTCTCCGCCGAAGGGAGGTTGGTTTTTATTATCCGGTGCGTTCAGACCCTCCGCTGCTGCTTCTTCTTCTTTTTATTTTTTTTTAATGGTGCCTCTCCGCCGCTCTGGCTCAGCCTGGCCCCCCTTTCGGTTACGCGGCTATTTCCTCTTCCTCCTCGGTGCGGTCGCAGTGTGGCCCCGCAGCGCGCAAAGCAGCAGCAGCCCGGCAGCAACACCACCGTGAGAGAGAGAGAGAAAGAGAGAGAGGGAGGGAGAGTGGGTGGGGGAGGGAGGGAGGGAGAGAGGAGCAGGGAGGGAGGGAGTGTGGTACTGATGCTGCAGAAAAAGAGAGAGGAGGGAGGGAGGACAGGGGGGGCGATGCGGAGGGGATGGAGCGCGAGTGCGCATGCGTCAATCCCTCCATCCTCCATTTGTACCTGCTGCCCCCCCCCCCCTCCTCCTCCTTCTCTCCGCAGCAGGGAGGTGTGATTGGATTCCGGTGAATGAAGATCAGGGGGACAATCTGTTCATCCTGTGTGTCCTTATTTGGTCAGGGGGAGGGAGGGGGAGGGTAAAAATCTGATACATATAAATCACAGTGTAATGTCATTCACTAATATCTAAATTATAAATATAGCCTACTGTATATACATATACAGCCTACATAAAAACGTATTGCCTAGCCTGCATAGGCATATATATATATATATATATAATACATACAACCTTGTAAACCTATAGGCCATCAATGGATTTAATTGTTTTATCAAGTAAATAAATCAAATCTGATTCATTAATTGATTGAAATGCTATCAATCGCATATATGAAAATATGGTTGGAAAAGCCTAAAAATTAAGACGTGTTCGAATAAAATAAATGTTTTTATAACCAGCGATGCTTTATATATATAAAGCGTTAATATCTTAAATAATAAACAAACATAAAAAAAGATATAAACTCATTTTGTGAGTGTCCACACCCCAAAGTAGCAATTCCCTTAATACATTTCACACAGTGCATGTAATCATTGCGCATACATGTATGCTTTAATTGTAATGCTATACCATATCATTAAAAAACAGTGTGACAAAATAGGACAGCATTAGAAGTTATTAAAAATGCAGCAGCTCATTGAATAACTTTCCATATGTTGATTTTCATGCATTATTATAATAATCAGTTGATTGTACTGCTCTAATATATATCCTTAAAATGTATAACATATATTATTGTTCTGCCCTCGCAGTGTGCGGCTATGCAAAGCTAGACAGGTAGCTAACAACTTGAATCCTCCAATAATCACAAGGCTTTGGCTTTTCTTGATGTTTGCTGTACAATTCTCATTGTGAAACTAGAAATACAATACAGAAATAAAGCATACATTAGAACACATATAACTGATATACATACATTAATTCAATTAGTCTGCGTCTCATACATACACTCATGTACACAGCATCTGTATGTAATGCTACTAATTAAACCCATTTAACCAAACAAATACAATTCACCATTTTACCATCAAAGGCATATGAAAACAACAGCTTGTAAATGTAAGTGCAATAAACACGCCAACATTAATAATGCAATAAGCCTAAACATAGTGCATTGACAATAATGCTACGACTAGCAAGCTACATGTAAAGCTAGCTGCTAACTGTTTGCTAAATTAAGCATGTTCTAACAAACAGGGAAAATGTTACAGACTCACATTTTCTACAACATATTAATGTTACACAGGTTATACATTATGTTCTGGTACTTACAGATCAATAGTATCCAAAGCAAAAGCGTAATAATAAAGGAACTTTGCAGCACCGGGAGTCGACTGCATGTCGTGACGTCAACTGAAGAAATTCCCTATTACATGCACACATCCTAGGTACCACAAACGAACACAGGGGGGCAGTATAATCAATATAAATCAACCTTAATGATGTATAATTTGAACAGTTTCACACAACTAATATTCATCTTCCAAGAAAGGCAACACACTCCCCGCTTGGTATAATACCATTTTACCCCTACCAATACAACATACTCTAAAAACAAGCCTTACGGCCCGTCTACACTACAGGCATCGAAAAATGCTTTCAACGCTTCGCCCATTCACTTGAATTGGGTGACGTAGAAGATTTTTAATCTTCGCCGAACTGCATTGTGGGGAGCATGGCATGGCTTTGCAAGCATCACGAGCATCTATCGGCATCAAAAGTTGAGGCTTCAACATACTCAATCCTTTCTGTAGGTTTCTTCGGAAAGAACAGGGTTGAGCTTCTTGAGTAGGCTTTGCTTAGGGGGTGTCTTTCCCTTTTCAAGACATTTGAGCTCGTAATTAAAGGCATCGTACTGGACGGAGCAAATTATGACGTCTTTAGCCTGTGAAAGCTTACTTGTGCTGAACGCTTCTTTGAAACACTTCCAGCTGCATTCTCCGCATGGAAGGATACGGCAACATTGATGAGTCTGCCTGTAGTCCGACAGAGAGTTCTCCAGCTTGAGAATCGCTCGAAGCGTTGAGAACCCAAATGGGATCTGGAGGCTTTAGCGACCAGAGCCGTCACATCAGGCCATATCTCTGCATCGGCTTCAGGCTTCACGAGGGTGAAAAGACTTGACTCGAGTGTCTCCTCTGCATTGGCATGAGACAGGAAGGCAGGACCTGAGAACCACGTACTCTGCTGCAGGTGGGCCACTGGTATAGACCTGGTTGCATGGTCTGCTGGGTTGCTGTCTGTGGAGACGTAGTGCCACTGGTCGGGGTGCGTGGATTGTCTGATGCGAGTCACTCGATTTGAAACATACACATAAAACCTTCTTTTGGGATTGTAGATGTACCCAAGCACAATCTTGCTGTCCGTGAAGAACTAGACAGCATCCACATCCAAATCGATCTCATCTCTGATTAACTTGTATAGTTCAACAGCCAGTACAGCTCCACACAGCTCGAGACGTGGAATGGTGTGAGCAGGCTCAGCTTGTTCATTTTCCAACATCTTCCGCATGAACTCAACGTAGTGACTTTGCATTTTTGGCTTTTTCTCAGGAGTTCTCCGAAGTGAGCAGAGACGCTTCATAGCTTGCTCTCTGTTACTAGGGAGAGGCTGTCTGGGAGAGCGGAATGGTGCCACCGAGCTGTTTCTGTCATCTTGGTAAACCTGTTCATCCATGATGCTCAGGAAGGCCTTGTCATCCATGGATAGTGCTGGCTTGTCATCATCCTTGGACCTTTCAAAGACTGAACACCCTAGGCTATCTGTACCAACAGTGAGTCCTGTGTCTTTCCCACAGACAGAAGAGATTGGCCTATGATGTTGTGTCATGCCACTGTAGCCTTCCTTCACCAGAATACTGTTTGCACATGGACTAAGAAAGGATGTGCGACCGTTGTTCAACACATTTGTTTTGTAGACGTTGACACCCGCTGGTTTGTGGACTGTTCCCACACAGGCTTCCCCGACTATGACCCATCCTAGGTCAAGTCGCTGCGCATAAGGAGCATTGTGAGGCCCGTTGATTTGCTCGTGCACCTTGTGCACCCTTATGATGTCTCTTCCTAAGAGCAGGAGGATTGGAGCGTCTGGGTCCACAGCTGCAATCTTGTCAGCAACTGGCAGTAGGTGGGGGTGATGGCGAGCAACGTCTTGGGAGGGAATTTCCGTCCTACCATCCGGCATCAGGTAGCACTCTATTAAGGTAGGGAGAGGAAACTGTAATTTATCATCCAAAGACTCTATCATGAAGTTACTAGCTCTCCTACCTGAAGTCTCTGTTGTTCCTGAACAAGTTTTCAGCGTGTATGGAGACGAGCTGGCCTTGACTTTGAAGAGATCAAAGAACTCTGTCTTTACCAGAGACCTGTTACTTTGCTCATCAAGAACTGCAAACATCTTGATAGCTGTTTCCTTTTTTTCTGCAGGATATGCCTTGACCAAACAGATCTTTGAGCATGAACGTGGGCTGCAAGCATTTCCCGCACATCTCTGTACACTTTGAGGTGACTGAAGAAGATACACTCTCGCTTTGTTCATGGCTCTCCTCTTTATCGATCATAAAACTCTCTGTGGTCGAGGGAGGAGGACCTGGATGCAGGGCTGAAATGTGTTTTTCACTGTTGCACTCAAAGCACTTCACTGTTGCTTTGCAGTCTCTTGCTATGTGTCGGGTCGACCCACAACATCTGTAGCATATGCGGTTATCTCTTAGATATAATTTTCTCTCTTCTATAGACTTGCATCTGAAGCTTCGGCACTTCTTGAGTAGGTGTGGCTTCTTATGTATCGGACACTGACGCTCTGGGTCATCAACTTTCTTCTCAGCAGGACCCGCTTGATTGTCCGAGGTGTCTGTAGGAACATCTGTTTTGTGCACACTCACAGAGCTTTTGTTGCTGTACTTCTCAGGCTCCTCCGTTTCGGAAGAAGCATGACTGCTTGAGGAGGTGAAAGTGAAGCATGGATCATTTCTGATCTTAGCGTGACGTTGCACAAACGAATAGAAAGGGGGAAATGCCACTGCGTGGTCCTCCTTATAATTGGATCCATGAGCCATCCATCTTTCTTGAAGGTTAAAGGGGAGCTTCTCTACTATTGGGTTTACTCCACGAGCCATATCCAAGTATGAGAGGCCTGCCAGATACCCTTCTGCCTTAGCACACTCCAGTTCAAGGAGAATGTCACCTAGTTCTCGAAGCTTAACGTTGTCTTTGTTAGTTAGCTTTGGGAAGTCTTCAATCTTCTTGAGCAGAGCGTCCTCAATGACTTCTGGTGTTCCATAACATTCTTCAAGACGCTGCAAAACCATGTTGAGGCCTGCTGTGGGATTGAGGACATGTACAGAGCGAAATATTTTAGCCTGTTCTGATGACTCAGCGCCAAGCCATTTTGCTATTAAGTCCAGTTCCTCTCTATGTGACAGGTTCAAATCTTGTGTGGCGCTCTGAAAAGATCCTTTCCATGCCCAGTAATTCTGAGGTTGGTCATCAAATTGTAGAAGACCCGAACTCACCATTTCCCAGCGAATTAGGTAGCTTGCAAAGTCTGGTCCCCCTTGTGGCTCCGTAACACACCCTCTTCCAGGATTGGAATACTGCTGAGGCCTCTGAGAGTAAGTCTTGGATGGAGAGACCTTGCTTGGTCCTCAGACAAACTTAGTGTCTCCCAAATTTGGATGTTTGTGACTTTGGTGAATAGCTGGCTCTGCACGATTTTGGAATGGATTGTGAGAGCCCATTTGCATCTTTTCATATGGTGATGCTTTGCGAAAGAGCTCTGAGTGTTGTTGGATATATTCACTTGTACACTCAATTGGGCTGAGAGGCTTATCTAGCACATGTGGTTGGTGGCTGCGCTCCCCACTTTCATTCTCCTCAGCTTCTTCATACAGTGCAGCTTCAGCTGAGGCAGCAGCGGTAGCTTTCTGGCTTTGGATAATGTGGAGACTGGCCTCTAGGTTAGCTTTCTGCTTAATCAATTCTGCTTCTCTTTCTGCAAAGGCTAGTTTAGCATGGGCAGCTCTAGCCTTAGCCTGTGCTTTGGTGGCTGAAGACGTTGATGACTTTGAAGATACTTTTGAGGACTTTGATTTTGTGTCAAATGCTCTAAGACACTCATACTTCTCTGTTGGCTGCTCTGTTTCACCACTTGCTTCTTGCTGCATACTGGTGTGATTGTCCTCCTTAAAACCTCTTAAGCCCCAAGCCTGTTTTTCAGGTTTCAGGCTCAAAAATGACATTCCCAGAACAAATGACCATATCTTCCCTTCTAAAAGGGTTAAATTAATAATCTTTTTTCTCAAAGTAATGATAAACCTGTGAGTTGGATGTAGAAAAGTCAGAATCAATATAGATGTTTTTTATTTTAAAGAAAATGTAGATTGAACATGGTAAAAAACTGTAAATTATAGTGTCCGTCCAAAATATATTTCGTTCTTATAGTGAAAACTAACCTTGGATGATGAGTTAGTAGATTAAAAGCTTTAGGAATCTAAGTACAACATATAATAAGTACCCTGTATCAAGATTGATGCAAAACAAGTGATATTTGACTTTTTTAGACAGATTTAGCAAAAAAACCCTCTTCTGGGGCCATTTGGGTGGACTTTCCTTATCTCTGGCCCCCCTTCTTCGATTTTGACATGTGACATCTCTTTCTGACCGTTAGAGCCAATAAAATCGAAGGGAAATCGTCCCGCACACACTCATGTTAAAAAAAAGGTGGCGTCTTTGCGCATTCAATCTTGCTACAGAGTGTAGGAATGGCCTGCTCTACTATTTAAAAACGGGATTGCAGTTTTATTGCTTATAGATTATCAGAACATTTCAAAGGGGACACAGCCACATTGGATATTACCCTATGGATTAACTACAGCATCGTTGTTATCGTTTTAATGCAATTGAAGACCAGTTTTGACCAGACAAAACCAAGGTAAGCCATGTTAGCGTTGTAGGCTACCTAGCGCCACATGTTTTGATTTACGTTTGTGTTGATAATGTCGCAAGTTTGTATCTTTCAGTGTTGAGGTGGGCACCGTGTCTTTACGATCAGAAACGATGTGTTGGATGTGCAGCTAGGATAAGTAATAAGGGAGCTAGGAGGGATTTTCGGTGCAGTAATAGGTTAGCATTTTTCGCTCGGGGCTAATTTAGAGGCTCACTGTTAGCATTGTGTGTTTTTTTTTTTTTTTTAAATGAAAAAGGTCAGTTAAATTAGTTTTTTCCCATTATATGGATATAAAATATTCATAGTTTATTAAATATTAAGGTTCCTTAGACGTTGTTTCCTGCAAATGACGCGATTTCGGCCCCGGAACCGTGTCCGTGGGGCTTACACTCTAAAAACTGTACTTGATAGTAGTTGAAGTAACTTAATACGTTTAATAAATCTGCTTCAGATTTCTGCTTTAGAGATTCCAATGTACTTTTGTGGGTTATATTCATGTGATTTTTGACTTGACTTGCTATTTTGTTATCAGTGAAAGCAAATCAATCAAGTTTCTCTCATCTAACGTGCGTGTGACGTCATGATGTCAACGTCTTTGCCACATTTGCCACATGTGCCGCCTTTTTCTCTTGAGACGTGACTTCGACATATGGTAAGTGTGATTCAGACAAGTTATATTTCTTATATAAAAATAATGTACAATGTCAGATATAACATGTTCCACCTAAATTGTTTAAATGTTGTTGCAAATATTTAGCCTTAACGTTTGAAAACTGAAGGAACCAAGCTATGATGCAATGGCTCCACAGTTAGCTAAACCGCTAGCTTTAGCTCAAACCATAGACTGTATATATAAATGGACGTAGGGTCCGTGACGTCACCCATAGGATTCTGCAGAGTTGCAGAGAAGCCCTTAATAGGCGGAGTCGGCCACTAACGGCTCGACAGTGACGTCAGAGTTCAACTCCCGCCTTCTCCAGCCTGCTCCAAATAAGGGCAAAGAGGCGGAGCCGAGGCGGGACCTCCATGCCACCGAGCTGAAAGTTGGTTATGGCTAGAAAGGATCCGTCTAATGTAAATATGACGTCACGTTCTCGTTCTAACTCTCGTTGTAATCGGAGTGGCTCGGCTGTAATCGGAAAGGGTCGGGGTGGGCGGGACGCGGGAAAATCGCGGGAAGATCGAGAAGAGGCGTCGTTCTAACTCTCGTTGTAATCAGAGCAGTGGTAACCACTCAAAGTCCTCAAGAGATAGGAAACGACAGCAGTGTGGGACCTTATTGCGCAAAATTACTGAGCACACATACCACCTACAGGATGAGACGTTCATGTGTACAGTGATATCAAGACTAAATGATCTTTTGGAGGACGTAAAGCAACACACCCCACATGACAGTAGTCTTCCTCTCACCTTCACGCCCCCCAAACACAAAAGGCAGAAGAGGACCATAACACCTCTCAGTACCAGCCATCGTAGACACCCTTTTTCAGGCCGGGTGGGTCATAAAGCTGAGGTCATGAGATCCAACTACAGAGTGGACAGCTTGAACAAGATTTTAAGAGCTAAGTCCCCATTTCACTCCAATAGAAACTGATATTAAAGAGACCATTAGTCTTCTCATTGTGCTTATTGCTGTGGATAGGTGTTAACTATTGTTGTTGTATTGTATCATATCAAAAGTTGTTTTCATCCAAGGCACCACCGCCAGGTGAATGTTGGAAGCTTGGAGATGAATGGAGCTGTAAAAAGGTGGTAAGTAAAACAACGTTTTTAATCCATTGCATGTGATTGATGTAGTTATAAAAAGTATATCATAAGCTGTCATTACAGTCTAAATATCTAACAGCAAAAGGAGGAGAGTCTGAGGAGGAGAGGAGATGAGGAGAACAGAGGAGAGGAGACAGCAAAAGGAGGAGAGTATGAGGAGAGGAGAACAGGAGAGGAGAGGATAAAGCAAAAGGAGGATAGTCTGAGGAGAAGATGAGGAGAGGAGAACAGAGGAAACAGGGAAAGCAGAGTAAAGAGCAGAGTTGAAAGAGAAGTTGAAAGCAGAGCAAACAGTAGCAGGAGAAGTAGAGCAAATGTAAAAGTAACTTTGAAAAGTATCAGCAAGAAGATCAGAGTTGCATAATGTTATTTTGTTTTATTCGTTACTGTTATATTAATGTTGTATGTTAATTTTTGTACATAGGATAATAAAGATGATCTTAACCTTGAACTCGATTCATGACCTCATTTCATTATTAAAACCTTAATATCAAATTACAGACTGGATTCAAATTAGGATCTCCAAATGTGTTGATGTAATGTTTGTGATAAACTGAAGGATAAAGTGTTCCTTTATGTGTTGAGAAAATTCCCCTCCCTCCTAAGCCAAGTAAGGTGTTTAAAAAGCCTCTTGGATCAGCTGGAAAATGCATCATCGCAAAGCTGAAAACAGCTGTTTCACTTTACTTTTGAAAGATACGACAGAGACAAAGCTACACATATATGATGATATTATAGAATATGATGCATTGCTGCAGATTAAACTACCCAACGGGATATAAAAGAGGTAAACACATCTACAGCAGTAACATGCAACATACATTTTATTGCACCAGGAGCTATCTTGGGACTTTTACTGCAACAACGTTGACTTGCCTGTGAATACAAAATAAACCATAGTGTTGCTGATCTACAGTGTTGTCATTCTTCTTTCAACAGCAAGACCGCTAACAAGTATTTACATACTTAATATAGTTTAGTTTCTCGCCATCCCAAACGTAAACATTCAGCCACGTGACTGCGCTTCCGAGCCGCTCCGATTACAACCGAGCCACTCCGATTACAACGAGAGTTAGAACGAGAACGTGACGTCATATTTACATTAGACGGATCCTTTCTAGCCATAACCCTGAAAGTTCCAGAGCTAGCTGAAGCTACCAAGCATTTTACGTTTCTAAGGTAAGCGGACATGAAACTAACTATTCAGCAAAACTATAAATAATAATCTAAGTTATTGAGTTTTTAGCATAATACTTCAGAATCTTAAAATTCCTTAACGTGTGTATGCAATTGTGCTAAATTCAACACTGGGATCAAGCAAATATTAATATGTTTGCATGACATTAGTTATTTATATTTTGGTATCACTTAATTATACGTTTAATACATTTAAGTCAAGCTAAGGTACATGTGATGGTAGCTAGTTAGTGCTCTTGCCTGTGAGGCCTCCTCCAAACAGCATAATAACCAGACTGTATCATTAAAACTAAGTACCAGTTCTAGATCCTTGACTTTAGACAAACAATTCAAAAGACAACATGTATTTAAAGATCAATCTTCTTTTGAATGTGCCTCTTAACCTGATATATTAGTTATACAGTAATAGTATTGACAATCTAGAAACAATTGAACAAATCAACAGTCAACTTTATGTTTCTTATTGTCTAAGCAGGGAGGGGCAACTTTGATGGTGGTGGGGGCCACATAATTGATGTACTGGCCACCAGGAGGCCGCAGATTCACTTGGAACACACACACAAAAATTCCATGTGTTGTATGTAATTATTAACAAATATACTAAGTCTGACATCTTCATTGACATTTTACAATCAAAGGGAACATACCCAAAAAATGGGAACATCCTTTAATAAGCTCAGTAAACAAATATCGGTTCACAGAAATGTTATTTCATTTTTACAAGTGGCATTTTTGTATTGAATAGGTTATTAAACAGTGAAATAAAACGATTTTAAACTATTGGAAAGCACGGAAAATGTCTGTGTATTGAGATTAACCATTAAGATGACACATGTCATGGTCATGAACACTAACCCAGATATTAGTTGTCTAACTTGAACCTAAAACACTTGTAGCCAGTCTCTGCATTCCCCTTATTCCACAATAAGGGGAATGTCAACAGACACCCGTCAGCCCGCACTCTGCTGTTCCTCACACCACTCCCCCTCCCTCCCGCTGAAATTATGAATGAAAAGCGTAGTAATCATAGATAACACGGCAGGGTCCGTGACAGTTTGTTTTCATCTGATTTCAAATAAACAAAGTCTTGGTTTTAAGAATATAAAACTTGTTTTGCCAAATTCAGATGATAAATACAACTTTTAAGCTTGTAAAGGCATAATTACAAGCGGCAACTTAACGTCACAGCATGCATAACAACAGCCGGTGTTTCTTGTGAGGGTTTCCCCGGGAAACAAACACAATACACACAAATGCGTCACAGATTATTTCTCGGTATTTGAAATCATGTACGCAGCTCGCGACGTAACTAGGAGTCTAGTGGACGGTATCAGTACTACAAGTTAAAAAAAAACAAAAAAACATTTTAATTATTATTTTTTTTAAATGAATTACGTTGTTTATAAATTATTCTGAGGGCCGCAAAAAGAGGAGGTAGGGGCCGCATGCGGCCCGCGGGCCGCCATTTGCCCATCCCTAGTCTAAAGCATTTGTTATTTTCATTTTCCCCCTCTCATATTCAGTGTGGACGGATTGAGACAGCGTGGTGTCCAGAAAGCTGCAGAGACTTCAGGGAGAAACCTCCGTGTCATGGACGTCCTGTCTGTTGGTTTGGAGAGGACTGAGGGTCTTTCCTCAGCGAGGAGGACCAGGCCTGATGGAGGAGCCCATGCTGGGCAAAGCTGATACCAACTGCACAGGCCTAGTCTGTCACTTTATTTGACTAAATGTGTTTACTTATACATTTAATAGGTTTACACCTTCTGCCCATATGTGGTTTTTATTTAAAACATGTTTGATTAAGTTTTGGTTCACATTTCAATCAATTGTATTTGCACTCCTTTTGTCTATTATTCTTACTGAAAATGTTAGATTACACATTCACATCTGACTGAAGATGCCATGCCCCATTTATTTGTTACGTTGCAAACTCTGTGGTACAAGGCACAAGTGATGTGAAGCTCATAAAGCGAGGCAAATAGAAATAATCAGCTGATGGAGTGTAGATGTGGAAATAGGTGTATTCGATCAGCTGACTGTTTTTACAATAAAAGTAGTTTCTTAGTGTACTGGTCTTAAAATCTCATAGCATCAGCTTTTAATTTTCCTCTTCGATTTTCTTCTTGACCCTCAGAGAAGGAGAAAATGTCGTGTCTTTCAGGCATGTCCTTTATTATTGCAGAACAAGTGTGTTATTTATGAAAGCGGTGTGTTTGTGTGTTCAGGGGCTGAAGATATAATTATTTTGTAATTGTAATGTTTTTTATTTTATTTCAACAGTGAGCTACAAAGACAATCAGATTATGAATGAACAGTATGAAGTTCATCAACATTGAAATATATTTTATTATCAAAATAATATTTAACTGTTACAAAACGTAGTGCAGCTGTAGAAGCTTGCTCTGTTGTCTCACTGAAAGAATAACTTTTACCACGTTTTTTACAGACAATATTGAGAGATAAATAGTAGCAGTTCTCACTATGTGTTAAATATCTTTGCCTTTAATACATTACATTAGAAAGCTGACAAAATCATATTGCTTGTTAACATCTAAATGTAACTTTTTGCACAGAAAAAACTCTCAACTTCAATGGTGTGTAGGTGATCTAGTATTGTTTAATGGAATGTATATCAGTGTATTAAAGTCAATACTTTCTTGATTCTTTGTACAGTAGGAAAAAAATAGTATTTGTACCTGTGCTGAAGTTCACTGCTGTGAGGAGTCCAGTTCTGTCTCTCACTCTCTGGTCCAGCCTGTCTGCATCACCTGGACACCTTAAACAAACAGATATGTATGTAAAGTACCATGTGTACAAACAATATAACTGATTATCTTCTGTTGAACATGTTGGATTGTGGATTGTCCGAGTCAGGGTCCTTTTTATTTTACTGTAACTTTGGAAGTTGTGTTACCAATGCTTGCTGTTTATTTGATACCAATTTGGTAATGCAATTCATAAAAACAACAAGGTTTGGGTTTGTTCTTCAGATGACTGTGATGTTAACGTATAAGCTCAATAATGAACTCCAATGAACTCGACCAACCATATTGTAATATCTAATTAATCATCTTGAAATATGACATTAATAATTGTAATATACACACATCTTGTTGTGAGGTTGATTTCACATACACTACTTCGATATTACTACTACTCTACATACTTGAGCATAGCCAATTTAAATTAACCTTAGCGATGCATACAGTTCCTACCTACATAATAATCATCTCTCTAAGTTACAAGGATGACCTTATTTTATCAACCTCAAACAGAAGCCGTTTGTTGTACAGTATTATCCCACTTAACGCTTAACACTTGTCTATTTCGTTTTAACCTTTATACATATAATCTATGATTTTAACCTGGAGGCTACTATTAGCATCGTTAGCACCGATGTAACTACTACTCGCTTACACGCTAACCCAAGCCTTAACATTAATTACGTAGCTGATTAAAATCATTAACACCTAAATAAGTACTCAAATTTCACTTACCGCAAAACCGCATTCATGCAGCGTCTGTTTCAACCGCAGAGCGAGTCACAATAGTCCGATATATAAGCATGAAGAACAAACAAACACGGCCGGGGGCAAGTTGTGTTCCCTGGATGAGCTGAACAGGCAGAGTGCCTGTAGCTTCACGGAGCAGCTAGCAGAGAGACAAGAAGCTAACAGCAGCAGTCACTTCACAGAGCCGTCACTCAATGTGACCACGCCCTAATTTATGCAAAAAACGTTAAGACCTAATATAAATAAAAGGGTCGTGTTAGAAAACAATTCACTCACAGATCCATAATCATGAAGGTGGAATCTAACTATATTCATAATAATATTTATTGCATCCATGGGTAGAAACATGTTTTTTTCTGCTGTAAAGTTGGGCATTTTAACATGGGGGTCTATGGAAATTGCTCCTTTCTGCAGTCAGTCCCTATCGGCGAATATATGAACTGCAGTGTGTGCCACTTCCGTATTGGCATCCCGGCTCTTCCACAGAGTTTGCCGCTAGGCTCAAACATGACGATAGTTGGTTACTTGCGGGTAGAAGCCTACTCTTGGTTTAATATTGTCACTGAAATGTGTTAAAGTTATTCCTATTGTGTACTGGCGTAGCTGCTTATTACCAAATTAGAGCAAACTAATGCGCAAACTGGGTCATGTTAAGGCTAGTACTATCATTATTAGTAGATTAGCTTGTCACCAAACTGCACAAGTTTTTTTTTACTATTTCGGCATGTGTGTGTGTGAACGGTTTAATGTATTGTCGTCGCCGCTGCGTCGAGTGTAATTATAATGACGATATGGCATCACCGAGCAGTGAGGGGGCATGTTGCGCTGGTGAAAGCCCGGTGATGAATCCGGCTGACGAACATAGAACTTAACCTCGCTGTGTGGGAGATGCAGCAATAATTTGTTGTGCCGGTCGCCTCGATGGCGGGACTCCATTCTTGTTTATGCTGGAAGTGATTTGATGCGGCGTTGATAAACCCTCAAATCTATAGTAGCTCGGTGGTTAAAGCGTTATCCAGTTCTGTGTTGCTGTGCTAATGTGCTAATAAGAAGCCCTGTAGTGTAATTTGCTGTTGCTGATAAGACCATTACTACGTTCGGGGTGATAATACGTGACTGTGAAAGCTTAACAACGAATATAAATGTCCTCCCTAATATAAATGTATTTCTGTTTCTTCTCATGATTTCTCATGCCTGACCGGTGGTTGCTTCTTCAGGCTTTGACACATCATATTGGACTACTAAGGTACGTGAAGCTACACTACTGTGAGTGATATAGAGAATACTTTAATGTGGCTGTGTGTTCTGAAAGTAATTCCAACGTAAACGCAAAGTGCAGGAGGTGATTATAGGACAACATCCACTGTTTTGTTTTCTGTGGAGTTATTCATTTTAGAGTTCAGCCAAAGCTAATATACAAATTATTTTGTACCTATAAAGATACTCCCAGTAAAGTGTGGGATGATCTTGATCTATGGATCACTGGGAGGACTCCCAGAGTTTTGTGAAATTATATTAGGTGGAATAACTTTTGTGTTCTCAAAACAGATTTATTTCATACCAGTGTTTTTTTTTGTTTTCAAAGGTTTTATTTATCATTTCACCAACAAATAATTACACTAGGTCAAACAGTGTGTGGGCTTTTTTTTGTGTGGTCAGAGTTTTAATGCTTCACCTGCAGAACAACAATATATTAGTTTTTGTATGACTTCCTATACATATTTGTTATTGGTGCAAGACTAGCTATCAACCCTTTGGAGATTTCAAATGATAACATTCAATTTTTTTGCACATACAAGTGGTCAACTGCAGATTTCATTTATTTAAAAGGAACCTAACATTGAGGGTAAGGGTGGGCATTATGTCATTTTTTAAATATGTGCTGATGGAGTCCAGTCAGCAAATGCCGCCAGTGGAAAAGGGATTTACACGAAGTTGTAGTCCTTTTACTGAAAACTGATAACACATCTATAAGATGATACATTAACAGTGTGAATAATAAGGAATTATGTTTAATGTGCCTTTCTTAAAACTTATTGTGCTTGTGTTGTCTTCTCAGACTGCCATGGCTGATTCAACGCCCGCAAGACTGAAAGTGATTTTGGGGGAGAACAACATTGAAAAACTGTCTCTTCCAAATGGCATACCGGAATCATTGGATGACCTTCTCAGCAAGTTAAAGAGTTTCTTTGGATTAAAGGGCGACGTCAGACTGCAGTACATGGACCAAGACTTTGGCAACGACTTCTTCAATCTGAATTCCACCACAACTTCAGGATTTGGGTTCAATCAAAGTGATCCACCAGCAAACAAATACACCTTTTGAACATTGCCACTGATACCACATCATCGTCTTCACTTGAGTGTGATGGCAATGTTTCGTTGGCATCAGATGACACAATAATCCTCTCATCCCCCGAATCTATGTCCTCTCGAGCCAAACAGTGGCCAGCGGACTTTCCGATTCCTCAATTTTCATATGACACGGAGCTGCTGCTAGTAAAGGGGAATTCTGAGTTTAATGGAAGCCACAAAATGTTGACTGTCAGCTACCGAAGCAAGTCTGATATTCTGAATAGACTTGCAGAAACAATTTACGGATACAAGGCCTATCCAGATGATTCACATTTCTGCACAGTAGCAGAGGCTCTTATCAAAAAGCATCCTTGTTTGAAAGAACCTGGCTCATTCAATGGCTGCAATGGATGGAAACAGCGCCTGAAATATAAGATGGGAAACTACAGGACTCAGCTCAAATTGCAGGGGTGCCCAGAGCTGGTGGTACATTCCCTGAAATCTAAAGCTGCTACAGATGCTTTCCCTGCTAAAAAAAAGTCAAGAGGCCAAAGCTAGCTGAGTCTAACTTGTATCCATCCTTCCCCACTGGTGCCAATCTGGAAAGCCTGGAAAAAGAAAGAATAGAACTTCTGACAGACATCAGGATAAGGAACAATAATAGGGTCATCGCAGACAAAATGGCTCACACGTTCGCCTACAGACGACAGGAGGTGTTCAACCAAGAGCCAGGAATCAAGGACTTCAAAGACAGGTGGCCGGCACTGTTCCAACAAAAAGAGGTAATAATCTAGTCTGTATCAATTTTTTAGTAAGCTTTTATCCATTCATCATAATATGGTGTGGTAAAGATGATGTTTAACAGTGTTTACTGACAGAATTTACATTTTTTGTTTGTTATACTTTTTGCCAGTGTGTAGGCATCCTTAGTTTAGTTTTTTTTCTTCGAACGTGTAAAACCAAAGAAAATACAAATGAAACAAAAGGTGATACAGTACTATACAAATGAATGCAATAACAAAACGAAACATTTAATTAATAATTGAATAATCTGTAGTGTCATTGTCTGGTATCAATAAACAACAAACCTTTAGCTAATTACACGTCCGAAAAGGGGTCGGAAGAAGTTTACACTTGCTTCAATGGTTCTTTTTTCAAATGTTAATTGCATACAGACTGAGTTCAATTGAATTTTTATGAATTTACTCACTGTCATTTTGTATTATTCTTTCATAGATCAATGCAGAGTTCCAGAGGATAATGACCATTCCTCTTGAGGAGAAGTTCATGGCCCAGTTGGACATTCACTCAAGTCAGCTAATCAAAGTAATCCGTGCCAAAGGAGGATCAACACGTCAAAAGACTGCTGACATCATGGACATTTTTGACCAGGTAAATCTGCATTGTCAAATGAGTCCTTGCTAACTAAAAGGGATACATTTTGTGTATCCTTTTATAGATGCATGTGGAGGGCAACCATAGTTTTATGAAACTCTGTAACTAGGACTGTCCATTTGTTTCTAAATAAAGTGAAGGATTTTAGCTGTAAGAGCAAGGAAATCTGTCAATAGACATTTTGAAAAATAAAATTAACTGAAATAATGTTGTCATAGACTGAAGACATTCATCTTCGGAGGGAGTGTGTCCTGAGAGCCCTCATTATCTTCCTGGGAGAAGATCCAGATGAGCTGATCAAGGAATATCTAGTAAGTTTTAACTGCAATTTGCATGTCAGCACAACTTGTCAAAGGCACACGTGCTAATACATATTAGATTGATATTAATGCTGAAAGAGGGACATTTCTCTACTAAAATAACACCTGTCCGGTTTGATATTCATAATCTTGGACATTTGACATCATGTAAGTTTAAAGCACCTTTGTGGTTTTCCAACTCCTCATAGCACTTGAACACCACGTTCACATTCACCCATTCATACACTGATGGACCATGCCACCTGCTCATCAGGAATAACTAAAGCATAGCATCGGAATTTGGGTTTTTAGTAATTTTCCCAAATATACCGCAAAACACAATATGTATATGTAAAAAGTAGTCCTAGCAAGTTTAAAAAAAAAAAAAAACTCATTATTGAATTTTACACATTTTAACACAGAACAATTCACGAAAACCCCCTCACCCCCTCACAGACAGCCACACTGCACATCCACAATTTGACAACAATTGAATGATATTAATATTAATCCTTCTCAACATAATCGCAATAATACAGATGGATCAGATGAGATAAAGGAAAAATATATATACATACAGCTCAAGCTGGAATAACAATTAAACATAGAAGTAAGAGGATATATTATAGTATATTATTTTCAATCCGCAATATGTGAGTTCAGGGTTTCCTAGCGTTTTTAAATATTAGGTTCTGATCATGTGATTCGTCCGAATAATCAGTGAGTAATCACAGAGTAGGACTCCGGCCAGTGATATTATTGTCCCATATTAAGTGCATATTAGTGCAAAGTGATGCCAGTGATGTTTGTTGTCATTTACTCCTATTCTAGGACTCCAGAACAGATGATCTTCAGAAGGAGATGGAGGAGCTCACAATGGGTGTGTTTGTGATACGGAAGGAGGGGGAAGGACTGCAGGAGCCACCAGCAGACATCAGCATCATCATTGAGGGCGTGGAGGTGCTGGCTGAATGAACTGCCTTCAGTTGCCTCAGCTTGTGCCCTCCTTCTGGGTTTGCTATATGCACTCAACATAGCATATCCAAAACCCCTTCATTTCACTTTTGAAGTACTTCAGAAAATAATCATGCAGCTTGACCAACACAAGATGTCCGCCAAAGTGCAAAGTCTTTATGGCAGACTTCAATGCTCAGAGTAACGACAAACAAAACAATGTTTTCCTCCTCTGGGCCAAAACATGGCCTAGTGCTGTATTAGCACAATGGCGTCTAGACATCGGACATTGCACATGTAAAAGAAAATGTTGTGGGTGCGGTAGGTTTTTGTTTCACCATTTTAGTTTCGATTCCAAGAAACGGTTATGTATTCAGAAGAACAGAAACTTTGTTAATGTTTAAATATTTGTTTCTAATAGCTTTCCTGCAGTGGTTTACTTAAGTAGCATATCTATGTACTTAATGTATTTCACCATTGCTTCAATGTCCTGTTAATGTCAATAAGCACTACACTGAAGTTAATGTCTTTTTCGAATGTGTTTTTGGCTATCAGCCTGAAATAGCGAGGTGCAGTGATGACGTATTTTTGTAGGACGACCCTGAAGTAAACTGCTGGTTCCCCTGACAAAAAGCAATGGGATTTCTCTATAGGATTTTGGATGATCTGTGGAAAACCAACCCGGTTGATAAATGCACGTTATGTTCAGCCAGCTAATCACCACATGTCCGCCTGAACAAAACGTGCATTTATCAAACAGGTTAGTTTTCCACGGATCTTATTTTTTTACAATATTCCAAAATCCTATTGAGAAATCCCATTGCTTTTTTGTCGAGGGAACCAGCAGCTTACTTCAGGGTCGTCCTACAGAAACACATCATCACTGCACCTCTCTGTCCTGTTACCCAGTCATTCCAAATCAGTAAATGCTACACTAAAGTTAATGTGTTTTTGGTTGTCAGCCTGAAATAAGGTCTGTGGTTGAAAAGCTGAAGATATTTCCACATTTTGGTTTACAACATAAAAAGTGTCAGTTAATACCCCACTGCTGAACGTCAAAAGCTTCTGTCCTAAAAACAGCGGTTGCTATTTAGTGATTACTTGACGCCACCACGCCTAACGTTAGCCACCTTAAGCTTAGCGGTGGTGACACAAGGTCATGCGACTGTGTTTATAGCCTCATGTAACATTTGTACTACTTGTTAATGCATTTGAGCTTCAAAAATCATAAAGTGTTGTTCATATCTGGAGATGGCACACCTGATGTTTAACATTAACATTAGGTAACTGTTATTGTTTGTCTGTTAATTACACACTTTGTATTGGTTCAAAGACTGTTTTAAGGAAACACAAATGAAAGTTGTTTGTATAATAAAGTATAAATACATTATATTTGAGTCCATGATTTGTCTTTCAGCCAACTTAACATTTTAATTGTGAATAAAGTATTTCAATTATATTTAGTAAACAAAAATTTCATACCGAGGTTACTTAAAATAAATGTAGTTTTAGGTTGTTAATGAGCAGTATCTTACGGTACTTTTGGGTAAAGCAAATAATTGGGTTTGAAAACTTGGAAAATGTAAGCTGGATTAATGCAAATTGTTGACTTGAAAGAAAACACATTTTTAATTACATCTGACTTGAATAATTTGTGTTAATATAATTAAAAAACCTTATTTGAGAAAACATAATTAAATTGCGTGTTACCAATTGAAGTAATTCAATTAAGTTGGTTCAACTATTTTCTTTTTTCAGTGTAAGAGGTTTTAAAGAGCAACTTCCAGATTAGAGACACCAGTGAATAAATGTGTAGGAAAATTATGAATACACTAGATTTTCAAAACAATATACAGAAATATACTCTACAGCAGGGGTAGCCAACGCGGTGCCCGCGGGCACTAAGTCGCCTGCAGGGGGGAAATTGGTCGCCCGCGTGCATGTTCTAAAAATAGCACAAGTCACCATGGAGCTCTGTCTAAAAAAATTATTGAATACATTTTTATTTTTAAAATGACAATATTGAATATAAAAGTTTAAAAGCACACATTTTGTATGTACATATGTAAGTGAAATGGAGATTTGGTGCGTGAAATTGAACTCTGACCCCAGATAGGTTCAGAGTTCAACTCCACGCACCAAATCTCCGTTCCACCTTTAGCTGAGACAAGCTAGCATGAGCAGCTACGATCATGGGCCTCATCACTCACACACACACACACACACACACACACACACACACACACACACACACACACACACACACACACACACACACACACACACACACACACACACACACACACACACACACACACACACACACACACACACACACACACAGTAGTGGTGAGGATCTCAGCCTGCCACTGACGTTCAACCAGAAAACATCAGCAGTTAGCTGTTAGCAGTTAGCAAACAGAGATCACAGCTCCTCATATCTTTTCAGAAACTGGACAAAAGTTAAACAAGTACAAACCACAGACTGTCTGTGTCATGGCGAATACAGTCGCTGGTTTATTTATGTCTGTAGGCCGTTGTTATGAGTGTGGAATGAGCATATACAACGTTAGCTTAGCCTGGTCGACCCAATCTCCATTCAGAAAACAAGCATTTAAAAAGGTTTTTCGCCTGCCGTCTTGTCTGCAGACTTGTCAAGCATTAATTTATGGTTTTTACTAACCGGTATCAGTATGTTGTTACTTCGGCATCATTTAGAAACGTGTATTACAATTTAATCACGGTAAAATATGTTCATTTTGTTGTAGTTGTAGCTCCCGAGCCAGCGCGTCTTGTTTGAATGATGCGAGTAAACACCGCTGGCAGCAGCGGTGAAACTCGAGCGATTAGAGCGAAGTCGCGTCCGGTGTGAACGCAGCATTACAACGACCCCTGATAGATCTCGCGAGAATGTGTATAAATATAGATACATTTTCATAACAAAACAATGGGGTTGCTATAGCAATGGTAAATCATTGTTAATAATTATTGTGAGGAATAATTAACATTAACATGTGATCAGACAGTCCTTCACATACAGTAAATTAATATGTATTCTGATTATTATTAATAATAATATTATCAATAAAGGTGAACCGTGCAATTATGTTATTCAGGAAGTTTGTATCAAACAAGTAGCCCTTCGTATTACTCAGTACCCTTGAAGTAGCCCTCGGTGACAAAAAGGTTGGTGACCCCTGCTCTACAGTGACATCTGGCGCCGTTTTAGTAAGACATTTTCACTTCCGCATAAAAAAGCCTCCGAACGTGACCTCCCGCGTGTGACGTAACATGGGGGAGAGCGGCCGGTCTAACGTATGAATAAAATGGATCACAATGCTAGTTTTGACACAGAAGAGGTTGAAAATATATATTTGAATGCATATGATTATAATTATGAGCCTGCTATGCGTCCAAGAGACCAGGAGCAGCCGAGGATTAGAAGAAATAACGGCCATCGGAGAGAAATGGAGCTTTGGTGTGTGGAGAACCAGTGGAGAACAGAGCAGCTGTCTTGGTGAGTGACCGGCGTTAGCTACAGTTAATGTTAGCTAATCTCAGTCACATCACAACATTGTAAAGTTAGCAATCATATATCAGGCTATAACTAAAGTAGTATTGATAATATAGTAACGTTACTGGCAGGACTGTTGATACTGATCCATAACAGAAACTAATGCGCAAGTATCAGCCGTATCTCGCGTTACCTAATGCAACTCCACACTACGGTGCTGTGTACCGGAGGGGACACGCGAGATACGGCTGATACTTGACGATCTGGCGGAGAAAGGTTGTGGAGCCTCCGTTGATATGCCGTTGTAAATGGCTTGATGGAAAGCAGGTGTGTAGTCGGGGAGGGTGCACAGCTGATTGCAGCAGGTGAGTGGAGGTTGAGCCGGGAGCCAGGAGTGACAGCAACCACGCCCACACAAACAACACAGACAGGGGGAAACAAACAAACACAAAGGAGACGGCTGGAGCAGTACAGCCACCACAGCGTTACCTAATGCAACTTCACACTACGTCTTACAGTGCCGTGTACCGGAGGGGAGATAGAGATAGCAGCGAAGGGGGGCAGAGAGATGTAATACGGTTTCCTGCTAAAGCTGTGGAGAGTATGTGCTGCAGGGAGGTGGATGCACAACGCACCCAGGAATAGGGTGACCAGATGTCCGGCTTTGCGCGGGACTGTACAGCATTTTTACGACTTTTGGTGCGTCCCGCAAATTGAGACGATGTCCCGCATATTTCATTTTGATTGGCTAAAACGCTTTTCTAAAATCAGCTTTATCCAATGGCTGTTGAGAAAGCAGGGAAGGCTATCATCACGGGGGTGTGTTTGCTGTCAATCAAACTGTAACACACGGCGGGTGCTGGTCAAGTTTTAACCAATGAGAATAGCTCACTCACACACACTCCGCCGCGGCCCCGCCAAACAACAACAACGAAAGTCAGCCAATAACGCAGGCGACGCAGCAGGTTATGGAAAATGGAGGAAACTGAAACAACAGCTAAGAAGAAAAGAAGATGCACATACAACAAAGACTGGGAAGACACTTACCCGTGGGTGAAGCCAGTGCAGATTTTTTTGCAATCTTTGCAAGAGTAATTTTTCAATTTCACAAGACACAGAGAATGCGATTCTCACAAGAAACGTGTCGCTCAAAAAGAGACATCACACTCTATGGAGACATTCCCACTCAAACCAAAAAATGATGGCCACTCAGACAAGGTAACAGCAGCAGAAATAACAAGTGTTTACCATACAGTGCAACACTCCCAATCATACAGGTCAAATGACTGTGGTAACAAGCTAGCGCCGACCATTTTTCCAGACTCTGAGATAGTAAAGAAAATGTCATGTGGTCGTTGTTGTGTTCTAATATACTCCTGCCAATAGGGGGCGCAGTGTAACCAGAGTATACATACAATGTTGAGAGAAGAAGAGTAAGCCCGGGAGTTGATGCTGTGGCAGTTAAGCATGACGAACAGTAAAGAGTTGAGTACCCGTATCCTCTGTCCCTTGTTTCATTAATTTCTTTCTACTAATACACAACAAATTGGCGACGAGGATGGCCGTGGCTTCTACTCCTTTACCTCCCACCTTTCTTCAGTGTCCGGGAGAACCTACTATGCCATTTGGAACATGGCTAAAAATGTTCGAAAACTATCTGCTAGTGATCGACGTGGAAGGAGCCAAGTGGCCGGATACCCGTATACGTGCAACGCTGCTACACAGCGTCGGAACCGAAGTACAGAGGATATTCTACACATTGACTGAAACGGGAACTACATACAACCATGCCGTGGCTGCACTACGGGCGCATTTCGTGCCGAAGGTAAACGTAATTGCGGAGAGACACAGGTTCCGCCAACGAGCCCAGAGACATGATGAAACAATTGCACAGTACGTCTCTGCGCTACGTGAAATGCTCGTTTTTTGTGAATTTGGAAATGCAGAACAGGATATGCTGCGTGATCAGATCGTGGAAAAAGCCTACAGTGGACGCATACGTGAACGCTTCCTACAGTGGACGCATACGTGAACGCTTGCTGCTAGAAGACAAACTGACACTGGATAAAGCCATTCAGATTGCAAATCAGGTGGAAATGGCGGCGCGCAACATGGCCGAGTTCTCCAACAGTGAAGTGCCTGTGAGAGAGATCAGCGCGCCAAAATGGGAACAAAAACGTCCCGCTGCAAGTAAACAAAGGCAAGGTGAGAGAAAGTCTGAGCAAGCACGAAGATGTTACAGATGTGATTCAGATAAACATATGGCCAATTCCACACAATGCCCTGCTACAAACAAAATATGCAAATCCTGTGGAAAAACTGGGCATTTTGCCAAAGTGTGTCGTTCAGAACAAAAACGTGAAGTGAGGGAGGTCGTTATTCCAGAACTGACTGTTTTATTGCTGAATAATTCTGCCCCAAAAGAGAAGAAAATAATGTGCACTGTAGATTTGGGACTTTCTCCTGCTAACCAGTCATTTGAGATGATAGTAGATACTGGTTCTTCAGTGTCACTGCTGCCGGCTCATGTGTACGAGACCTATTTCAGTCACATACCACTGAAACCTACAAAGGTTCCTCTAGTCACATACTCAAGACAGAGAATCCCAGTACTAGGGAAACTGCATTTACGTGCATTCCATGACGGAAATACTGCCTCAGCTACCCTTTTCATTGTGAAGTCAGGTTCAATACTGCTGGGCCTGGACCTGTTTGAGGCACTGGAAATGGTCATCATGAGAAACAGAGTGGTACTGAAGTCAGAGCACACAGTCAGAGAGATAACAACCCCACCTGCAACTCCTACTACACCGACACCTACTGCATCTGCACCTGTTAATACAGTTTTACCTATGGGCTGTGTTAGGAACGTAGTACACAAAGTAAGAGTGAAAGATGAGGTGAAGCCTGTGCAGCAGAAATTGAGAAGGCTTCCATTCTCAGTCAGAGATGCTGTTTCTGCAGAGTTAAAGCGCCTTCTTGATGCTGACATCATTGAAAAAATAGATGCCTCTCCCTGGGTATCACCGATCGTTGTGACTCAACGAAATAACTCATCTAAAATAAGGATGTGTACAGACCTCAGGGAGCCTAACAAGGCCGTCATAATGGATTGCTACCCCATTCCACACATGGAGGAGCTCTTCTCAGAACTCAGAGGAGCTACCATATTCTCAACCCTCGACCTGGCTAATGCATACTACCAGCTTCCACTGCATGAGGACAGCAGAGATCTGACTGTTTTCATTACTCACAAGGGACTTTTCAGGTACAAGCGAGTTTGCTATGGGCTAGCATCAGCACCCTCAGCATTTCAGAAGATGATGTCCATGGTGCTGAAAGATTTACCTGGAGTGCAGGCATATCTGGATGATATCATCATTTACTCCTCATGCCGTGCTGAGCATGAAACCCGCCTGAAAGCAGTACTGTACCGACTGCAGGAAGCTGGACTAAGTCTCAACACAGATAAATGCAAATTCTACCAGGACAAACTAACGTATCTAGGACACAGCATAAGCAAGGAAGGTCTGCTGCCAAATGATGACCACATTGCAGCTATTCGGGATGCTCCATCACCCAGTGATCCAGTGACTCTCAGGTTTTTTCTTGGCCTAACATCGTGGTACTCCAAGTTCATACAGAACTATGCAACTGTGGTGGAACCAATGAGAGATGTGCTACGCAGAGCTACATTCACATGGACTGATGAGGCACAGAGTAGTTTTCAGCAGGTTAAACTACTCATCACAGACAGTTCATCACTCGCTCTTTTTGACCCGTCACGGCCCACCATAGTGTCTACAGATGCCTCAGACTATGGCATAGGTGGGGTGCTGACACAGATACATCGTGACAACACTGAAAGAACAGTGGCATTTGCTTCGCGCTCTCTTAGTGCTGCAGAGAGAAAGTACTCTGTGGTAGAAAAAGAAGCTTTGGCCTGTGTGTGGGCTGCAGAGCGTTGGAGAACCTACTTGTGGGGAACAAAGTTCACCTTAAGGACTGATCACCAAGCTTTGACCACACTCTTGGCTACAAAAGGCATGGGGAGAGCTGGTATGAGAGTAGCACGCTGGTCGGCCAGGCTACTCTGCTTCAACTATGATATTGTCTACAGACCCGGTGCTCAGAACCATGCAGCAGATTGCCTTTCCCGCCTGCCACTGCCACACGGACAGGACTGCACCTCAGACACGGAACCAGAGATGGTTGCTGCTGTCTCTGCCCTGCTGACTGCTGTTCCCTCGTCTGACTTCACAGATGCCTGCACTTCCTGTCCAGAGTTACGTCAGCTACGCAACTACATGACAGACGGGTGGCCAGCTTCATCCAAAGGCCTGCCTGCTAACATGTTGCCGTACTACCAGGTGAGAAATGAACTTTCTGCACATGAACAACTCATTCTGAGAGGGAGTCACAGGTTAGTTGTTCCAGTAAAGCTACACTCACACATGGTATCCTTAGCACACGAGAGTCACCAAGGCATTGTACGCACAAAACAGAGACTCAGAGACTTGTATTGGTGGCCTAAAATGGATGCACTGGTACAATCGGTTATCGCCGCCTGTGTGTCCTGCCAGATGAATGATAAAACAGCTAAAACTAACCCTGCACCTATGACACCAGTCCCTCTGCCTCAGGGGCCATGGCAAAAGCTTGCCCTTGACATCGTGGGCCCATTTGAGACTGGTCCGGTGGACTGTAAGTTTGCTATTACTATGACTGACTACTATTCAAAATGGCCAGAAGTGTGTTTTGCCCCAATATGCACTACTGCAACAGTGATCACCTTCATGAGATCAGTGTTCAGCCAAAAAGGGAACCCTGTGTCTGTGGTGACAGATAACGGTCCACAATTCACATCCTCAGAACTCGCCTTTTTCCTAGAAGAAAGAGACATCCAACACATCAGGACTACAATCTACCATCCAGAAGGAAATGGAGCGGTGGAGAGGCTAAATAGAGTGCTGAAGGAAAGCATTCTCACGGCACAGAGAGAGAACGCTCCGTGGAAAGCTCACGTTGCTGAGTTTCTTCAGGTCTACAGAGCTACACCTCACGCCACTACAGGGACATCTCCGTTCCAGCTCATGTATGGAAGAAAAATGCGAACCAAACTCTCAATTCTGCCACAGCTTACGGATACTCAGGATCAGGAACTGAGAGACAGAGTGGAAAAGAAACAGTGGCACATGAAAACATATTCTGATGCAAAAAGAAATGCCAAGATTCCCAAAATACATCCGGGAAGCCTGGTGCGTGTGAGAAACCCGCTGCATGTCAAAAAGGGAAAGCCAAAGTTCAGTGAGCCTCTGAAAGTGACCAAGCAGAAAGGACCTCACAGTTACACACTTGATAATGGAAAAACCTGGGATGCTTCACACCTGTCGGTGCTTCCAGAAACATTCACTCCTCCATCAGAAGAAGTGAGGCCTGCTAAGCCAGCTACAGTGCATGGTGCTCAGAGCAGGAACCAGCGAATCAGAAAGCAGCCTGTTTGGATTGAGGACTATGTCACTTAAACTGTGGTTGAATTAATGTTTGAAAATGTTCTGCATATTGTGATATGTGAAGTTATTATCATTACAGATGGTTTCATGGTTACTACGTAAGTGTCTGTTTAAAATGCTAATGTTATGCATGCTGTTCAAGGGGAGAAGTAACTCTTTTTAAGAAGGGAGGAAATGTTGTGTTCTAATATACTCCTGCCAATAGGGGGCGCAGTGTAACCAGAGTATACATACAATGTTGAGAGAAGAAGAGTAAGCCCGGGAGTTGATGCTGTGGCAGTTAAGCATGACGAACAGTAAAGAGTTGAGTACCCGTATCCTCTGTCCCTTGTTTCATTAATTTCTTTCTACTAATACACAACAGTCGTACAAAAGCAGCGTCCATAATAACAGATGTGCTTGCCCCTGCCTCTGTGGAGATTTGTTTGACAGAGTTAAAGACACCAGTGGTTCTAGGTGACAAAATAGCCCACACACTGTGGGGGGGCCCACCTGTTGTTGCTGTGATGGACAAACTAAAGCTATTTTATTTTATGTATTATTATGTTTTTGTTGCCTCCTGGCCAGTTTTGATTCGTATTTATGTTTTTATTTTATCTATAAATTTATGTTGTACCTACTTTTACAGGTAATACACTAGTTGAATTAGGAAGATGCATCTCTAAACACTTGAAGTGAATATTGCCTGCTGCCTTGGTTAGCCTTAGTTTACTTTTCTTTATCAAGATACTAAATTGTTACTGCATTTTGACTTCACTTTCTGTCATTGTTTATTGGATGCTGTTGAATAAACCAAATGAAACAGAATAGAAATAGAGATTTTTTTTCCGGGGTGCTGTTGAGAGGGTGTCCCACATTGTCCCACACAAACATACTCCTTGTCCCACATTTGGTTTGTTGGGACCTGGTCACCCTACCCAGGAACGAACGCTAGCTGCGGTCCTTTTCCCGTGAGGGAAACTGTGGACTCGATGTCCTGACAGGCTGGTATTTGTGCAACATGCACAAACACAATACTGCACCATGATTACAAATTACAAATTCAAATGGTGAAATACAATGTAAAACTACCGAAAAATACCAGCTCACTAAAACACAACCGCAACACAAACACAACCGCTCAACACAATTGCTCAACGGAACTACTAACTAGGGGTGGGCGGATCGATCCCAAAATATCGATACTTCCGATATTACGTTACGTTTCAAAATATCGATACTAGAGCCAATAGGATCGATACTTTTATACTTTTTCCCCCCCATCTCCTCTATTTGTCAATTTCTTCAAAAAACTATGTGCAGACGAACACAAGTAGCCTATATGCTCTTTTCTTCTCTCTCCACTGCTGTCCTCCTCTCCTCGAGGCTCGCGCAGCACGTTCCCTGCCTGAACGCCGATTATCAAGCTGACTGACAGCAGCCGGCAGGGCAGGACAGCAGCAGCCAGCAACTCGCGAGTGCAACACACACACGCGCATGATGGCTGAGAGAAAGAGCACCGTTGTTTGGAGCAATTTCACAACTGGCAATTAAAACTTAGCAAACTGTGATGTGTGCAAGAAGACAGTTTGCTACTCTGGCTACTTTGTATTGTTATTTTTCATGTTTGCACTTTACATTTGCAAAAGTAAAACGTTTATTTGTCTATAAAAACTGTCCTGTCTTTATTCATGAAAATGAATTCAGATTTAGTCTATTTATGATGCTTTCAGCTCTAAAATCGTGTCATGCAGCTCTCCCCTAGGTGAAAGTACATAAGAAGCTTTTCATTTAAAAAAAGTATCGGTATCGATATCGGTATCGGCGATACTGGCCCTGAAATACTTGGTATCGGATCAAATTCAGATTTTGTGGTATCGCCCACCCCTACTACTAACTATTCCCGCGGTCAGAGAGCGGAGATGTGTCCCTTTTGTGATGTAATATGACGCGTTTGACGTATGACCTTAAAAAAAAGCCGTTTCTAAGAGCAGAGCTCAAAATTGCTCCTTTCCCTCTGAATTCCTGCCCTTATGTCTCGTAAAACATATCAAATCCTGCATTCACTTTTTTAATTGTAATTTCAAGCAAGTTTAAGCATAAATGTAGAAAAAAAAAAACCTGCAAGTTTTTCTTTAACATACTTTCCTGCTGACCGTAGACTCATGGTTCGCTTCGTGTGCTTGAGCTCGCTGTGCTGTGATCTTTTCACTGTTCTGCCCTCGCAGTGTGCGGCTATGCAAAGCTAAACAGGTAGCTAACAACTTGAATCCTCCAATAATCACAAGGCTTTGGCTTTTCTTGATGTTTACTGTATGATTCTCATTGTGAAACTAGAAATACAATACAGAAATTAAAACTGCGGTCGCACTTGTGCGCGCAGTGATGGGCGGGCCCTCGCGTCCGTGCGCCTGTCGGGGAGGGCAGCCGGTCGTCCCGGCGTCAAGCAGACGCGCGCGAGTCCTCGGAAATGAGCCGTTTGTCATTTCTCACATTTTCGCGTCCCAGGTCCTCCGGCATCGATCCGGAAACGGATGTTGGCGCGCCGTCTCGAAGGAAAACAAATTTCTCTAAAGGCTCGTCGAGGATCAATATTCGAAGAGGCTGTCTGGAGTTGCCGTAACCGAGGATACACTGATTTAGAGGAGAGAGGAGTCTCTCTGGAGGAGCTATAACCGAGGGTACAACGATGTAGAGGAGAGAGGAGAGTGGAGTCTCTCTGGAGGAGCTATAACCGAGGGATGTGTCCTCCGGAGTCGATTTCAGCCAACAGTGATGTTTAAAAGAGGCGTGACGCATGGCTGGACTTATGTCAACGAAGCACAGCTCTGCAAACTGTTCCCGTTGTGATTATAAGTTATTTGAGATGATAAAATGTGCATCAGACTTTCTGCCCTTTACTGTTTGTTTACTCACTAATTACTCCCCTGGATGTTAGGCTATTTCTTTTTTTAATACAACTGCTTTCATTGTAACACGATGTTTACAGTGAGAACAGCTGCTGAGGTCAGTGCAGAAACAGAACAGTGTGTATAATATATATCGCTCAATAATATATGTAACAGGCAGCCCACATTTCACACTTTATTTTTAGGCTTTAGGAGATATCTACAAATAAACAGTAGGGTTAGGGTTAGGGAGTGTATAGGTGTCTGTTGTAATGAATATCGTTTGAGCGATCAATTATTCCTTCGCAATTTAGCATCACATTGGAAATGGGCTGACCTTGTCCTGGATTGGAATTTTTCCGATCATTCCCCTAGAAGGAGTCCGCAGAAATGTGCTTAAAATGCATGAAAAACGCACATTTTTCCAAATGGCCGACTTTTTAGGGGGCGGGGCTAATGGAAGGCAATTTGAAATATATCCGCAATCATAAGAGCAATGTGTATACAGCGTTTCGTGAATATCGGAATAACTATATCCCAGTAGTTTGGAGTAATTTGTGACATGTAGATCGTCCAAAATTGTGTATTCGCTGTTAGCTTACGACCTCCACGATTGAACTATCAAAAATGTTCTTCTCAATTTAGCATCATATTGGATAGGGGCTGAAGGTGTCTTGGATTGAATTTTTTCCGATCATTCCCCTAGGAGGAGTTGGCAAGAATGTGCTTAAAATGCATGAAAAACGAAAATTGTTTAAAGTGGCCGACTTTGTCGGGGGCGGGGCTAATAAAAGCCAATTTGAAATATGTCCGCAATCATAAGAGAAATTTGTTTACAGCGTTTCGTGAATATTGGAAAAACTATACGCGAGTAGGCCTAGTTTGGAGTAATTTGGAGTAATTTGTGACATGTAAATCGTAAAAAATGGAAAGTTCTCCGTTCGCTTACGAAGTCCTCGTTTAAGCGATCGACTATTCCTTCGCAATTTAGCATCACATTGGATATGGGCTGAACTTGTCCTGCATTGGAATTTTTCCGATCATAGGAGGAGTTCGCAAGAATGTGCTTAAAATGGCTGAAAAACGCACATTTTTTGAAAATAGCCGACTTTCTGGGGGGCGGGGCTAATGGAAGGCAATTTGAAATATGTGTGCAATCATAATATAAATATGTATACAGCGTTTCGTGAATATCGGAATAACTATATCCGAGTAGTTTGGAGTAATTTGCGACATGTAAATCGTCAAAAATTGTGTATTCGCTGTTAGCTAACGACCTCCACGATTGAGCTTTCAAAAATGTTCTTCTCAATTTAGCATGATATTGGATAGGGGCTGAACGTGTCCTCGATTGGAATTTTCCGATCATTCCCCTAGGAGGAGTTCGCAAGAATGTGCTTAAAATGCATGAAAAACGCACATTTTTCTAAATGTCCGACTTCCTGGGGGGCGGGGCTAATGGAATCTATATACAAATATGTCCGCAATTCTATGAGGAATGTCTGTGCCAAAATTTGTGAAGTTCTGAGAAACTATATGTGACTACCACACAATAGGGGGTGCTAGTGGGTGCTTTTTTTGAAAGATTACGGGTTTTTTTTACATTCTCGAAAAGGTCGTGGGCTCTGACGTGTGTCCCAAGTCTTGCGTCCGAAGCTCATTTTATGCTATGGCAATGTTTTTTTAAATGTTTAGGCCAGGCCCACTTTCGGAATTTGTTGCGATCCTTTAAATCTGAGTTTGTAGTCACCCCGAGAGTGTGTGTAAAAAAAAAAAATATATATTAGTCAATCCGCTCTTGAGTTATAAATTGGTAGTGTTTTTGGCGCCCCCTATAGTTCAAAATGAAAATGCTTTGGTGTGCCTATTCCCCAAGACAGTTTGAACCTATCTGCCAAAATATGTGATGTTTGGATACATTGTTGATGAGTTATGAGCATTTATTTCTAAGCCCCGCCTTTTTGCGAGAACGTTTTGATTGACGGCAGCAATATTTATTGTCCTAACATGCTCATTTTCTACGGTAATGTATCTGACCCTTCACCAGTGTTGGGACTAACGCGTTACAAAGTAACGCGTTACTGTAACGCCGTTATTTTTGGCAGTAACTAGTACTCTAACGCGTTATTTTTTAAATTCAGTAACTCAGTTACCGTTACTACATGGTGCGTTACTCCGTTATTTTTTATATATAGTCTCGGCTCCCAGACGTTGGTGAGCGGCGCCAACAGTGAGGCGAACAGAGATGAGAACTGTACTTAAGTACAGTACTTGAGTACATTTACTTAGATACTTCCTGTGTCACATGCGGAGACGCTTTGTGGGCGTGTTTGTGTTTAGTTAGCCTACTAACAATACTATCATGGCGACGGCGGAGCACAAGTTGAGTTTCTCCGCATGGAGATATGCTCACTATTTTACTTTTCTCGAGCATAAAGAAAATAATGTGTTAGTTAAGTGTAAGTTGTGTCTTGGCGGGTCAAAGATCCTATCTACTGCTCAAAACAGCAATTCCAATCTGTTAAAAACATCTGCAAAAACAACATGCTGGGACGAAGCTATTAGTTAAGACCACAGACCCAGAGCCATCCGACGCCACCCCACCTCCACCTCCACCCAAGCAACAGCGGCTGGATTTCAACCGAGGGACTGCTAGTCAGGTGAAAGTGGATAAAGCCATTGCACGGTATGTTGTTGAACACGTGCAGGCTATTTCTACAGTGGAGTCACCCGCTTTCAGGGAGCTAGTAAGCATGATACCATGTCCGGGCGGCACACGGCATATGGGACGCAAAACGTTTTCCAACTACCTGGAGAAAGAATATATCAAAATGGATAGCGAGCTAAAGAAAACATTTGAGGGGCTGGAATACATCTCGACCACCGCAGACATTTGGTCTGTCCACAACAGAAGCTTCCTCAGGATAACATCTCACTGGATAAACCCCACCACTTTACAACGCCAGAAAGCTGCGTTGGCCTGTAAGAGGATAAAGGGTAGGCACACGTACGATCTTATTGCTAGTGAGATTGACCACATTCACTCTTTGTATGGAGTGTCAACAAAAGTTACCTCCACGGTTACTGATAACGGCTCTAACTTTGTGAAAGCCTTTGCCATGTATCAACCAGAATTGCTCTCTGACGACGATAAATTGTCACTTTGAAACATATCTTTGTGTTTGTGTTTGTATAGACCACATTGCTTAGCAGAGTTCAGTGATGCAAATGCATGTCAAGTTGATCAACAGATTGTATTATTCTCCAATGCAATAACAGTACTTAAATGAAGGCTATAAGGGCATTAATGGGAGCTTTTTTTTTTTGGGAGCCCTTTTTTTAAGTAACTAGAACGTTACTTTTCACAGTAACGCATTACTTTTTGGTGTAAGTAATCAGTAAAGTAACTGAGTTACTTTTGAAATGAAGTAACTAGTAATGTAACTAGTTACTGGTGTTCAGTAACTAGCACAACACTGCCCTTCACCGATGCTGTATACGAAGTTTGGTGTTGAAAAACTGAAAATTGAAATTTAAGTGAATATTTAACTGTTTTGAACATTATGCTAATATAGAAGAAAAAAAATGTAGGCGGAGCTTAGGGTTGCAAGAGGATTATTTGTAGAGCAGGTTCACCCGGATAGGTTTGCGAAATTTCAGGTCATTCGGAGTTACGGTGCGACTATGTACATTTATTCCTAAATGGGATTTTGATAGGTGGCGCTAGTGAGCACGTTGCAATATTTTAACCCATTGACTCCAGAATGTTGCAATTTTTACGGGTCCTGGCGTCCGTGCAAATTCATACAACTTTTTAAGCGTCCTAAAGGCCTCAGAAACAGGAAACGCCAGCACTATAATAATAATTCCACCAATAACAATAGGTTTCCTCGCACTTCGTGCTAGGACGCCGTCGGGTCCTAGCACATCCGTGCTCGGGCCCTAATAAAGCATACATTAGTACACATAACCAGTGGTGTAGTCTACGTGATACGCTGGTATACGCCGTATACCCTCTAGAAAATGCCAGTGATTTCCGTATACCCTCTTAAAAATGAGCGATGATACGTAACAACATCATTTTGTGACTGCGCTTTCACGCTTTCGCCCCTTCTGTGTTAATACTTTTGGACGTCTGGGGCTTCCGTCGCCTGTGGCCTGTTGCTAGGCAACAGCAACACACTCTGTTCGGCTCTGACAAACCCCACGTTTCTCTAACGTTATCAGAATTTGATCCGTCCACCATTCAAGTTCGCGGAGCGCTAAACAGGAAGCAAACATGAAACGAAAACAGACGACAATATTGCAATGTTTTCCTAAGTTTTCCCCTATTATCACTACAGAAGAAGAGCCAGGTCAGGCGGCTGTCCTAAAGGTGACAGAGAACGAGCCCGGCGCTACCGCAAATTTACCCGGTAAGTGAAATTAGCATGGTTATCATTAACGTAACTGTAGCTAACTAGCTAACTTGCTAGCTAACTTGATCAATGTTAGTGTGGTGGATCAATGGAAGAGAAAGAGAGCGAGATACTGTGTGTGTGTGTGTGTGTGTGTGTGTGTGTGTGTGTGTGTGTGTGTGTGTGTGTGTGTGTGTGTGTGTGTGTGTGTGTGTGTGTGTGTGTGTGTGTGTGTGTGTGTGTGTGTGTGTGTGTGTGTAGCTTTGTGTGTGTATGTGCAGTCATAAACAGAACACAATGTTTATATTATCTCCTTGTTTCGGACACAGATGAGAGCTCCTAGCCAGCCTTGTGGACTGAAAGTCAGGCTATGGAATTTAAGAACAGACATCCTTGGTTAGAGTGGAGGGACAGAAAGTTAGGTAAATGTCAGCACACATGCAAAGGAAAGCTGATCTAAACAACAGAAATTCATAAAGTCAATGACTATGCAAATGAGAGTTAATTCATGCTCATGTTAAAAGTGCATTTAAAACATTTGCACCATTATATTACTATATGTTAGTTATCAGTAGTTGTCAAATAATTAGCTATTGAAAAAGTGGAACATTTTTCTCCTTTTCATGCATTTGTTAGCCATGATGTAAATATTGTGAGCAGTTTATTAAATACTTTTGAGGAAATCTTGGATCTTTTCTGCAGATGTTATTGGTACAAACTTGTATCATGGTTTTGTTTATTTCCAGGTTGTGCTCTTTGCAGCGCTACAAAATCAACAGGTGTCCTCACAGAACAACGAGTGTCTATGTCTGAGGAGTGGGTGCACTTTAAGATCCAGTCCTCAGATTCAAGCAGATCAACATCTCTGGCCTCTTTGAGAAACAAGATTAGACGACATGAGACGTCCAGAGCACACAAAATAGCCCAGGAGCTCACGGAGAAGGCTGGACAGGATTTAGTGGGACATTTGGTGAGAGCTGTGTAAGAGACTGTGTTTGCAGAAACAGATTCTGTATTCAGAACAGCATACTATCTTGCGAAGATGAACCGACCTTTTACTGACCATGATAGTCTCATTGAGCTTCAGGAGAAAAATGGTGCCAACATGGGCACTAGTCTGCACTCAAGGTACAGTTCCACAAAAATTGTAGAACACATAGCAAAAGAGATGCAGAAAAAAATAGTTCACAGTATTGTGACGTCTTCAAGCAAGTTGTCTGTTCTCATTGACGAGGCTACATCTATCAGCCACAAATCTGCAATGATTGTCAACTTGAAAGCCTCAGTGGATGGAGCTACTCCTGAATTTTTGTTCCTGGAGCTGGTTGAGCTGGAGAGCCAAAGGGCAAAGGATATAGAAGAAGCTCTGCTGAACTGTTTGACACTACAGGCTTCACTGAAGAGTGGCTTCAAAATAACTGGGTCTCATTTGTTTCTGATGGAGCCAGTGTCATGTTAGGCAAGAACTCTGGTGTGGCAACCAGGCTGACAGCAAGGTACCCTAACCTCTTCACATGGCACTGCATGAACCACCGTTTGGAACTGGCTGTATCTGATGCTGTGGATGAAGTTCAGGCAGTCAACCACTTCAAAGTGTTCCTAGAGAAGATCCACAATCTCTACAGTCAGTCCAATAAGAATTCACGAGAGCTTCTGGTAGCAGCACAAGAAGTGGGCTCGCAAGTCCTGAAAATTGTCAGAGTTTTAAGTACGCGATGGGTGGCCAGCAGTTTCCGTTCTGTAAAGGCTGTGTGGACATCATATGAAGCACTCAATAGACACTTTGAAAATGCTGCAGGCGAGCAAACAAGAAGCAGCAAAGAGAGACAAACTTATAGAGGCCTGGCACGTCGAATGCAAAGCAAGGAATTCCTGTGTGACCTCGGACTCATGTTTGATGCACTGTCTGAACTTGTAAACCTGTCTCAGCAACTCCAGGCCCATTCTGTCACACTCTTGAGAGCAGACCATCTTCTAAAGCGCACCATCAGAGTGCTGGCATCATTCAAAGATACCAAAGGAGAGAAATTAGAGGAGGCACTGACTGCACAAGCTTTGGGACATTTAGGATCTGTTCCCTTGGAGTCAAATGCAAAGCTCACACCAATCAATGCAAAACAATTCCTACAAAGTCTGATCAACAACTTGGAGAACCGCCTCTCATTTGATGGTGAAATGCTTCATGATCTCAGTGTTCTGGATACAGGCAACTGGCCATCAACCCCTGGCATACGGCATGGTGAGGCACAAGTGAAACGACTCTGTAGGCGGTTCAATCTTGGTGAAGAGCAAGCAGTTAAGGGTATGAGAGATTTCCTTGAGCACCCAGACAGTGAGCCTGAAAGCTTAAAGCCACTCATACAATGCATGAAGACCATCCCTTGCAGCACTGCTGAGTGTGAAAGGGGCTTCAGTCTCATGAACAATGTATGCACAGACAAGAGATCGACACTGTTGTTGTCAAATGTAAGTCATTTGATGATGATCAGCATCAATGGGCCCCTTGTAACACTTTTTGAGCCAAGGAAGTACGTCACAACATGGCTGAGAAGCCATCGCTCTGCCACGCAAGCAAGGAGGCAATGCACACCTCAGATGCCTGAGTACAAACATATCTGGAAAGCTCTGTAGACTACCAGACTACAGTATGTCTAGAAGTGTTCCATCCTTTTTTCAGGGCTTGTGGACTAACACATTGAACCCAGTATGGACATGTTGAGTGCTTTTTCAACCCTCATTTATTGAGGTGAAGCATATTTGTTAATTGGTTTCTTGTTTGAAGCTAATTTGTCTTGTAGCACTTCAAGGATGTTTGCTGGTTCATTTAAGCTGATACAGTACATAGTTTGACAATGATTTATGGAAGATAATAGGGCTGAACAAGTTTGAATAAATATCTAATACATTGAAAAATATGTTGAAAATGATTATTGTGTGATATTTGTGCAGATCTATGCGAAA
>NC_136906.1:31551515-31669098 GCF_949606895.1 Notothenia rossii | reverse complement strand
ACTTCAGACAGCGACAGCGAGAGCGATCATTCAAGCTCAGATTCGGTGGGTTATCTGGATTCAGTTACAGAAGTAGAGAGTGAACCAGCTAGCCTTTCACTTCAAGGCATCTTGCCTTATAAGTACGAGCCTCCTGCCCAGCAATCGAACAACGAGGCAGAAACTTGTGAAAGAGAAGCGGATTCCGCAGCCGGCGAGACTCGAGTCAGCAATACTGAATGGTAAATTCAGTTTTATTTAATTTGACCTGCACTAAATGTCGATCTTAATTTGTCATCTGTTCCTCACACGTCCGGCAGATATTGTTTTTTTTTTAATGTTATGTACAATATTCAGGTGTAGGCCTAGGCTACATGTCAATGCTGTGAAAGCATGCCCACTGCAGATGAATGTGTATGCTGCAGAGAGATCTGGCAGGTGATGGAACAAATAGACAGTTTGCAACCTACTGACCAGATAGCAGAGTCCTGAATCGGGTCGGGTATCCGTGGGTGGGCCTACCCGACGGGTGACCCGCAAAAAAGGTGATTTGCGGGTGGTATTTTTTCAAACGCTTTTTTCCGGGTTCGCTTCTGGGTAAAACAAAGATGATGCGGGTCCGGTTGCGGGTGTTGCATAATAAATATATTTAAACAATAATAATTTAGTTTAATGTTTAAATCCTCAGACCTCTCCTCGGCGGGACCGAGCATAATCATAACCTCTGCAGCGCATCTATCTGCTGCTGAGCGCACCACATTCTGAATGGCTGAGGTGAAGCTCTCTAGCGGAGAATACACAATTTTCAATAACTCTTCCTCAAGAGCGAAATCCAACGTCTGGGAGGCTTTTGGTGTCATCCTAGATGGAGAAAATAAACAACATCCCAGGCTTTTTGAGCCAAATATGCAACTGCGTGTGTTAATAATTGCACGTTGTCACTGCTTATATATATGCGGGTTCGGGTCGGGTTGCGGATCTTGTGCCGGCGGGTCGGGTCGGGTTGCGGAACTAATTGGCAATATGTGCGGGTAGCGGGGCGGGTTCGGTACTGCACGTCACGGGTGCGGGGCGGGAGCGGGTCTTGAAAATCAGACCCGTGCAGGACTCTGCCAGATAGAAGACACCGACGAGAAACCAAGGTGCATTATTAGCCACCCAGGCTTTAGAGAAGGCTGTCTCAGTGTTTGGACACTGAAAATAGCGTATCTTCAATACAAACAACAACACAGAGCAGTTGATGGCCCACTACACCAGTAAGTAAATATTGATTGACTCAACTGCCTATTGCAGCTTTGCTTTCATATAATACTTTTAGTCGCTACAGATATAGTACACTTTTAAAGATACCATTAAACTCTTTCAAGCAGTCAAAAACAGCTTGGCTTTTATTTTTTCTGTGTATGCAAGTTCAATGTATGCTTGGGAAAAGAAACAACTACACATGTGAGGAAATATATGAGGTCTATGATTCTGTCAAGCAGTCATGTATAACCTCATATTTATTTTGTACAAGTAAAATACAAATATCATGTTATAAGCCAATTTGTAACCATTGCTACATAATAGTACTACATAACATTTTATTTTTCTCCAAATATATTTATAATCTGTATACTTTTTTTTCATTAGGAAGTATCGATATAGCCTACAGCTTATCGACAGTTTGTACGTTGGTGCTGGGGTGTACTCGGCCCAAAAATCAGAGTCCCGCTGCGTGCTGTAACCGAGATACGGAAGACTTACCCTGAACCGGGAGGCCGCTATCAGGGATTTCAATGGCCAAATCTGTAATTTGACATAAGTCATGCAGCTGAACTGGTTAAAATGGTTTCACATGATGTAAATAATTTACAAAGTACATCATTTACAATATTATTTTTCCAAAGAAACATGTAAATATAACAACATTTTCCAAATCACAAGTTTGTAAGATTGTATTAATTTACTGTTTGATAAATAAAAAAGGGTTCTTTTGTTAATTTTTCACTTGTATCATTTGATCTTTATTGCAGTGTACATTAGTCTATTTTGGTATGTGCGAGCCCACAAATAATTAAAAGTGGTAAAAATAATAAAGATATTCAGACGTAATTCATTTTTGGCCTTACTTATTTCACTTCAACTTTTATATATTTCAGTCACTAGGCAAGTTCACTGTACTCTGGTGACATTTAGCTCAAGCTGGCATAACACCTGTAGTAACTTAATTCTGACCCGAGTTTTGTGCACAATCTTCCAGCACCCATGATCAATGTTTATAGCAATCAGGAAACATTCACAGCTCACAACTACACATCGCTTCCCCATCATGAATTGTTGGATAAAAAAAGTTTAGCGAGGTCCGGTTACACATATGTTGAGCGAAAATAGCGGAAGGATACAAAACAAACAATCTAGACGAGGCTGGTGTTTGCCACGTGTGACGTCACACAGCTGGGTTAATGGCTGGCAAGCTTTTCGCTACCGGAGCGGAATAACACGGGAAAGTGGCACACATTTCATGTTATTTGGGGGGTATTTATGGGAAGAATCATTGATGTTGATATGTCAAATGAAACAGTGGAAAGTGATGAAGCGATTTATTAACACAGAATAACATTTATTTTGGACATTACATGGACTTTAACTTTGACTTATCTCCTGCTCTCAGCTCATTCAAATTAAGTATAAACTTAAAATGACCGAATTTGGCTTTTAGCGCATTTCACAACTTTCGGATACTAATAATTTAAATAAAGCTATAAAAGTGTTCATCCTTGGTATTGATTCAGTTAAAAATGGAAACGGTATTTTTGAGCCCATGATGTCACAGCAGATACTGTGGGGAAACTTCTGAAACAATTGGAGTCAGGACTCAGAGAGACACGAGGAGAGCTGGAGCTTTGATGGCAAACACTGACGGTTTATTTGGAGCTTCGGCCGGAGAATTCACACGACATGTCACGGGCCCGGTTTGACGACACCGTTGAGATGCCACAATCAATTCTGAAGAACTCTTCTGTAGCTCGAGGTTTTAACTAGTTCAGAGTGTAATAATCAACATTCTTCATCAGCGAGACTAAAAAAATATGGACCCTGAATCTAACTAGAGCTGTCGTCCAGAGAAGAATGTGCGCTAGGGATACGTTCCAGAGAAAATAAGTGCTTCTAGGTGTCCCTGAACAATAAACTACGTCATGGCGGCTTGTGCTCGGTCATAAGCTGGCAACAACAATGCACCCAGCTGCGCCTCCTTTCAGAGAGATAGCAGCAATACCCAAGGCCGTAGAGTAGACCTATGCCATGGTGTTTGTTTTTTACTCTAAACGGGTATATAACGACCAAAATGACATCATGCTGTATTGAAGAAGACTTGAATTAAGAGGTTGAGACCTTAAACTCAACCAGAAAAAAGTTTTTCTGAAGTACTAAATCAGGTAAGAAGTAGGCACCTTTTCTTATAGACCTCTACACAATCTTTTAAAAAAACGTTTCCCCCTGTTGGATATAAGAGAGCATGGAGGTTTAAGATTTGAAAACACATTCCCACCTTCCTGTGGAGATACGTGTGTGTGTGCGTGCGTGCGTGCGTGCGTGCGTGCGTGCGTGCGTGCGTGTGTGTGTGTGTGTGTGTGCAAATAAATAAAAAGTATTCACAAAAATATGACTGGTGTGTCGTGTGTGTGTGCGTGTGTGTGTGTGTGTGTGTGTGTGTGTGTGTGTGTGTGTGTGTGTGTGTGTGTGTGTGTGTGTGTGTGTGTGTGTGTGTGTGTGTGTGTGTGTGTGTCAGCAGTGATGCATGAGGCCAGCTGCTGTGATTTTAAAATGGAGTTTTAATGGTGAAGATGAACTCTGAGCGTGGTTGGCTGGACGCCCGGGGAAAACTCCTGGAATTCCTCTTCCTCGTCTTCATCCTCAGTGTCCTCTTGTATTACTCCTTCCATTAGCCTTTATACAAATATTTTGAGTTGAGTTATAAAAAGCAATCTCTTACTCAAACCTCTCTTTAAAAAAAAAAAATCCAAAATCTACAACTTGTCTTTATTTACTGCTTCAGGTGCACACTTTTCCAACAGCTCCACTCTGCAGTATTCTGTGCAATACAACATATACAGATGTAGCACTGAATTTCGGACTCCAGCTTACAGCTTCCTGCCTACGGCCTGCCAAAGACCAGAATAGAGGAATGTTAAGCCCTCCCACTATTTTCCAAGAGGGCGTTGCCAGATTTTCAATTTCAGGTTTTAACCAGGAGATGGCGCTTCATTCACAAATACAGAAAGACAAGTTTCATGGAATTTCAGTTGTGTTTTGAAGAGCATTTGAACACATCAATATTTTAGATCAATTAAAGTATATCTAATCTTGTAATTCAATAATATCTTTATATATTAAATAATCATAATTATAATGTAAATGTTTACATTACACTTCTTTATTTGTTATGCTCATACTTTAACCTTTACAATCGTTTGCTTTAATATGCAGTATATTTTTGTGTTTGCTTCCTCCTGCTCCCTTTCGGACACATACTGTATGATTTATTATTATTATTAATATGAAGATATTATTAAGATAAGATAAGATGTTACTTTATTGATTGAACATTTTAGTTTAGAATGTGCTGTCCCACGGTAATTCAGAAGGCTCACAGGTCACATTCCGACCATTATTTTAAACAATAGGTGCTTTCACACCTTCTACAGTTTGATTTGTATAGAGGGAGCTCTGTCAGTTTTCGAATTACCCATTTGCTTTCGGGGAGCCCTATTTTTCAGAGCACATCCTGCTACTAAATATGTCACACGCATGCTCTGTTGACTGGCGCAGCGGCGCGGATGCGATCAATTGCTATAAAAACACTCTTCTACTAATACAGACGGTGTCACTATGCCGGCGGATGTGGCCGTTGTTGAAGCCTCTTCAGGCTCCGCATCGGCAGGCCTCTCCCTCGTTGTGGAGCTGTCAAACTCGACCCTAACGCCGCTTACAGCCGGCCAACTAAAAGTTGTTTTCCGTTCACGTTGTCATTTTTAGACTCCTTCGCTTCTTTGCTTGTGAATCCAAAAGCTGTGACGCTTGGCTGTTTTCATTTTGCCATATTTTTTTATTACACAGCCAGAGTTAAAAAAATATCAATATGAACATTTCAAATACCGCGCCGGCATCACCGCCATAATCATAGCAACGTAAGTAAGAATGCAGCGCCGCCACATACAGATGGCAACACCCAGACATATTCACAAATATAAAACAAATATTCAGAAACTATAATGAACAATAACTATTATTTATTTCAAGAACTGTTATTTACAGAAACTCAACATTTCTAATCTGTGTGACACAAATATGCACGACTGTTTTGGGCTCCCCCTATTTATCTCAAAGTCAGCCTTCAGGGGAGCTCCCTCCCTCTTCGGGGGAGCCAAGCTCCTCCTAGCTCCCCCCCATTTCGAACAGTGTCTGTGGCTGAATGGCCAGCGATTAGGTGCGGCGAATTTGTCATAGGTGATCAGAGCTAACTGCCTGCCGTCAGATTTCATTTAAAAAACAGATCTGATTTTAAGACTATTTCTACGCTCATAAAGAATGATAAGAATAAGAATAATGCGTATTGAACTGGTTTCATTAATTAGTGAGTTTATTTAATACTAGAACCGCCAATCCGGTCATTTTGTGTGATGTGTTGTTGTGTGTGTGCAATGTAACTTTTTTTCAATAAAATATTCAAGTCTCCCAGTCCCTGACTTTTCCTGAAAGTGTGTTATGTAGCACCCTATGTTGTTAAAAATTGCATTCTAATAGCGGGATTTGACGGGTTTAGGCCTATACAAAAACCTCTGGCGGTTCTAGTGTTAAGGTAATTAGGTACAGTAGAAGCCCTTTTTTTATCAGTAACGAATTTAGCAGTTGAACATAAAAGTCAACTAACTGAGGGTCACTTGCAATGACAGTGTTGTGTCTAACTGTAAGCTTGTCACTCAGAGTAACCTACCGTTAATTTAGCTGCTGGAGAAGAAAGATCAGGGGGGGAGGGGGGGAGAGAGCTGTGGTTGATAGGCCATTAGTTGTGTAAATACACAGCTGAGAGCTGCCGTTTCATTCAGACTGTTTAAAAAACTGTAACAACGGACTATTTTTCTTAGCGGATGCATGTGAATTTAAATCAATACATACAACTATTTTTTAAATCAATAAAAACATTTTCTAAATCCATAAAAGCTTTTCAATTAATATTGGGAGTCATGTCGTTACTTTGTTGAGAATGTGGCCATGTAATAAGCGGGATAATTTGCAGCGACTTGTTCTTTATGGGGAAAATAACACCCTTCATCCAGATGAGGATCCCTCCGCTACACTTTGGGATCCTGATCGACCGACGAAACTCCATTAAAATATACATATTTTTGGTGAATTACTGAGTTTAGGCACGTTAATAACGTTTTAATGAAGTTGAATACAGTATATTCATATTTGTCAGTGATTTCATGTCAATTCGGCGAACATAAACATAAATGATCGTGGTGAAGATGATGATTAAATTAGGATTAAAAATCGAGAGCCGGGCTGCATTTCCTCCCGTTCGTTTTTTTCGAATAACAAAATTATTTTGTTAAATAACAACATGTTGATGTTTTGTAAATGATTACATGTGTCTTATTTAGCACAGAGTATGATATCCGTGACATATGGATCTTAACAAAGTTCCGCTGTACATCCAGCGTACTGTATCTGACTTTATTTCACATGAGCTCCAGTGTGGAACCCCACTGCACCTCCTGGTGGATCAATCATCCATTGCAGCTGGCTTCATTATAATTACATTTATCTATCACGGGGGCGGTCTCAAGTCAAGCTGGAGGTTTTCCCTTGAGCGAGGGCAGATCACGTACCAATCACGGCCCTCGCGTTTCAAACTGTCCGAAATGAATCGCTCCATCTGTAACACATGTAGAATTTTTGACAATAAAGCTGAATTTGACTTTCGCGTGCTTGCATATTTTAACAAAGCTTTTCATTTTAGCCACACTGAATTTAACTAGAAGTCATGGCTGTGTCAATTACCAGTCTGATATCGTTTTACAAAGATGACAAGAAGAGTGTAGACAGAGGAGAGAACCACTACAAGTCAGGACACGTAACAGTGCAGCCTAGATGAAGGTGTGCTCACCGGTGTTGTCAGGGCTAGCATGAGGGACAAGGTTTATAGTGTCGGTGAGTAGTGATAGCAAGAGTACCGTTAACCTAGAGTTAATTTATTCACATTAATTCCCATCAACAAATCAATTGTATGTGTCAAATGAAATCTTTATTAGGCATGGCAAGTTTATTTATATAGCACTTTTCAACACAAGGCAATTCAAAGTGCTCTACAAAAAATGAAAGATATTAAAAAAATTGCATTTAAAATCAGTCATTAAAAAGAAAAGCTAATAAAATAAACATTAAAAGAAAAAATACATGGATAAAAGTTACAGTGCAGTCTAAGATATGAATAGTTCAATTAAAAGCAGCGACAAAAAGAAAAGTCTTCAGCCTGGATTTAAAAGTAGTAAGAGTTGCAGCGCAGCGGCGCCGGATTCATTTCAGAAGTGGGGGGGCCAAAAAGTGTGTGTGTGTGTATGTGAAAGAAATGCTAAATCTACAGTGGTAATCAGTCCGCCAGTGCCTCCGCCAGGGCGGAGTGGTAATCACTCCGCCTCTCTGGCTACAGGAGGTAATGCAATTCATGAAACTTATTTAAAGAAATTCAAGAAATTGACATAAATTATTTATTCAACCGATGAACAATAGTTGTAATACAGTTACGAAAAGGACGAAGAGCCACTCGAACTGGCCTGGCTGGGGCGTAATATTAACTGTATAATAAAATAGGTCTTCCAATGAAACTATTGGTTAATAACACCTAACACAAGCTGTGATGTCATGTAATCAAAATCACATGACTCAAATGTCCAATCACAGGTGAGGGTGGAGGCGGAGCACCCTTCAAACAAATGTCCGACATTAGGCTAAAGCTAAAGAACATTTCCACGTGGCTAAATCTACACAATCTTCCTAGATTTTGCCGAAGTAAACCTCCCTTCGCTCACTGGCAAAGCAGAAGCTCCGGAGCACTTTTTTGAGGTCCAGGCCGTCGGTCAAATCTTTGTGGATGTGGAGGAAGAGAAGGTGATTTAAGCGGCGCGCGGACATTGTTGAACGGAGGAACGTCTTCAACCGACGGAGGCTGGAGAAGCTCCGCTCAGCTGTTGCATTTGACATTGGCACAGTCAAATACAGCCGTAAAAGTTTATCCACTTCACTGAAGAGGGATTGCGTGCCTCGTCCCTGTGCCGCCAGCATGTCGGTGATTGTGGACACCTTTGTCACCTGCATGATGGGTCTTTCAGCGGCGGAACTACTGTTGTGTGCCTGCAAAACTGCTGGAAACAGTGACAACTGGGTGGACAGCCGTTCCATGTCAATATCACCTGTGTACATGTCGACCAGATTTTGGGGGATGTTGATGCTGCCGAAACCAGGGGGACTGTTTACTGCTGTGAGGAGTACCTGCTCCATACTCATCAGCAGCTGCAGAGTGGGTTGGTTAAACCTGCGAGTCAGCTCAGAAGTGAGCAGGTCAACTACCTCAAAAAACTGGCTCCTGAAGTAGTCCTCTGGATTTTCCCACTGATGAGACGCATCCCCATCATCATAACGGCGTGGAGCGCGCCGCCTTGGAGGAAGAGCCGGGGCCTGGACCAGGTCGCTCATGTTCGTTCTTTGGGCCTCTTCAAAGATGCTGTGGAATGCCTCTGTGGACCTCAGGTTTGTGTAGTGTGTCTGGAGCATCTGCACTGCTGACTTAACTGTCTCTGCTGAGAGGTCTTTGGACTGGAGCACCCGAGCCACCTCTTCCGCAGAAGAAAACAGTGTAAGACACACTTTCAATCCGAAGAACACACTAAATTGAGTCATCAATGCCTGCAGCCCTGGTGCCTTCTTGCTTGCTTCTGTGTTCCCCCCCATTCGGATTATTTCATCCAACGTGTCGTAGACGGCTTCATAATTCGCAAGCAGGGATTTTATTGCACTGCCTCTGGCTGTCCAGCGAGTGGGGCAGAGCGGTGTGAGGCCACTGACAGTAGGAGAGGCAGCAGCTGCAGCATCCCTAATGGTATTAAAGATGGCAAGTCGTTTTGGTGAGTTGTTGATGACCTCATGTATGTCGTGAACTAAACTGAAGGCACCACGTACCATGTTGCACTTTGAAGCAGCTTCCTGGAGTATGAGGTTTAAGCTGTGATTAGTGCAATGCATTGAGATTGCTTTGGGATTGATGTCTTTAAAACGTTTGGCCACACCTGACATTTGTCCCTGTATAACAGATGCGCCATCGTAGGTTTGCCCTCTCATGTCACCAATGTCCAGGCCGCATCTCAGTAACATGTCCTTAATAGTAAGCGTTATTGATAATGCGTCAGTCTTAGGACAGTCATACATTCCTATGAAGTCTTCATGGACAACATAATCAGCTGATACCCATCGTACAGTCAGAGACAATTGTTCATGCCCGGAGCAATCGCGAGTTTCATCCACAATAACTGCATAATGTTCTGCATTGTTTTTAATTTCTGTTAATAAAGTGGTGAGAGATTCCCGATACATTTGGTTTATGAGTTCATTGATTGTCTCGTGTGATGCATATTTCCCGGTGAGCATGAAGCTTCTCAGAGTGGGGTTTTTATCAGCTACGAGTTCTACTAGCCTTTTGAAATTGCTCTCCTTATCCTCATGCCCCCTGATTGCTAGGCCCTGTCGGGTTAGAAACTGCAGACAGCGCAGCTGCTCCATCATCCCATCTCTTCTTTTTTCCTGCTCAATACGCTCCTGTTGGACAAGCTGGATGTTGACTGGTGTTTGACTGAAGAAAGCACACTTTTTTTGAACACACTCTCTGTGAACATTGGACTTTTCGTGGCTGTCCAGGAGGCTTGGGCACTTTTTCCAGTTATTACATCCGGTATTTACAAAACTGTCATCTCCACATTTTGAGAAAGTTACCAGCCGTTTGACAGCAGCAAATCTGCAAATTTCACAGAAGGCCCGTTTAGTGGTTTTACAAAGAATTAGCCACTCTCGGTTTTTGTACCATTCTGCATTAAAGTACCTTTCTCTTTGTCCAAACGATCTAGCGGTCTCCTTTTTATCAACAATTAGCTGTGCAGCTTTACCCGTCTCGATGTCGCGACAACAAGCCTCCACGCAGTCGGAACCAGCCTGTTTCGGTTCAACGAGGCCTGCGGTTTTGACAGTCTCTGCGGCCGCAGAGCTGCTGCTTTTGGGTTTATCTGGCTGCGCTGGTTCTATAGTTGAAGGTCCAGGCTCCGGAGTTGTGGTGGATGTCAGGGATGTGACATTGAAGTGGTTGAATTTAAGTTTAGTTTGACTGTATTTCATTTTCTTATGCGCTGGTTCTTCTGACATGTTTGCGAGCTAAGTTTATCTTTCTAGGTTAACGGCTGCCACACACAGAACAACGTAACAAATAAACAAATCTCAGCTTTTTTATTGGTTGTAATGTAGGCTACTTGATACATTTGAATGGTGTGACAAAGTCCTCTTTGATTGGATTAAAATGTACATATTCTTCCTGTTATGTTTGCCTGCTTTATTTTACCTAGTGCAATATTTGAACTGCTCGCATTGACCCAAAAACACATTTTGAGTTGTATACACTGTTTGGAAAGAGGAGATTCCTAGCTTTCTAATGATATCAGGATTGTTGTTGTACTCCAAATATTAAGCAAAATGTCACATTATATAATGATTGCCACCGAGTCATAATTTTGAGAAAAAGACGTTCAAAGTTTCCTCTTCTCTGGAATCCATCGATCTGATTGATTATTAGCGGGGCAAATGACCAGAGTAGCTATGGAGGGAAAATATTTTCGTTTGGATTACTTGTCTGGGGTAAACTCGCAAGTGTGTCTGTGTTAAACACACAGACGAGAAACACCGGCTGTTGTTATGCCCTGTGACGTTAAATTACTCCGTTCTCCTCTTGTAATTATGCCGTTACAAGCTTTCAAAGTTGTATTTATCATCTGGATTTGCCGAAACAAGTTTAATATTCTGAAAGCCAAGACTTTGTTTATTTGAAATCAGATGAAACTGTCACGGACCCTGCCGTGTTATCTAGATTACTATACGGTTTACATTAATAATTTCAGTGAGAGGGAGGGGGAGGGGAGCTGCTGCTGCTGCTGCGCTGAGGGGGAGCCGAGTGAGAGCGAGGTGCCTGTCTTCTTCCCTTTACAAGCTTCAAAACTGTATTTATCGTTTGTTTTTGGAAATAAAAGTTTCATATTCTGAAAGCCAAGAGTTTGCTTATTTAAAATCAAACAAAAAACTCGAACCCCGGAAAAATATTTTTTTACACAAATACACGTATATTTTTGAATTGATCCATAAAAGTGGGGGGGCCAATGGCCCCTTGGCCCCCCTGCTTCCGGCGCCCCTGTTGCAGCGGACCTGCAGGTTTCTGGGAGTTTGTTCCAGATATTTGGAGCATAATAACTGAACGCTGCTTTACCATGTTTAGTTCTGACTCTGGGGACAGAAAGCTGACCAGTCCCTGAAGACCTGAGAGATCTGGATGGTTCATAATTTAGCAGGAGGTCAGAAATGCATTTTGGTCCTAAACCATTCAGTGCTTTATAAACAGCAGCAGTATTTTGAAATCTATTCTTTGACACACAGGAAGCCAGTGTAAAGACTTCAGAACTGGAGCGATGTGATCCACTTTCTTAGTGTTAGTGAGGAACCAGTGTAAAGACTTCAGAACAGGAGTGATGTGATCCACTTTCTTAGTGTTGATAAGGACTCGAGCAGCGGTGTTCTGAATCAGCTGCAGCTTTCTAATAGATTTTTTAGTGAGACCTGTGAAGACACCATTGCAGTAGTCCAGTCTACTGAAGATAAAAGCATGGACACGTTTTTCCAAATCCTGCTGTGACATTAGTCTTTTAATCCTAGATATGTTCTTTAGGTGATAGCAAGCTGATTTAGTAACTGTTTTAATGTGACTGTTGAAACCAATAACTAATTGAACCCGCTGTCAAGAGAGCCCACCTCCGAAGATCGTGACTGGCTGAGGGACAGACTCGGGGGAAGGTTTTCAGGAATTTCTTGGCTTCTCTCCCACGAGCCAGAAGAGGAACACTACAGCTTGGAAACACTTACTGTTCTTGAAATTATCAAATCTGTTGGGCATCAGGGACCTGAGGCAATTGTGGCAAGCATGGCATTGTCTGAAGAGCAACAGAGGGCAATTCAGGTGGCTACCACTGGTCAACGAACCAACCCAAACTGGCATTTGTTCAGGAAAGGAAGGTTGAATGCCAGCAACTTTGGAGCTGTCCTGAGGTCAAAGCGTGTGACTGCTTCCTTTATTGCCAGGGTGCTAGGGCAACAACAGGCCCCTGATGGTGTTTTTTCTGTACAGTGGGGGACTATGAATGAATGTGAGGGTGTCAGGGCATTCACCACTGCAACCCAGATGCAGGTCCATGAGTCAGATTTGTGGCTTTCCCTATCAGGATTGTTGGGGGCATCTCCAGATGGTCTGGTAGGGTCTTCCGCTGTGCTGGAGGTAAAGTGTCCCTCCGGAGCCAGGGAAATGACAATTAGTGAAGCATTGCAAATCAAGGGCTTCTGTGTCAGTAAGGAAGGAGAAACATTCAGCCTGCATGAGGAACATCCTTACTGGCACCAAGTGCAAGGTCAGCTTCACCTCACTGCAAGGAAGAAGAAATAAAACAATTGTGAATTGTTTTTAATTTACATTTACTCGCCTTTGCAATGTTGTGGTTGTTAGAGTGTTAGGTTTCCTGTCAGCTCGTCTGTTGGGAAGATATAAAATATTAGTTTCATGGAAGTCACACCGTCACATATAAGAGCATTAAGACATACAGTACATAGGCTAAAACAAAACATCTAAAGATATAACCTTGCACTTTGATAAGTCTCGTGAACATTTTCACTATTTTGACATTTTTATAGATGAAAATTAAACTAAAGAAATAAATGGTAGATTAATCCATATTGAAAATAGGTGTCAGCTGCTACACTAATTATAATAGTTATATTTCTTAATTAATTCAGAAAAGATATTACTGTATTGATCCCAATTTGGGAAATGTTTGTGTTGCAGCAGCATAGCAAGAAAAACAAATTATAAGTTAATATATATACAAAAGTATGTGAGGGATGGAATATTAAATTGAATATAAATGTAAAATGTACATGTGATTTTACGTCCAAGTGAAGCTATGGAGCAGAGAGTTCTCTGCCAGCCAGAGGTGATTTGTTATTAGTTCAATATGTCAAACTGATTTCCCTGACTACAATCTTTAGTTACATGGTGAAACGTTATGCTGCTTGTACTAATTAGACTTATCATATAAGCCACACAGGTTTTAATAGGATATATTCATTATCTTTACTTATGTTGCGGTCTTTTCAGCAGCGCCATCTCTAAAACGGCAATACAGTCACTACCCATCATTTACATTTCACCATGACATGGACAAAAATGTAACGTCAGCTTACCTTATGGCACGAATCCAGACTCTCCTTTGGAAAACATTGGCCGGGAAACGATAGAACAAGCATGTTTCATGCGAAGACCTGTGGCTGCAACCCGGAGCAAAGCAACAAACCATTGCGTAGCTAACTAGTAGCGCTAGCTTTAGCTAACGTTAGCTAACGAAACGAACTGCTGAGTAAAATTGGAAAACACTGGTAATTAATTATTCTATGTTTTGTAAAACTACGGTGTTAAAAACGACAATTTCAAAAAATACATATTCTAATAGTCAGATATAGATATACAGATACTAAAGATAGGCAGGTACTTGCTTTCAAGCAGAACACAGGGGAAAACAAACTTAGCGGGAGTGTTTACGTGTTCGGCGTAATGACGTACAACGGCCTCGACAATTTCTGTAGTCCTATTCAGCCACTCGGTAACAACCGTCGTTTTTCCGACACGTAAACTCTTCAAAAATCCCCAGTGGAGTCACTGCTGATGTATTTAATGTCGTACAACAAAACGTGATTTATCTCTTAAATTTGTTTCAACCACAGACCTTATTTCGAGCTATTTCCCAAAACCCTATGGAAAAAATGCATTGCTTTTTGAGGAAGGAACCGGAAGTGCCAAAAATGCTAACTTACTTCCGGGTTTTACGACGCGTCACTGCGGCGGCGCATTTATCATAGGTGATCAGAGCTAACTGCCTGCCGTCCGATTTCATTTAAAAAAACAGATCTGATTTTAAGACTACTTCTGCGCTCATAAAGAATGATAAGAATAAGAATAATGCGTATTGAACTGGTTTAATTAATTAGTGAGTTTATTTAACACTAGAACCGCCAATCGGGTCAATGTGTGTGATGTGTGTTGTGTGTGTGCAATGTAACTTTTTTTCAATAAAATATTAAAGTCTCCCAGTCCGTGACTTTTCCTGAAAGTGTGTTATGTAGCACTCTATGTTGTTAAAAATTCCATTCTAATAGCGGGATTTGACGGGTTTAGGTAGGCCGATACAAAAACCTTTGGCGGTTCTAGTGTTAAGGTAATTAGGTACAGTAGAAACCCTTTTTTATCAGTAACGAATTTAGCAGTTGAACATAAAAGTCAACTAACTGAGGGTAGCTTGCAATGACAGTGTTGTGTCTAACTGTAAGCTTGTCACTCAGAGTAACCGACAGTTAATTTAGCTGCTGGAGAAGAAAGATCAGGGGGGAGGGGGGAGAGAGCTGTGGTTGATGGGCCATTAGTTGTTTAAATACCAGCCTGTCCTCCTACAAAAAACGACCAAATAGGTCGATTGTTTAAGCAGTGTTGATCACGATATTACGACCCATAGCCACCACGTAGCTTTCCCCCTATTCATTTCTAGCAGCAGTTTATTACGACCTTTTGTCACATTTTGTCACGATCGTAATCCCGTGAACTTTAACCTTGCGCATCAATAAAAGTGCGACGAGCCAAGAAGATGAAGATGAAGATGAAGAAGAAGAAGAATTGTTAAAGAGCGTCAGAGCTGTACAAGTGGTAAATCTGATTCCTGTATTTCATTTGATTTGTTTACGGTTTTAATTAATCCTGTCGTTTTTCTACAAATCATGTTTAACCACGATATTTCAGTTTTACGTTTTAGAGCTGGCCCGTGGCATAGGCAGTATAGGCGAATGCTTGTTGTTAGCAATAGCATGGCTGTAAATGTTAGCGCTTAGCTTATATGCGCTAACGGATATGTATTGCAATATAAGAAGGTTCGTCTACAACAAGTTGGAGGGAGAGTTTTCTCCTTCGCACAAAAGGAGCAAAAATCTTGCCTAAAAAGAAAACCCTTGGTAGCACGTGACATAACACATAACAATGGCAAAAGTATGTATATTCAGCTAACCAGACCAGGACATGATATGACCGTAAACAATGCGAAAGGAAATGGCATTTTAATAATAATAATAATAATAGTTGACATTTACATGGCGCTTTTCATAATGCACACACTTTTTTTTCTTCTAAATGTCACCTAACATGTTGCATTAATGATAGTTAGGGTAAGTTCAACACTTGAATATCATCAGGTCATAGTTGTTTTACTACTTTAAACATTCGCTAATTCAACTTAAGTTTTGTGAAAGCATCACATCTAGTTAAAAAGAGAAATATATTTCCCTGTAATTACTGATTTACCTGGGACTTGATTGATTTTGGTGCCTGTAGTTTTATTTTGGCAAATGCTTATTTATGAAGCAACAATTAAATTACATGGTAGCACAGCTAATCTGAGTTCATCTGTTTGGTTTTTCTCAGGTCATCTATCAATTCAATTATTTGAAGTAGCCTATTATCATAAAAAAATCAACGGTTCTTTTCAGAGCCATATTCCTCTTCCTACTCTCTTTCACACCTCTCGTTTTCTTGTCTTTTCTTTTCTTTTTCTACCTCCCTGTATGTCAGTTCATCCTTTGTTTGTTGTTGCCCTTTTTATCCTCACTTAAAAATGGCATCCAAGAAACTGAATGAATGGCTAGAGGCAGGGAAAGCCCTCGCAGATGAGTTGGCAAATAAGGCAAGTACAACATTATCCAAATATGTATTATAACAATTACTCAAATGATAAAAGACACACACATTACAAAGATGTGTGTGCAACAATTAAGGGGAATATATAATCTCTTTTATATATTTATATATTAAGATACCAAAGAAACCAAAGAAATAGAAGATACCGAAGATACCAAAGAAAATAACGCAAGGATCAAATGTTTCCTGGAGGAAGAGGGACCTGGATGGGAACATTATAGCCCAACATTGGAATAAGAATCGATCTGGTCTGTAAAATATAATCTAGTTCTAGTGTTTCATTAAGTTTTAATGTCGTTGGTCGGTCCTCAATAATGTTTCCCATATCATCGTACTTTGTTTTATGCAGTTAAACCTTCCAGCTCTCAGGAGTCCCCAGAGGTCGAGGAGACACATGAGATTCCTCTACAGGTCCCAAGTCTTGGTATGCACAATGAATTCTTAAATTATCCTTGAACTTGAAATGTAGGTAATTGTTTGTAGTATGTAATAGCTTTGTTCATGATACATTGTAAAGTGAAAAGCCATGTATGGAATATTTTTTTTTAATTAAACTAAATTCCATGATTTGTTTTATATTTTGTTATTTTAGATCAACATCTTCAGACACTGAGAAACCTGTTGGGTTCTCTCACTGTCCCTGCATCATCAGAAGAAACACCCACTGCATCAACATGGACCCAAAGACAGTTGAAACGTGAACAAAAATTCAGAGCTGCAATGCTAGAGCTCCTTAATTTGAAATTGGCTGCAGAGATTGTCTCTACACGTTCCTGTCTCCAATGCAAAACTGCTGATGCTGTTGTCCTGTGCTTGAACTGTGTTCCACCAGGAACTCCCTTTCTTTGTCCGGCATGTGACCCTATTATCCATGGTAAACATGTCTTCCATGACAGGGAAGCCATGTTTGATGGGTTTTACAGACCTATTCCTCCCACATCCTTAGTGGTTGTGGATGAAAGTGGCCAATATGGACTCTGTGAACAAGGTGGGTTCAAATAATGTATTACATATTCCCTTACCATGGTTTCCTAATGTGCACTACATATACAGCGGCATCATTTTCACCATGTCGGAAGTTTGCTTTAACTGTTAAAATTTCTCAATTTGTATTGACTACATGTCCTAACATGTCCTAACATGCATATGAATCTCTGAAATTGTCTTTGCTGCAGTGTGTCTGCTTCCAATTCCTCCGCCATCCCAAATCTGCTTCTGTGGTCCAAGCCAAGATTTCACCATCATCCCAGGAAAGCAGACCGTGTTGGTGACTATCAATGGTTTGTTGCCACCAGAAGACGATCAAGCAGAAATACAGGATTACTATTATACTTTTGTCCTACATTGCATAGATAGCTGTCAAATTGCCCATTTATATTTGTTTTCAGGTCCATACAACGTTCGTCTGCCTTCTGTGTGCTGTCCAATTTGTTCCGCCAAATGGTCCCCGAGCATAGGTGACTTGCTGGGATACAAATACTGGCCAGCAACCAACAGCTGCAAAATGATTTTTAAGTTTGATGTGTTCACATCATTCGAGCAAATGAAATTGGCCAGCCCAGCATTATCCCAGCAAGTATTTATAAAAATGCTTGAACATCGATCGTTTTCCACAGGAAGGGTAAGAATAAAATGTGGTTTTCAAGATTTTTGAATACCAAACTTTTAATTAACCAAATGAATACCATTCTTGTTTCCAGACAGGCAGAATCTGTAGCGATATCTTCCACAGAGTCTTTCGGGAGTTTGCCTTCTGTAATTACAGACAAGAAGATCTGTGCCTGGTGGAGCCCTTTAAATGCCCAGCATGCACACCTGACATGCTGGCTATTGCTGTAGATGGCAATAGAAAGCATTATCGCTTCAAGAAGTCCAGAGGGTCAGTGAAATCGTATTCTCATTTTAGTTGTTGTTTTATTGACTAAGCTGAATGTCTTTGCTGAAATCTTTAACTTTCCCCAACTCTGCAATTTCTTTTTCCAAAGTTTGTAGACCATCAGAAAACAATAGTTGGTTTGAAATTACACATAATTATATCAATCCAATTCATAAACATTATTGTATATGACGCCTGTAAAGTTAACTCAACTTTAAAATGTTAAATGGTTGACGTTAGTTGGATATGTTGGAGCTAAGAACCAGTTTTGGATATAATCGCTTCATGAAAAATGTATTAAATTGCCCAGGAACCTTTTTATATGCCTTCCTCTGCCCTATTCCATGCCCATCAATATAAAGGATGTACTTTTATTTGTAACTTTTTACAAGAAGTCAGTAAACTTTTCACTAATGTTAAATAATGGTGACAAAAGACTTTACACAGAATTACAGATCAAATTCACAAAGACCTTTTCCACATTTATGAAAAATTGATGGCAAAAGCAAATTGGCCACATTAAATAGAGGACACAATCAAACTTATGTATGTATGATAATGTTGCTTACAATTTCTTTCTCGAATTTCGCAGGACAGATGAACCGTCTCTATTTGATGGACTGTTCATTGCCCAGGACAGTAAAGTGTCTGCCTTTGTCGACAAAATCAGGAGCCAGATGACGATTGTAAGAATCTATTCAATCCCCTAACCCTTTATTTATTTTTCTTAGCACAGGGTTAAATGTAACAGATTGTGTCTATTTCAGAAAAGTGGTCGTGATGTTTGTGGACCGGCAACATTCACAGCTTGCAGAGAAACCTCACACAAGTCCAGGGCCAAGGTGGATGAGGAAGGCCTGCAAATAGCTGTGTGCAGACATGGCATCTTGCTACAAGGCCTAAATCACTACCGTGGTGAAATATATGCCTACCCAATGTTCCTGCAGAAGGAGCTGGCTGAAGTTGCGAATGCAACATTCTTTTGTATGGATGTTGCCTGCAGGTGGTTATAACTATTGCAAAATTGGAAGTGTTTGTGGGAAACGTGTTATCTATTTAATTCTTGCACATCCAGTAGATGTAAAGCAAAAAAAGCATTCATTTGGATAAATGCTGATGTTGGTTACAAGGATTGTACTGGTAATTTTAAGGACTTGGTTTATCTTTTTACTATTATGCCATCATGCAACTGGAAAAGCTAATTGATTTTGTCATTACAGGTACTGGCCTTATTTGGAGAAGATGGCAGCAAAGTTGCCTGAGCTCCAACCACTTACAGAGATGAAACCTTTTCTCGAGGCGAGGAAGTGGAACATGTTAACAGCTTCCTCTCAAGGGCAGCTCTGACAACAAAATACATGACCATATCAGGTTGGTAGAGGAAAACAAATAGTTTTAAGTCGTGCCACATTGTAAAGCTCATATGAATTTTCATGTTTTTGTGTTTACAGCTAGAGCAGATATGATAATCGTGCTGGCTATGCAATGGAACCACAGGAAGGTGGAGAATCTCCACAAGACACTCTCAAAGAGATTTGTCAAAGTAAGACGTCCATGCTGCATTTCAAAATGTACATTAAGAATATCTTAGTTTCTTGTTGTAGTAATTTAACACCATCCTTAGGTACATGTTGTTGAATTGAATGTATTCTGCAATCATTTCATTATGATGGTGCTGCCATGGCACACTGTTCTGCCAAGAGAGTCTCTGTTCTGTTTGTTTTTAATAAAGCACTATTACATTACATTACATTACATTACATTGCATTTAGCTGACGCTTTTATCCAAAGCGACTTACAATAAGTGCATTCGACCAGGAAGATACAACCTTTAAGAAAACAGAATCATATAAGTACATCAGGTTTCATAGAGCCAAACATTTCAAGTGCTACTCAACTGGCATTTAGAAAGCCAGCCCTTTATTAGTATATAAGTGCTTTGTTAGTAATTCTATCGCTCGGAGTGGAGTCTATAGAGATGAGTTTTCAGTTTGCGTCGGAAGATGTGTAAGCTATCTGCTGTCCTGATTTCAATGGGGAGCTCATTCCACCATTTTGGAGCCAGGATAGCAAACCCACGTGTTTTTGCTGACGGGAACTTGGGTCCCCCTCGCAGTGCGGGTGCAGCGAGCTGTTTGGCTGATGCAGAGTGGAGTGCACGTGCTGGGGTGTACGGTTTAACCATCTCCTGGATGTAGGAAGGGCCAGATCCATTCGCAGCATGGTACGCAAGTACCAGTGTCTTGAAGTGGATTCTAGCAGTTACTGGAAGCCAGTGAAGGGAGCGGAGGAGCGGTGTGGTGTGGGAGAATTTGGGAAGGTTGAAGACCAGACGAGCCGCTGCATTCTGGATGAGCTGCAGAGGTCGGAGGGCACATGCAGGTAGACCAGCCAGGAGGGAGTTGCAGTAGTCTAGGCGTGAGATGACGAGAACCTGGACCAGAATCTGCGCTGATGTCTGGGTCAGCTGGGGACGTATCCTCCTGATGTTGTAAAGCGTGTATCTGCAGCAGCGGGTTGTAGCAGCGATGTTTGCAGTGAAGGACAATTTGTTATCTAGGACCACACCCAGATTCCTTGCAGTCTGAGTCGGGGAAACAACAGAGGTGCCGATGTTGATTGTTAGGTCAAGAGTGGGACAATCTTTTCCCGGAAGGAAGAGCAGTTCAGTCTTGTCAAGGTTGAGCTTGAGGTGATGAGCAGACATCCACCGAGAGATGTCTGCTAGGCAAGCAGAGATGCGTGCGACGACCTGGGTCTCTGAGCGGGGAAAGGACAGAATTAGTTGGGTGTCGTCAGCGTAGCAGTGGTATGAAAAACCATGCGGGCTAATGACAGACCCGAGCGAGTTTGTGTACAGGGAGAAGAGGAGGGGACCAAGAACCGAGCCCTGAGGGACCCCTGTAGTTAATTGACAAGGGTCGGACTCGGACCCTCTCCAAGTAACCCTGTAGGTGCGGTCGTTGAGGTATGAGGTGAGGAGGGAAAGTGCAGTGCCTGAAACTCCAAGTTCTTGGAGAGTGCGAAGGAGGATCCGATGGTTCACCGTGTCGAATGCAGCAGACAGGTCCAGAAGGATGATGACAGAGGAGAGGGAGGCTGCTTTAGCAGTGTGCAGTTCATCAGAGACAGCAAGGAGAGCAGTTTCTGTTGAGTGACCTGCCTTGAAACCAGACTGGTGCGGATCCAGAAGGTTGTTCTGATGGAGATAACAGGAGAGTTGTTTAAAGACAGCGCGTTCAAGTGTTTTAGACAGGAACGGGAGGAGAGAGACGGGCCTGTAGTTAATAACATCAGACGGATCGAGAGTGGGTTTCTTAAGGAGAGGGTTTACTCTTGCCTCCTTGAGACTGTTTGGAAAGTGACCAGAAGTTAGAGAAGTGTTGATGAAATGGGTGAGAAATGGTAGAATATCAGGAGCGATAGTCTGAAGGAGGTTTGAGGGGATAGGGTCCAGAGAACAGGTGGTAGGACGGGCAGAGGTAACGAGGGTAAGAACCTCACTTGGAGAGAGAGGGGATTCATATAGGTTGATTCATCTGAATTTCTGTATAATAATAATAATAATAATAATAATGTTTATCCTGCTTGATCTTGAAAAAAAAAGGGACACTAAGGTGACACTTGCCAACCTTGAAGAGAAGGTGTTTAGCATTTCATGTTATTGTCTGGTCAATTAATGTGCATAAAGGAATTCAGTAAAAAACAACCTTCTCAACCAACTGGAACGCATATTCACTTTTTCCTTTTAAACATTCTAACCAGACTACACAGAGAGCACAAACTGAAGTGGACAATCTTGAGAGTCTCAAGCAAGAGCTGAACATCTCCCTGGAGGACACGGAGCAGTGGGTGTTGGAGGTCAAGCAATGGGCAGCCACTGGTATGTTATATGATCACTGTGGTATAGATTTGGTTCCATATTTCCAAACATTTGGCTTCATGTTTTATGATTACACCTTGTTGTTTCTGTTTTCAAGGGAAACATGGAGCCCAGAGTAGCCAGGAGGAGCTCCAGAGAGAAATAGATTAAATTATTTATTCTCTCCGAAGAAAGAAACACGACCTCTATCGACAAAATGGTATTTATTATTACGTTATCTAGAAACAATATTTGTTTCTTGTTGTTGTTATTGTTTGTATTATTAATATTAGTTTATTTGTATTTTGTTTTACTTTACAGACAGCAACCAAACAAGGCTACGCAAACGGAGAAGACTGACAGAGCTCAAGAAGAAATTCAGAGAGAGGATACTGCAGTACAACACCATTGATGCCTATTCAGAGAAAATTGACACAGAAGCAGCATGCAGTCTGTCTGAGGATGTCATTCTGCCCTGGGAGGCGCAAGGGGATGGTAAGAAACAACTTGTTTTTGTTTGCCCTAGAAATTCGATAAATTCAGTTGTAGTACCAGAATACAATCACCAATGTAACACAGAGCTGTCAACATAGGTGTCACAAATCATCATGATCACAACAAATCATTTTGAAATAATGATATTGAAAGGTCTGTATGATGTTGCCCTATCAAGTCTTAATAGTCTAGTCTCACTGGGACAGGCACATCTATGGAAACAGTAAAACCCTTCCTGACCACCCTGAACTGCATACTAATGTTGAATCTCAAGACATACTGAATGTAATTCTGCCAACATAGACAAAATTGAAAAAATCCAGCAAACGGCGAGGTTGAATTTTTTTTTACCAGATTTTAAGGTTTTTGTCAATTTCAGTTAAAAAGATTGAATACAAACTGATATTATTTGTTTTATTAGCCTTACCATTGTGGTTGTTATATTTTGTGTTTTTTCCATTATAGTGGTGAACCTGCGCACAAAGAGGCGAATTTTTGACCAGGTTATGCTGGTCAGGCGTATGGAAGAGGAGAAAGTCATCATTGTGAAGGAGATGACCCAGCATTGTCAAAATCTGAGGCAGGCACTGGACAAACTGGACCACCTCCTTCATCAGACAAAAGACGATATCAGGAACCAAAGTATGTTCCACAAATACCGATTTATAACATTTGCCACTGCCCCTCTCCCAGTGTCAAACGTCTGTCACTGAATAACATCTGTAATGATTGCATTTTTTCTGAATCACAAATCTTTTTAGCTAATATACAGCCTCAGAGTTAAACATTAAAATTGCTTATATGGAACCAACATCAATGCTAATTAAAAGTTGTCTTACATAGACTGTCATTTTGTATTTTTATTTTAGTTTCTCCAAGCGATATAACAGAAGAGGGATACAGAGGACTGAACTGCTGTATTTTACACCATTAATATCTTCTGGAGCAGAAACTGAGCAGAGTCACCAGCACCTACAGCTGTATTGGCACGGACTCATCTTTTCTCATGATGGAGGAAGACATTGAAGACGGTAATGAGGACGACGAACAGGACGGTGATGAGGACAACGAACAGGACGGTGATGAGGACAACGAACAGGACGGTGATGAATTCATTGTCATGTTCAAGAAACCAGTTCGAGAATATTTGAGCTTTGTCACACGGTGAGTTATCCTGCTGGAAGTAGCCATCAGAAGATTGGTACACTGTTGTCATAAAGGCATGGACATGGTCAGCACAACCCGGTATCACGGCAAGACATGAACATGTGACGATTTACCATGATGGGAGATGTGAAGCTGTCACGATTTCGTCCCTTCAAAGGTGACAATTACACAGTATTGTTAACGTGGCCCAACCAGTGGAGATATACCCGGAAATGCCAAGCAAATGCTACCCCGACGGTCGGTTGTTATTATTATCAATATTAATATAATAATGATTTAATTTGTAATAGTCACACTCAATTTCGCCAATTTTCTTGTTGCCCCAGCTGGTCGGCACCTCTTTTATCAGAAACAAAGGCTACATTCATTTATTAAATCGATGTGTGTGGATGTGGAATTAACGAACGTGACGTTGCGCGATTGCGTTACCAGGCAACAGCTTCGGTTCATGCTAATTTATAAACTCTTCAACTCGAACCGTAGTTATATTTTTAAAACATTTTAGAAAGCCTCACAAAATACTTTAATGTACATTTTAATTTAAATGTGAAGGAATGTGTGTATAACAAAATACATCCGTCAAAAACAATACCGGAAACAGACGTAGGCAAGATCCTCAGCTCGGTGATTCATGGTTTAGCCGCAATGCACGTTGGGAAATGGTGTTTATGCGATGTGAAATCCGAAAACATTTAAAAAAAATAAAATAATACTTTATTCCGAGTTTGCTTGCTTTTTTCTTTGGAGCTAATCACATAACGGCATTGTAATACACGGTTCGGCTGCATTACATATTACATATCTGCCATAGTTATCTATTTATAGAACCCTGATGAGAAGACTTCTATACAAACAGGAAGAACTGCCGCCAAAACTGAAAAAGTGACGTGGATCATAAATATATCAGCCATTTAACAACATCTTAGATTTATTTTCACACAATACATCTCCTGCAATATCAACAGTAATTCGGCTGACTTTTATATTTGATCCAATTGGTAGATAGGCAATATTTACACCATAACGGTGCACAGCTGATAGACGGGCACCTAGTGGTTAAAGCGCGTTATTTAATTTTATTATTATTATTAACTAACAGAATAAGAGACCTGACAGGTGATGGTCAGACGTTGACCTGGCTGCACAGTCACAGAGGCTGGCTGTGTCAACTGTTCACACTTCACACCTGTACAAATACAAAAAAAAGTTATATGACAGATTATCCTGTTAAACAGGAGTATAATAAGTGTTGACTCACTTCCACCTGCCAGCAGCAGCAGCAGCAGAGAGAACATGATGATGATGACTCTCATTTAATTTAATTTCAAACCTTTATTTATACAAGTGTATCCCATTGAGATCATTGATCTCTTTTTCAAGGGAGACCTGCTCAAGTAGGTTCCACATGAAACATAAAAACATAAACAGAACAACAAAAGGACATCATACAGCATCATTTACATAACTATCCACATAAACAGGTACCAATAGCTTCCGATTGAGTAGCATCCAACCGAGCTTTAAAAACATTTAGTGGCACCAGATTGCTCAGTTTCCATTTAATTTGCAGACTATTCCAAGACAGAGGAGCTGCGCATCTAAAAGCTGTCTTCCCTAAGACAGTCCTAGCAGTTGGCACATTTAATAAAACCACAGCATTCGATCTCAGGCAGTAGCCACTTACAATTTTCCGTGAGATCAGGGAGCAGATATAAGATGGAAGTTTCCCTAACATGGCTTTGTATATAAAAATGTACCAGTGACTGAGCCTCCGTACAGTTAATGAAAGCAAACCAGCCCTTGCATACAGGGTACAGTGATGGGTTAATGCTTTACAGTTTGTCACAAATCTCAGTGCACTGTTATACGCAGCATCTAACTTGAATTGGCAGGTGCATTCATATAAATCAAATCACCATAGTCCAGCACAGGTCAAAAGGTCACAGTGACTAGCCTTTTGCTGGCCTCAAGCGAGAAACAGGACTTGTTCCTGTAGAAGAAACCTAACCCTCAGCTTTTTAAGCAGGTTATTGACATGAAGTTTAGAAATGTGAGACAATCATCAAGCCAGATACCAAGGACTCTGTGAAGACGTGAGCTCCTGATCCCCTTTAATCTCCACTGACAGTCTCTTGTGAAGGCCTTATAACTGTATCACAATGGATATTACTGAGTTTGCATAGAACCAAACGTGTTCACGTGTGAATGTGAACATTAATAGAATATCACCTCCCATCTTCAGAGCAATCTGACTATTATAACATTAGCGTTAAGAAAGCTTAATTAAATATCTGCCACAACATAAGTAACTGGATCAAAGTAACAGTACAGTCCGCGGCATCACATCATAATGTATCATATATTTCCTTATCTGAGTCAGCTGAGCCGTATCTGGCCGTGCAACACTTACAGTGTCACATACTGTATGCAGAAGTATTATTTTAAGCAACACATTACGAAACACTCGAGTCAAATGTAATTAAAGTCAGATCGTGTCTTAGAGGGGGCATATCATAAACCTGTCAATGTACGCATTCAAACCCTTTTTCTTGTACCAGCTGTATTCACCTTGCAGGTGCAGCTATGTGGCTTTTATCCTGGATAAAGTGTTTGAGTCATGGATGTTTAAAGTTTAACGTCTTCATATTTGTCTAATTATATAGTTGACTTTTCATTCAGGAAGTATGACGCGCTGCGCTGTCAGTACTTTTCTCCATGTTTGTGATTGGTTGAATGCTCCAAATACTACCCCTTTCATGTGAACGCGCACCTAACTAGATAGGGCACGGCTGGCTTGAGCGGTCCACTTGATAACCCGTGTCGTAGTGCCGTTTAGCGAGAGGGCGTATGTTTTGGATTAGGCCAACCGGCTAACTCAAACATATCCAGGTTAGGTTGAACCAGTTTCGTGGTATACCTCCCAGGTCTTGTCCTGACTGAGCAGAGGCACCTGTAGCCTTGGCTACTGTGCTCTCAGTGTTTTGTCTCCCTGTTCCTGCCTATTGGCGTCAGCTGATAGAGGTGTTGGTTTTATCTTGTTATGCACAATGTTGATTCTTCTCTCAGAACTAGCTAAATATGGGTCTGGGGTAGAGATCTTCAGAATTGGTTTGGCATCTTTTGTGTCAATTCGTGGCACACAACATGTCTTGTGAATAAACCATCAGTTTGCCATCAAAGTTCCTGCTCTCCTCGTGTCTCTCTGACTCCTGTTTCCATTGCTTCAGAAGTTTCCATCGCATATGAGAGATTTTTACATGTTTGTAAATGATTTTGGTTTCAATGTGTGTGTTTCACATGGGTGAACAGTATATTTATATGTTATGGAATGAAATACAATGTCAGATTAAGGGAAAGTTAGGGGAGTGCATGTTAATGTGTCTTGAGGTGGTGTGTTCCAAAAGTGTTTGGGTTTGTCTGCCGTGTGTGGGCTGCGTTCCATTTCAAATTGCCGCCTGTACAATGTATGCACCAGTCTGTGATATGCCGATGTGAAGGCCCGCCCCTCCATACATGCCGATCACACAGACTGCGTCTGCCTCTCGCCCTCATCTTGTGGAGGGAGCCTCATCTGATGCACAAATGCGGCGCAATTGAGCGCGCCACAGTTTCTGCTGCGAGGCTCCACTAGCTGTAATCGGCTTGGTGTGTCCAGGGTTTACACACCACCCCCCCGTCGACGCTCGCGAGGGCCTCATCACATCACAGCCCTGCCGATGTGATATAATGTATAGGACCTTTTTCCTCATGGGTGTCATTCACAACAGACCAATCATGACAGTTTTAGAGAATGAGTTTGTATGGATACATGTTAAGTATTATTATTTGATGACGCCCTTAGTCTGTGTACTACGGTAGCAGTCGCACTGTTATTCTGTTCTTGTATGAAGGTACGTCCTAATGTGACGTCACTACGTTGACTGTTGTCAGTCTGTGAATAAACTTACCGGAGACATCCTGAAGAGAATACTGAGTCTGATTTACTTATTGTTCATACGCGATTCATGTGCACCCAAGCTTAACAGGTTATGGGCCCAGGCAGAGTTGGACACAAACCGACTTGGAGATAAGTGAGTTAGATTATCGGAAGAAGTGTTACGCGACGTATTACGCGTTAGCCAATTAAGCTAACAAGCTAGCTTAGCAAGTGAAGTATATTAGCAAGCTAGTAGCCCTCGCGGTAAAGTTGGCGCGCAAAAATGGCAAGCAGAGCAACAGGTCTCCTGGCACCGCAGCTCTTATTCAAAGGATGTGAAGATAAGTATGACCTTTGGGAAACAAGATTCCTAGGCTGCTTACATACTCTGAGGCTACAAGAGACTATCTTACATGAGCCCACCGGTGCTGATCAAGAACAGCTAGATGCAGATAGAAGGAAGAATGCTGATTGCTATGCTGAGCTAATAAGGCTGATAGATGATAAGAGCCTGTCGCTAATAAGACATGAGGCCGCAGATGACGGCAGGAAGGCTCTGAAAATACTGAAAGAACATTATTCAGGGAAAAGCAAGCCGAGGATAATAAACTTATACACGTCGTTAACGAGGCTGCACATGGCAGACAACGAGAGTGTTACCGACTACATGATAAGGGCAGAGAACGTGATTACAGCCCTGAGAGATGCAGGCGAGACCATGAGTGATGGACTGACCATAGCCATGATACTAAATGGGTTACCAGACTCCTTCAAGCCATTCGCCGTCCATGTAACACAGAACGAAGATAACGTTACGTTCACAGACTTTAGAAGAAGATTAAGGGTCTATGAAGAGTCGGAGAAAATGAACACAGCAGAATCCACAGATAATGTGATGAAAACATGTGCAAGGCAAGGCCGAGGCACCAAGACGCACGCTAGCAACAGAAGAGATGAAGATGCCAATGTGACGTGCTACAAGTGTGGAATAAAAGGACACATATCAAGAAAATGTTTTCGAAAAGTGTGGTGCGGTTACTGCAAAAGGAATACACACGATGAATCACTCTGTAAGAAAAAGGGGGGAGAAGATGGTGCCAGAAAAGTCGCAGAGGAACAGAATGGCGACCAAGACCATCTCTTCAAGGCCAAGCACACAAAGAGCGGGAAACCACCAGACAACGTGAAGATGAAAGGCATCATGGTGGACGCAGGAGCGACATCCCACATCGTGAACGACATCGGAAAGTTTAAAAGCTTCGACGATTCATTCCAGCCCGAGTCTCATTCAGTGGAGTTAGCTGACGGGACCAAGTGCAATGGAACAGCACAGAGAAGAGGAACGGCGGTGATATGTCTATTAGACGACGCCGGACGACAACACAGAGCACAGCTACGGGATGCACTGTACATGCCCTCATACCCACATGACATCTTTTCGGTGGCAAGAGCAACAAACGGAGGGGCGACAATCACCTTCAAGAAAGGGGACAGTCACATGGTTACCAAAGACGGCAGCAGGTTTGACATCCATGAAAGTGTAAATTTGTATTACTTACCAACTGTTGAGGGGAATGTTGACCAATGTAAAGGGTGTCACGACATGCAAACTTGGCATGAAATTTTGGGTCATTGCAATTACGAAGATGTACAAAATTTACAAGGTGTAGTGAAAGGCATGGAGATAAGAGGAAGTGCAGTCAAACCAGCTCAGTTGTGTGAAGTGTGTACACAGGGCAAGTTCACCCAAACGAGAAATAGGGAGCCAGACAAAAAGGCTAAGATGCCCTTAGAACTAGTCCACACAGACTTAGCCGGTCCCATGTCAACACCAAGCATAGAAGGGCACAGATATACACAGTCTTTTACAGACGACTACTCTGGTACTATTTTTGTGTATTTTCTAAGGTCCAAGAGTGATACAGTGCAGGCCACAGAAAGGTTCTTAGCAGACATAGCACCTTACGGAGAAGTTAAGTGTATCCGTTCAGATAACGGCACTGAGTTTACAAGCCGAGACTTCCAGGCACTGTTAACCAAAAATAGGATTAGACACGAGACGTCTGCACCCTATTCACCCCACCAAAATGGTACAGCAGAGAGAGGTTGGCGAACTCTCTATGATATGGGCAGATGCTTACTGATAGAAAGCAAGTTACCAAATAAACTATGGAACTACGCCATACAGACAGCAGCTTATGTAAGGAACAGGTGTTACAGTAGGCGCACAAAGAAAACGCCATACGAGCTGTTCACAGGCAAAGAACCAAATATATCCAAACTTCAGAAATTTGGGTCAGTGTGTTTTGCTTACAAACAAGAGAAGGGAAAGCTCGACCCTAGGTGTGAGCAAGGTGTTTTCATAGGCTATGATAAAAATAGCCCAGCTTACCTGGTGTATTATCCAGACACAGAGAGGGTCCAAAAGCAGATTGGTAAAATTCACAACAAAGGGGGATAAAGAAAAGGAAACACAAACACCAGAGTCATACAATGAATATGGTGATAGTGATGTACATCCCAGGGTCAAGGACAGCGATGAAAATGTTGTTGATGAATGTGATGTGGGAAATGTGCCAGGTCAAGATACTCAAAGTGGTGCTTCTGGGACTTTACCTGAACAGACTGAACGTACACAGCCGGGTAAAGTCACCGAGACTCCAAACAGAAAAAACCCACCCAGAACCAGGAGGAGACCAGCTCACCTACAGGAGTTTGAGACTGACGATACGGAGGACAAACTGCAAACATGCATGGATTTTTGTTACAGAGCAGTATGCGACATTCCTCAAACCTTCCAGGACGCCATAGCGTCACCCAAATCAAGGCAGTGGAAAAATGCCATGAACGAGGAGATGAGATCACTGGAGGAGAACGAGACCTTCAACCTCACCCAATTGCCACCAGGCAAACGGGCAGTGGGGGGTAGATGGGTCTACGCACTCAAGAGTGACATTGATGGGTCAGACAAGTACAAGGCGCGATTTGTAGCTAAAGGCTACAGTCAGAAACCAGGAATCGACTATGATGAGACATTCTCACCCACAGCTGATATGACAAGTGTAAGAGTACTCATGCAAAAGGCAGCACAGGAGAACTTAATCTTACACCAAATGGATGTTAAAACAGCCTATTTACATGCACCCATTGATTGTGAAATATATATGACACAACCAGAAGGTTATGAGAAACAGTCAAAAACAGGTGAAGAGTTAGTATGCAAGTTGCACAAATCTCTCTATGGTTTAAAGCAGTCAGGCAGAAACTGGAATGCTATGTTACATACATGTTTGACTGAAAATGGTTTTGTACAAAACCCCGCTGATCACTGTGTGTATACAAGAGAAAAGCACAGCGAAAAGGTAATCCTAATAATATGGGTTGACGATCTCATTATAGCAGCCAGCAACGAGGGTGTATTGGAAAGTGTAAAGGGGATGCTCACTGAAAGGTTCAAAATGAAAAACCTGGGAAAGTTGAAATATTTCTTAGGTATAGATTTTGAGCAAACAGAAGGTCAAGTCAAAATGTCTCAAAAGAGATATGTGAGCAAAATACTGGAGAGATTTGAAATGCAGGATTGCAAGTCCAGAGACACACCATGTGAGCCAAAACTAGAATACACAGCAGACGCTGAAAACATTAAAGAGCCAAGAAAGTACAGGGAGGCAGTAGGAAGTTTAATCTACTTGTCCACATGCACTCGACCAGATATATGTTTTGTGGTCAGTAAACTATCTCAGCACTTTGCTGAACCAACTGAAGAGCACTGGAACACAGTAAAACATGTGTTCAGATACCTTAAAGGTACAGCAGAACAGGGGTTATGCTTTAAGAGAAATGACACAGATAGACTAGGTCTGAGAGTGTACAGTGATGCTGACTGGGCATCAGACGTAACAGACAGACGTAGTACATCAGGATATTGTGCCAGTCTCAGTGAAGGAAGCTCCTTGATCTCATGGAAGGCAAGGAAACAACCTACGGTTGCACTATCTACCTGCGAGGCAGAGTACATGGCCTTAGCATCAGCCATACAGGAATACATCTACTTAGAACAATTACTCAGAGGTATAGACAAATACAAATATGCACAAACAAAGGTGTACGAAGACAACCAAGGTACTATAGCACTAGCCAGAAACCCAGTAAACAGGCAAAGGTGCAAGCACATTGATATTAAGTACCATTTCATAAGGGAGACTGTAAATAGTGGAAAGGTAATTTTGGAATACGGTCCTACTGAGCAAATGATCGCTGATGTGATGACAAAACCAGCCACCAAAATAAAGCTAAAGAGGTTTGCTCAGGATATGTTTGGCACCTAGAAGGGCAAAGAGTTAACATAGTTAAGGTAAAAGAAAAAGAAGCCTTATTTTGTTTTGTTCTCAGGTAACCCAGTAAGCTAAGAGCGAGTGGGGGTGTTAAGTATTATTATTTGATGACGCCCTTAGTCTGTGTACTACGGTAGCAGTCACACTGTTATTCTGTTCTTGTATGAAGGTACGTCCTAATGTGACGTCACTACGTTGACTGTTGTCAGTCTGTGAATAAACTTACCGGAGACATCCTGAAGAGAATACCGAGTCTGATTTACTTATTGTTCATACGCGATTCATGTGCACCCAAGCTTAACAATACACTTAAAACATATATTTGTATTTGTCTTGGCTTCAGCTCACTGATAACATAAGAACACAAATAGGCACAACACTTACATAGATGTTTTTTTTATATGTATTTTATTACTCCAAAGTAGAAAAAAAAAGTCAGCCATATTTAACTGGGAAAGTTTTCCTTTGGCTCCCAGGAATTTTTCCACTTCGCCCCACTGTAAAACAGAAACACAGCAAAAAGTATTACTTTTTGGAATATGTAGTTCTACAGTATGTTGACAATGCTATTTCAAATGAGAAGATACACTAAGTCACTCAAAAATATCATGATGAAAGTGCAGTATAATGTATATATTTATATATAACACGTACATCATATATAATACAAGGTACATTTTTTATTTCAAAGTCAATGTTTCATTTGACCAATTCTTTGAATTTGCTGTCTTATCAATGCCCAAACATACAGCACTAAACTTAGACAACTGCCTGCAAGACTGCACACAGAAATAATACTACTTACTACTACTAACTATACTTATAGTATAATTGTTAAGAACAAATGTAACAAGTCAGTAATTACAAAAGCGATCAAATACCATCCAGCCTCACATATCAATCATTTAACCTTTAGTGATATTGATCAAGGATAAACTCTATTGTATATTTTATTTTAATTTCTATTTCAATGTAGGCTACTTCCCTGCTTATGTGTTACAATCAGACAGCGTTTCTAGGGCGTGATGTCTGAATGACAAAGGGCAGAGAACTTGGATGTCTTACTTTATGACGCAAACGTCTGATAGAGCCATTGATTACATGGCTCCCCACCCCCATGTGATCAACTAAATTGAATTTACTGCTGAGGAACCCAAAATGTTTAAGTTAGTGATCTCAGGGTTGATGAAGTTGGTTGGTAAGACTACTTTGTGGCCCCTGTTCTGCCAGACCCATCAGCTACACTGAAGGAAACTTCAGATTAGATACATACCATCCAGAGCAAGACTGCCACTGCACCAACACCTCGGTATGGCCCTGAGTAAAGAAACATAGATTTTAGGTAAACTTCATTTTTTTCAAATGTCATACATGTAAATACAAAAAGTCCAGTGAAATCAAAGGATAATTTGAAATAATAGTAGGTAAGATTAACTCAAACATATGAAGGACTGTAACATATTCAATAGCATTTTCCCCATCAGTTTAATATTTTGGAATACTATTATTATTTAAAAAATATTTTTACTGCCAAGAATAGGAATTCACCTACAAAGGATTACAAGAAAAAATGTAATATACAAATAAATGGCTGGACATGATGCATTAATGCGACATGAATTATTACACAAGTACCTCAACCTTAAATTAATAATAAATTATTGTTACTGTAATTTCAATATTTACATTAGCAGTCATGCTTAAGACTGAAACACTCCTTTAAAACAAAGTATACGAAAATCCAATAAGATAAGACTTGGTTCCACGGAAACATTATTGTCATTGTTTATTTATTTTAAAATATTTTCTAAACAAGCCTCCCTGATTCGTTCCCTCAGTAGTTTTTTGGAGGGGAAAGTGTCTGACCCTTGATGAATGGGACATTCTGCAAGGAATTAAAAGATGGTAATAAGTTGAAGTTCAGCAATAACCTCCTAAACATTGCCTAACATCACATTGTGCTCAATTAAACTGTTCAAAATGGCACTGAGACTTTTGATACTGCAAAGTCTTAAACAAAACAAAAGGTGGCGTATTCTAATTGTACCGATGATTGTTTTCTCTCTCTTTAACTAATTCAATGTGCAAAATCAAACACAGTTTCAGTCGATGTAAATAAGATAATTACTAATTAACCCGCACATACCATTAATTGCCACTTTATTCCTCGTTGGTCTTCTTTTCTGTGAGGAAGACACTGAGGAGAGAGCAGGAGTCAGGCCGGAGGAGAGAGCAGGAGTCAGCCCGGAGGAGAGAGCAGGAGTCAGGCCGGAGGAGAGAGCAGGAGTCAGCCCGGAGGAGAGAGCAGGAGTCAGCCCGGAGGAGAGAGCAGGAGTCAGGCCGGAGGAGAGAGCAGGAGTCAGGCCGGAGGAGAGAGCAGGAGTCAGCCCGGAGGAGAGAGAGCAGGAGTCAGCCCGGAGGAGAGAGCAGGAGTCAGGCCGGAGGACACAGGAGTGAGGAAGAGAGTGAACTCAGTGTCAGTCTCGGTGGTAAGAGGTACAGACAAGTCTGATCCTGGGTCTGCGGCCATTTCTGCCTGTGTGGTTGAAGGGCCCTCAGGTTCAACTGCCAAAGTCACTATTGAGAAGAAAAAAAAGTAGACGCATGGTGAATAAATGACCAAGTATAATCCGCCATATACATTTATAATCTGAGTAATTACAGCTAAAAATGAAACAGCGGAACATCAGTGATTATGTGCTACAATGGCGTTTGTTAGCAACCAGGAAATGACACCAGTAAGGACAAACAGATGAGAATGCTGCGTGGGGTCTGGGTGCCGTGTTGGCGGGACGTTGGGGGGCTCGCTGCTCCGCCCTTTGAGGCTCGAGGAGCAGACAGTGTGAGCTGGATTACTGGTGTTGTTTCCTGGTTGCTGCGTGGGGTCTGCGAGACAGCGAGGAACTCAGCCTGAGCGCACACACACACACACACACACTCACAGCCAGGCTGTGAGTGTGAGTGCGTGTGTGTGTGAGGAGATCCACGGAGCCTCGGCTGAGAAAAGATAAGGCTGAGTGAGTGTGTGTGTGTGAGCCGGTACGTCACTATGCCCGTTACGTCACTATACTCAGGAAGAAAACAATGGAAAAAGAGAAATCTCCAACGAGGCGTTCTGGGGCAGCATAGACAGATATTTTCTGTGTTAGAGTTTTACTCGCTACAGGGTGTACTTTGAGGGTTTGTGACTCTGCAGACCATTTACATGCAGGAAAAGCTTCATAACACACAAGGGGACGGGTAATAACCGGAAAAGCATGACATGGGCCCTTTAACTGACAAAACAAGACATAACGACATATTTTTACTACTTGGTAAACAGTGATTCACATTTTTTTACATTTAAAACCAGATAACTGAGCAACTAATTTACAAAAAATGTTAACAGATAAATTGCTGAAATATAGCATGCAGATTTGTATACTTTACCATTAATAAGGCTTTCGTAAATCCTCTTTATGGTAACAAGTGCATTGTTACCATCTTCTGTCTCGATTTGCCATGGACAGATGCAATCGGCCGCAAAACCATTTGTGCCTCTCTTGGCAAGAAGGAGGATGGGACGTCGATCTAACATTTTCCATTTGTGGAGCTGGAACACAATGGACACAAAAAAACAAGAAATATTATGTACACAACAGCTCTAAACATTTTTACACGCCTAAAGCCATTATAACTCCATTTATTTTTGCATAAGTGAAAAATGCACTGATGTGATACGTGTGCACATTGAGGAAGGCACCCCACAATTAACCAGGTGTGATTTTAGACCCCTTTTAGGGGAGCCCCTAAAAAAGAACTGTAAAAAAAAAAAGAAGTTTATCGAGCTCGGGTTCACTTTGAGTTTTTTTTACATGGGCATGGTTATTTTTATATGGGTTAGGGATGCCAGCGATTATTTTATTTTATATATTCGTTACAGTCTCCATAATCCAAAAATATTTTTAAAATTCGATTTTATTTATATATATTTTTATTATTATTTATGTTTTTCTTTTTTTTCCTGGCTTAGTTTCAATTCGGCAACGAATAATCGATTAATATTCGCCAGGGCTGTCCGATTTTTATCATGGTCAGTTTCTGGCATCCCTAATATGGGTCCATTTAACTCTCACATTCAGATATCTGAATAAGCTACATTTAGCTTTGAAACATGTCAGCAAGCTATAACCTATATCATTTCAGGTTCAAAGTTCTGCATTAACAGCACTTCAGATGTAAAGCTGGTGTTACAGGGGAATTTTGAAATGACTGGTCGAACAGGGCTCAAAGTCAGAGACTCTGGTAGGGCAGGTCACTCAACAGAAACTGCTCTCCTTGCTGTCTCTGACAAACTGCACACTGCTAAAGCAGCCTCCCTCTCCTCTGTCATCATCCTTCTGGACCTGTCTGCTGCATTCGACACGGTGAACCATCGGATCCTCCTTCGCACTGTCCAAGAACTTGGAGTTTCAGGCACTGCACTTTCCCTCCTCACCTCATACCTCAACGACCGCACCTACAGGGTTACTTGGAGAGGGTCCGAGTCCGACCCTTGTCAATTAACTACAGGGGTCCCTCAGGGCTCGGTTCTTGGTCCCCTCCTTTTCTCCCTGTACACAAACTCGCTCGGGTCTGTCATTAGCCCGCATGGTTTTTCATACCACTGCTACGCTGACGACACCCAACTAATTCTGTCCTTTCCCCGCTCAGAGACCCAGGTCGTCGCACGCATCTCTGCTTGCCTAGCAGACATCTCTCGGTGGATGTCTGCTCATCACCTCAAGCTCAACCTTGACAAGACTGAACTGCTCTTCCTTCCGGGAAAAGATTGTCCCACTCTTGACCTAACAATCAACATCGGCACCTCTGTTGTTTCCCCGACTCAGACTGCAAGGAATCTGGGTGTGGTCCTAGATAACAAACTGTCCTTCACTGCAAACATCGCTGCTACAACCCGCTGCTGCAGATACACGCTTTACAACATCAGGAGGATACGTCCCCAGCTGACCCAGACATCAGCGCAGATTCTGGTCCAGGCTCTCGTCATCTCACGCCTAGACTACTGCAACTCCCTCCTGGCTGGTCTACCTGCATGTGCCATCCGACCTCTGCAGCTCATCCAGAATGCAGCGGCTCGTCTGGTCTTCAACCTTCCCAAATTCTCCCACACCACACCGCTCCTCCGCTCCCTTCACTGGCTTCCAGTAACTGCTAGAATCCACTTCAAGACACTGGTACTTGCGTACCATGCTGCGAATGGATCTGGCCCTTCCTACATCCAGGACATGGTTAAACCGTACACCCCAGCACGTGCACTCCGCTCTGCATCAGCAAAACAGCTCGCTGCACCCGCACTGCGAGGGGGACCCAAGTTCCCGTCAGCAAAAACACGTGGGTTTGCTATCCTGGCTCCAAAATGGTGGAATGAGCTCCCCATTGAAATCAGGACAGCAGATAGCTTACATATCTTCCGACGCAAACTGAAAACTCATCTCTTTAGACTCCACTTCGAGCGATAGAATTACTAACAAAGCACTTATATACTAATAAAGGGCTGGCTTTCTAAATGCCAGTTGAGTAGCACTTGAAATGTTTGGCTCTATGAAACCTGATGTACTTATATGATTCTGTTTTCTTAAAGGTTGTATCTTCCTGGTCGAATGCACTTATTGTAAGTCGCTTTGGATAAAAGCGTCAGCTAAATGCAATGTAATGTAATGTAATGTAATGTAAAAGCTTAATTAAAGTGCTTTTAAGGGCCTCTTTATTAATACTAACTCTTTCCAGGTCTTGATTGTCTTTCAAGCACTATATTAATATGGGCTGGTTTTGATTCTGTGACATTCTTGGTTTTACCATTTATTCAAAAATGTATATGATATTTCATTTATTTTACTTTTGGAAAGCATAGTCACATAATTATGTGTTTTCCATACCATGAAGTTCCAAAATAAAATATAAAACACCAAAATGCAGGTTTTTTTGTAAGATATAATTAGAATTTTTTTTACATTGAAGCTCTGATTCTAGGAATTACCACTGGCCTGAACTATGTTACTTCTGGTTAAGAAATAATGTTTTACTAAAACTGGGTGCCTGCAAGTACAAACACTATCTAACATCAGTTTGAAAAAATGTGTTATGCCTTTACAGATTTAAATACAACGGTGACAACAATTTTGCTAAAACACATTACATGAAGTGCAGTAATCGTGCACTAGTCTGTACTTCTCACATAAACTTAATTAAGAAATTAGGATTATTTTTAAAAAGTAAATGAGGGCGACTGTTGGAAAGTATAAATCAATTAAGTAATTTAACAATTTGTATAAAAAGATTAAGATCAGGGATTATTTACACACTTTTTTATGATAACTGACATCTGCAAGAGAAAAAAGCTTACCAGTAAATGTTTCGAGTCATACACTTTGTTGACACTGTGGTTTTTCTTTTGCGTGGCCTTCCACTCCTGTGCAACCTTTTCTTTTTGCTTGGAGAGTTTCTCTTTGTAGGGTTGGATGGCACCACATTGTTTGCATTTTTTACTTGCTACTCCTATGCTTTGCCTGCATGTCTGGCACACTTTTTGAGTAGGCATCTGTAACAGAAACACATATAATGTCAGGGAATACAAAAAATAAGAATACTATACTACAAATGTTTACAGGATTCATGTATTTTATTATATCGTGAAAAATCGTGTTAAAACAATGAACTCGTGTTTTTTGATCTTTTAGATAGGATGAACAAGAGTAAGGAAAACAATGTTATACAGAGTCAGTCACATGTTTAAAGTGACTGTTATGGACAACCCTAATCTGTCAATATCTGGTTGATCCAAAAGTTGATGCTCCATCATCACAGAAAATAATACTAAAATCATCATTACCAGGGGTGTATTGCTAATTCTATAAGTTCTGCATGTGTGCACGCGCAGTTGTGGCTCGTTTTGAAGCTTATGTAACTACTGTCAATTAACAGTCCAGCCAGAATCAACAAAGAATGGTCATTTATTAAGTCTGCATTATTGAATAAATGTGTGATTCTTACAGTAAATGCTGGACACAGCCTCGTGATAGTTAAGTGATCAGGCAAACATAGTAATCTTAGTCACTGTACTAGACGACAAAATAAAACAACATATTACATATCCTAAAATGAATATACTTTTGATATCTGACTACTCACGTTTATTAGCTTGTCTGGGAAATAAATGGATGTTGTCTTGTTGCAGTGACGAGTCCAAAACCCCGGTGAGTTAGCATTTTACCACTTCCGGTTCCCTCGCCTCAGAGCCAATGAGATTTCTCCATAGGATTTGGGAAAATAGCTCGAAATAAAGTCTGTGGTCGACACAAATTTAAGAGACGGAACACATTTTGTTCTACGACAGACAGCCGTGATTTTTGAAGAGTGTACGTGTCTGAAAAACGATGGTTGTTAACAGAAGTTGTCGAGGACGTTGTACGTCATTACGCCGCCTCCCGTTGATTTAAAACGCGCCCGTGGATCGTAAAGGTATACAGGCTGACGCACCCGTTGATTGAAAACGCTGCTCTGGGTCGTATTAATGGGTCGGAAAACAAGGAAAACAATTGACCTATTTGGTCGTATTAGTTGGAGGACTTGTTGGTAAATACACAGCTGAGAGCTGCCGTTTCATTCAGACTGTTTAAAAAACGGTAACAACGGACTCTTTTTCTTAGCGGATGCATGTCAATTTAAATCGATACATTCAACTATGTTTTAAATCAATACATACAACTATTTTTTAAATCAATAAAAACATTTTCTAAATCCATAAAAGCATTTAAATTAATATTGGGAGTCATGTCTTTACTTTGTTGAGAATGTGGCCATGTAATAAGCGTGATAATTTGCAGCGACTTGTTCCTTATGGGGAAAATAACACCCGTCATGTGTGTGTAGAGGTGTGTGTGGTTAAAACACTTTCATGAAGTGAAGGAGGTTTTCCTTCTATAAAACAGCTGTGGGCAGCAGTGAGTGTCACGGACATGAATTCATAGATCAAGGCAGACTGGAGCACACACTCTCAGTAGGCGACACGCCCGTTCTAAGCCGTGTCCCTCACTCCTCACATCCCAAGCTGCATCCCCACAAAGTGTATTATGTTGTTACATCGTTTCAGATGTTATGTTTCAGTTGTGCTCTGTCTATGTTCAGTGATGCAAACTTGTCCCCTTTCGGCGAAATTCGCCGTTCTGAATCCAAAATAGGTTGTTTGTGTGATTCATGTAGATCTGCAATACAAATATTTTTGGGGTATGGGGGGGTCTGGGACCCGGAGTAATCTGCAGCCGTGAGCTGTTATGTGCCATCATGACACACATGGTGTTCTTTTTTTATATATTATAATGAAGTGCGAGCTGTGTGCTCGAGTCTTCCTGCCTGTCGGCTCTGCTCATGGATGTATAATAAGGCTCTGCTGCTCCGAGATGATGGTCTAGCTTCAGCAGCTACATTACCTACGGGTGCGTTCGTTAATATTAACTGCGCGTCCGGAGTCACTGTGGCACAGACTGGACTGCTGGTGAACAGCTGTTAGAACGGGCCGTTCAGGTGTTCAGAGCAGAGCTCCCTGTCGGAGCGGCAGAGCGTGATGTGAACTGAAAAGTTTTTCTGTGGCAATATTATTTAAGGAATCGTTGAGCTAGCTTGCTAGCATATATTGTCACTATCTGCTAACGTTAGCTTTAGCCTTCTATTTCTAATAGTTTTTTTCATAGGCTATAAACAGGTGGTATAAGTATATATATATTGTACTTGAGTAAAAGTAGAAGTACTCAGATCTTGTACTTGAGTAAAAGTAGAAGTACTCAGGTCTTGCACTTGAGTAAAAGTAGAAGTACTCAGATCTTGTCCTTGAGTAAAAGTAGAAGTACCAGAGTGTAGGAACACTCTGTTCCAGTAAAAGTCCTGCATTCAAAATGTTCCTCAGGTAAAAGTAGAAAAGTATTATCATCAAAATATAGTGAAAGTAGCTACAGTAAAAGTAGTAATTGTGCAGATTGTTCCATTTCAGAATAATAGAAAATACATTTTCAAAATGCTCAACAGTGCTGCCAAAATTATAAACTGACTGCTACACAATTTAAAATAAATGCTTTTATATATTTCTATTAGATGTGACTCTTTGGCGTTTCTGCTGCTTTAGTTGTTCTGACTGCTAAAATCCTCTGTTATTCCTCATTTTAAAGCCGATATTCCGCGGGGTGGGGGAGCCGGGGGCTCGGATCCTTGTCACCTTTTTCATACCTGATGGGTTTGCATCCCTGTATGTTAAAAAGCCTCATTCACCTTAATTCATGTAATAAAAACATCTCAGGTCAGTAACACTCAAAGCTAAATGTGCAATACCATGTTCAGCTATGTTACTATGTATGATGTTATTGCTGTTACATCAGAAGATGTACATATTGGAATGATTTCTTAACTTACAGTAGGCTATTTTGTACAATGTGTGTTGGAAGGATTTATTAAATTACTATGAATATTGTCATTGTTGAAGGCTTTTAGAGAAGGATGAACTATAAGCCTGAATTACATAACATGTTATACCTAAAAACATAAAAGCCACAATAAATAAATCACAATTATTCTAGTTATTTTTACCTCCCGTATTGCTTTCAACCCACCAGCTTTTATGGTGTTGTTACGTTACTAACTGTAAGCTCGTCACATACAGTCTATGGTCACTCAGAGTAACCTACAGTTAATTTAGCTACTCACTAAACTTACAATTCATTTAACTTATTTTCTTCCAAAAGTTAATTATCCAAAGCCTCTGTACACCCCCTTCTATTTACATGTAATGGTTTGTTCCTGCCTCCAAACGCGGTGCAGCACCTCCAGCACTTTCTAGCAGAGAGTGAGAGCATGTGAGGAGCAGGGATGCTAGTACTTATGTGTGTAGTATACCATGTTTCAACGGCTTACAAAGTCAGGCTTTCAAAAGAGAAAAGAAAGGAGAGAAAGACAAGAGAGAGGGACTAATGGGGGACAGTATGTCACCCAGTTTTTGAAGTATTATTTGAATTATTTGAAGTATTAAAGTAACGTGTTATGGCAGGAAAGTTAAATCTGGTATATTCATTTTAATGTCACTTTATATATATTCATGTGTGTTAAATTTGAAGGGACAAAGTATATTTTTCCTCCCCAATATATTGAGGTGAAGTCTTTGTGTTTAGAAAGGGATGTGAGCAGGGGACATCCTTGTTTGGGGATAGCTCCAAAACTCTGGAATGTTTCCCTCATAAAAGAAGAGGGTGCGTTACACATGCTTAGGGCAAATGTGTGTGTTTTCATTGCAGTAAATATATGTGCTGCGTGATTACTGTTCAACTATACCTCTGTTTTTATTCTTTCATGTGTGGGTACTAAATGGCTACAAACATTGTGGAGAAATTAGCTTAAACATGTTTTATTACTCTATATGAAATGGAAGCAGATTTTATGACAGGGACGAGAGAGCTGGGGGAGGGGACATTCTTCTTAAGATTTTCAGCATGTCAATTATCAGGGAAATCTACTTGTTTTAAATAGATGTGTGTGGTTGATTACTTTGTATTAATAATAAAAGTATGTGTAAAGGAAGCTGGAAATATGCAATGTGAAACCTTTTATTTGAAGTAAGGATGTGAACAATAGCTCAAATGGCTGGAAAGGCTGCAGGACAAATGAGTGTGTTCTCTATATTGGGCCTGTGTGAAGTTTGACTATTTGAAAAGCATCTCTAATACTGCTTAAGAGCATAGGTAATGTGTTCCTCGTTATTATTGATATGAAGGTAATTTACATGTATTACGTATATTTTGCCAACTATAACAACTATATCTTAAAACATATTTTTAACTTGTGTGTGGTAACCTGAGGGGGGGAAGATGGCCACAGAGACAAAGAGCCATAAAGGGGATGTGTGTATGCTGGCTGCAAGATGTGAAATAAGATAAGGAAACTTGTTGTTTAGAGCAGGTTCGTTCCAGACACCAAAAGGTATCTGGTTTTCGTCAAACTGAAAGAGACTTTTTGTTTCCGGGTTTCTTCTGCTGTGACGCGCTGATTGGGTACGACAGGCCATGTGTTGGTCTCTCCCAATGAGATGACCTCTGGGGGAAGTATTCACACACCTCCTCCTGTGTTTTTAGTATGAAAGCCTGTGTTTTCCTTTGGTTCGCTCTTTCTTTTCTTCATGCTGGCCAAGGTGGTAAGACCTCTCCCAGCGAGAGGACCAGAGCAGGGGCACCCGAAGGGGGGGCCCCTTTAGAATTGTTTTGTGATGTATTGTATGTTCTACCATTAAAGCAGATTATTGTTTAACCCTTATCCTGGTGCTTTGACTTTTCCTTCTTTTAAAACAAACTCATAGAGGAACGGCGCGGAGCAGAGATTCCGCCCGAACATTTTTCGAAATAAAAGGTGGATGTGGTGGTCCATGAGTGGTGGAAATGTGTCTGTTGGTCCATTGTAAATAATAATATTTTTTTTTTTTTTACTAAGCTGACATTAAGTACTGTTAATATCTATACAGGTTTTTAATTTCACTGCGCTTTTAGCTGACATTTAATAAATGCAGGTACATTTTTACCAGCTATTCATTAGGGGTGTAACGGTACACGTACCCGTACCAAAATGATTAGGTACGGGCCCTTCGGTTCGGTACACGTGTTTACGGAGCCCTGGAGGGTTAATTGAGAGAAAAATAAATAAAACGTGGCCACGTTTTACTTTCTCGTTCGCACGAGTTAATAAAGCGTGCGCACGAGTTAATAAAGCGTGCGTCATTTTATTTAAATTGAGGGATTCCTGTCCGTGACTCACAGTATCTGCTGCCCACAGCTGTTTTATATAAGGAAAACCTCCTTCACTTTATGAAATCTCTGCGGCACCAGTGGCCTGTACTACGAAGCAGGATTTGCTATTTACACTATTCATTCATGAAGTATGACGCTGCGCTGTCAGCACGCGTCTCCATGTTTGTGATTGGTCAAATGTTGCTAACCCCGTCCCTTTCACGTGTACGCGCTCTCAGCCGGTCAGAGAAACCCTGGTTGATTTACTGAGTTGATAACCAGCTTCGTAGGACCGCTTAGCGACATCGCGTTTGTTAGGGTTAGTTAAGCCGGGTAAATCGAACGTATCCAGGATCTGTTGAACTGGCTTCGTCGTACAGGGCACTGGAGGCAGTAACGTGTAACTCAGCAGAATCTGAGAAGAGCAGCACCAGCTGCAAAGAGCTGTTCCTTTTACTGTTTACTTCACTGCGTTTCCCTTCATTAGAACAGCTGAATAGAGATCGAGGCTGCTACGTTTAACCACACACACCTATACACACATCGAACTACCAGAGTATTCCTCCTTGTTTTATGAAGGAGATGTCCTGTCACCGGGGCGCATGATGTGTGTGTGTGCGTCTGTGTGCTCAGCTCCGCTCTATGTGCGTGTTTGGTGTGTATGTGTGTGTCCGACACCACCGGCATTTGTTTTCAAATTACCACGAACAGTAATTTACACAAATCTGGTTCTCCACAGTTATATGTGTATTCCCAAGTGAAAGAAATTCATTTAATCTTAAACTCGATGTGCTATAGTCCTGCCGGAGTGCACCGGAACGAACAATACTATCAGAAACAAATGCCCCCACCCCCCCACAAAACGAGGCCACGCTTTATTAACTCGTGCGCACGCTTTAGTAACTCATGCGCACAAGTTACTAAAGCGTGCGCACGAGCAGGTATCTCGTAAATTATCATTACACCTGGTTAAAACAGAGTCCATTCTCTTCGGTTCGAAACATAATCTCAGCAAATCCGACGACTTCTCAGTTGCAGTGGGTGACATTATTGTCACAAGTAAGAAGGAAATTACATACCTAGGATCTATTCTTGAGGCAAACCTCTCCTGTGACAAAATGGCATCCAATGTAATAAAAAAAGTCAATCAAAGAACTAGATTCCTATACCGGATCTCCTCTCTGGTAAACAAAAACACCCTGAAAACTCTGGCAGGAGCTCTCATTCAAGGGTACTATGACTATGCTTGCACGTCATGGTACCATAGCACCTCCAAGGCGCTAAAAATAAAACTTCAAACATCACAAAATAAACTGGTCAGACTACTGCTTGACCTTTCATCTAGAACCCACCTCACCTCTGCCCACTTTGACAACCTAGGATGGCTTAGAGTAGACGACAGAGTACACACTGTTAAAAAGGATATTGTTTTTTAGTCAGATGGGCAAATGTTATCATGCTGAGTGAACTCACTGCCCATTACAACTCATTAAGACGAGTTACAAAAACTTCAACTTGAAAAATATTTGTAAACTCAGAATAATCTGTTGCATTAACTTGATAACATGAGTCAGCCTCTGCATTGTATGTAACACGCATGTGCCCGCAATATGACGTCACACGCAGTGTTCCAAAACTGAAATGAATTTGAAATCCGAGTTGGCTGCCATCTTTCTTCCTCGCTCAGAGCCCGAACTGGAGTTATCAAGTAAGTACATTCAAATGTAATCTAGTTCATCAGCAGACAATGCGAATTAATCCTCTAATGTTAGTCTCTGTCTCAGACTGACTGTCGCCACACTTTTTGATGCATATTTCATATTTAACGTTAGTTCGTTTTAGGAAAAACGTTAGCATGTTAGCGAGCTAGCTAGCTAGCAGTGGGTTGGAAATTAAGAGCTGCCCGAGTGAAATAGCGAGTATTTGAAGGAGGGTTGAGCCTAAAACTCGGCTGAAATGAGTATCCGGTACGGATAATGTACTTTTCACGAGTAAAAGTATTTTTTACGAGTAAAAAGTCGAAAGCGCAAGCACACAAACGTGCAGTGATGCCAATTTAGCACTTTTGTTTCTAGCCCAATTGCCCCCGGACACGTGGGCTGACGCAGCATCTTGTAACAAACACCGTTCCAGGGCTTGTTAACATTTAACAACCTATTAATGTGTCATAACCACTTAACGGGGAGAAACTCGACTATAATAACCATTTTTATCACATTCATACCGCAAATCACCTAAATGAACCCAGAGGTGAGTCCACCTGGACCTACTTTTTCTAAACCTCTTTAAAAAGGTCAAATTTCACTTGTTTTGAATCAATCTTGATACAGGATACTTATTATATGTTATAGTTTGGATTCCTAAAGGTTTTTGTCTTTAGACGGAAACTAATTTGCATTTTTTTTTACTCTGTTCAATCTGAATTTACTTTAAAATAAAAAAGATCTATATGGATTTTGACACAATCTACAGCCAAAAAAAAATAATTGTCAAAAATGGAGGTGATGAAAATGCATGTGAATTGAAAAATAGAGGGGTATAATGGATGTGAATTGGAAAAGTGATTAGATTAATTTAAAGCCGATTTGATTAAAACAGTTGTAATGTGATGAAAACAGAGCAATGTTATAATTTTCCCGTCTTACATTTCATCATTCTTCAGCATTCATAACATAAAATTGTCATTTATCAATTAAGTGTCCTCAAGGGTGAATGTAACACAAATAAAGAATGGAGGTGATGAAAATGCATGTGATGTGAAGTGATACATTGACAATTGATTTGATAAACTTGATTGTCTACCAGACATTTATCATTTACAGCAATCCATTTTTAACATCTATTCAATGTATTTATTTCCACTTTGTAATAACAGTGTTTACATGTCTGGATACATTCAAATCTGGATTGAAAAACATTTTAGAGAAGAGTATGTGGACTTATTTTACTGTGTTGTGTGCTGATAACTCAGTAATATAACATGTTTTTCTTTCTTTTTTCTGTACAGGATAACTTCAGTGGAGGCTGTGCAGTTTGGAGCAATTCCCCTGCAAGTGGTCCTGCAAGTCTTGTCATTACTCCTCACCGAGCCAACGCACACTAATTGTCCATTACAAACTGAAGCACTGTCATCAGGCAAGGAACTGTCCTCTTCCCTGTGTTTATGCAGACTGTGTGTGCTCCTTCAGGACCGAATCATCTCTGAAAAAACATTTAACTAGAGACCATAGTCAAGCACGTTCAACGCAGGTGACCTCAAGGTTAAATTGTGAACTGTGCAATTTCTCAGAGACTTGTAGTGATACACAGTATTTTGCACATTTAAAAATACAAATACACAATAAGGAAACTGTGAAATGTCCCTTCAAAGACTGTAGTTTTCAGTCCAGCGTGTACAGTACTTTTCGTACTTTTTTGCTTGCTTTGAGTGCTTTGAATTTTACCAACGCAAAATCTTAGGCTTCGAAGATGACTGTAGCAACAGGCATGACAAAGTAATAATGTTCTTCTATTTCATGTATTGCATGTTCAACATTTGTATGTGGTTTGAAATATATATGCTTGTGCAATACCCAGTGGCGTTTACATCGTATTACATCTGGGCAGCTTGTGAAATGTGAAAACGTAGGTCACTTTTAACTTGGACTAAAATGATGTAATGTCACTTCTTCATATAGATCGTCAAGGAATTCACCAGGCTGATGTCGATGGACCTCAATTCACTCTATGAGGGTCTGGACAGCCACCTGCAGAAATTCCTTCAGTTGTTCAGGTCAAAGCGCTTTGAGGGGATCAAAGAAATGACATCCTTAATGGAAAGCCTCGACAAGGATGTAAGTACAGTTCTTTACTTTAAAGTACTTTGAGGCAATAGAGCTGCCTTTCCACATTCATTCTATGTTCTCGTGTAAACTCAATGTAATTGTTACGACGGGATACAGGGGAAGGACCCGAAAGCAGGCGCCTGAGGCAGAGCTTGATGCAGTTCAATTATTTAATAAACAACATGGTGGTACAAAGGCTTAAGGGATAGTGAGGCAGGCAAGGGTCAGAGAAGGCAGGCCACATGCACACGGACACAGACACAGACACAGACACAGACACACACACACACACACACACACACACACACACACACACACACACACACACACACACACACACACACACACACACACACACACACACACACACACACACACACACACACACACACACACACACACACACACACACACACACACACACGGAATATGAAGGGATCTATTAAGTTAGCTGTGAACGTAGTGCAAATAACCAGAATGCCTTGTGGAGTGAGGGGGTTATATAATTCTGATAACAACGAGCAATATTAATTTAGCATGTGTTTTGGCAGGCATCGAACCAAAGGAAGAGGGCAGCAGTGTTGCAGGGCCTACCATGGTACATGAGGGAAAATCCTTCAACTATCATGAAGATGTGTGAGGTAAGCGCTGAAATGTCGTTCAAGATGATACAAAAACGAGTTCACAATGAACAGGGTTACAATAGTCGTTTCAGGCATCGTCTGTGTATGAATATATGTCAAAAGCATCTCTAAAGCACTTTCGTTGTTGTTTTTTGTTTTCTTTTTGCATGAAGCCAACGGATCCTGAAGAGGACGTCATCAAGGGAATGGTGATTGGAATCCTTTCAGTCGTTGAAGATGTGAAGGAACCTCTTCCAGCTTCCTACATCGATGTCACCCTCGTGATCGAGGAAAGGATAGTCATACGTCACCTTGGTGATGTACCCAATGCTTTTGTGAACCTGATAAGATTGCACTACATGCTGAACCTTGACTATCCAAAAGACTTGAAATACACCTTTGAGGTGATTCAGCGCCTGTTCATGGGAATTGGGTTGGACTCGTGCACTCCCAGGGTCCACTCTCTAAAGCAGGGGTCACCAACCTTTTTTAGGATGAGGGCTACTTTCAAAAAATAAAGCAAGTCGGGGGCTACTTTTACTCGTCTTTTTTTTTTTTTTTGCAGTGTATATATTTTATATTTATATATTACCGTAATTTTCGGACTATAATATAAGTGAATATAAGCCGCAGCAGCTAAATTGAATGATGTGTACATATATAAGCCGCACTGGACTATAAGCCGCAGGTGTTTTAATGTTTAATTACCATATGTAAGGGTTCGTGCACAGAGGGGATTGTCGGGAAAGAGATGGCTGTTTGAGGAAGCTCCCATTTATTAACATTTCAACAAACAAGTTCCATATTTGCATAACGTATTCAAATGTTAACATTTAGTGCAATAGTAGCTACAGAACATGTACTGTGCTGTGTAAACTGTACTGTCTCACATAGCGTTTCAGACACACAAACGTTTCAACTTTCAAACTTAAACGGTGCGCTCCCAGCGCACGTACCGGCAGTGATCTACAGCAGTGGTTTTCAACCAGTGGTACGGGGACAAACTGTCTCGTAATGTCTGTCTGTCTTGCTCTCGTTCTGTCTCTCGTACCACTCTCGGTTCCACTTTTACTTTTGCGCGCTACCTGTCTCACTCTTTTCCGGCCTCCAGCTGGAGCCCGCCGCTTAAAGGTGGGGGGCGCGGACCGGCCATAGAGCCCATAGAGTTAAAGGTGGTGGAATGTAACCTGTAAAATCCATAGATTTAGGAGGTCCCCTAGTGGCCGTTAGCTGTAAAAATCCATAGATTAGCCGCACCGTTATATAAGCCGCAGTGTCGAAAAATGGGAAAAAAGGCGAGGCCTATAGTCCGAAAATTACGGTATATGCTTACCTTTAACCTTTGTGTGCTGTTTGGGTCTGTGGGACCCGTTTTCAGTGTTTACTAAAAGAAAATGTATGCAATTTAATAATTTTAACCTGCTTTATTTGGGGGTGGACCTCACATCCTCTAGGGGGGGCCTCACATCCTCCAGGGGGGATCTCACATCTTCTAGGGGGGCCCTCACCTCCTCTTTTTTTAATCTTGAAGTGAAATGCACCAATCTGCTGCACTTTGAGTACCAAATGAATTTATGGATACAGCTCTCAACACTCATATGAAAGGGAGCTGTATACGTTTCAATACTCCAATCATCTTTAGAATATTATCACAACCAATAACAAATCATTTAAACTGGTTTATTCTTATCTTATGTTACCTAATTAGCATTCTTTCTTTTTATTTATGCATATTTTACTAATCACTCCCCTTTTAAACTTTTTTTTGTACTGTCCTATAGTACACACTGGAATGACTTCTTACTTTATCTACCCTGTCCCCAGTGGAGATTACGCCATGCCTGTGTGTGCGTCAAGTGGAATAAATATATATGCAAGTTACAACACACACAGAGTAAAACTCTGCTCCTCATGTGTTGTATAGGCTGGCATGATAGGCTGTTCAATGGGGCTGTTGTGTTGTGTAGATTCTGCCAGAAGGAAAATAAGCGGGGAGGTGCCACATTGCTTTTCTTCCCGACTGCAACGCTGGTCCCGCAAATCAAGCAAAACTTGATTGGTCGATATTCATTGTGGGGGTGGGGGAGGAGGGGTGTTAGATAGATATAGAGTTGTAGTAAGTAGATAGAGTTCGCTATGATTTAGGTTTCGTTTATGCATAGAGTAGATTATTTTAATTACATTTCCTTTTTTGTTTTGGATTTGCTTGGCAAGCTATTTTTAGAACATGCCCGGCGGGCGACTCACGTTGCCCCTGCGGGCGACTGAGTGCCCGCGGGCACCGTGTTGGCTACCCCTGCTCTAAAGAATAAATTGCTCAGTTAGAGAGATGGCCTAGGAAGATGTCTCTGCATCTGTCCCAAAGGATACATCTTCATTTTTTTTGTCATTTGTCCACTGTTCTAAGAGGAAAAGAAATGACTCAGCGGGTCACACCAGTTTGTTTTCATTTTCTTTTTCTCCATTTGGAGGAAGTGTCTGAGAGACACTAGTGTGTATTTTATGTCGTACAGCAACCATGAACAGAGTGGATATTTCAGTACTGTTCGAATGTTTTGATGTTCTGACTGACAGTTAAGTTAAGAGAGATACAATTTTCTATGTATGTTTTACTGCATTTTACTGCTGCAACCCTGAACACTTACTCCTCAGAATGGACTCTGTTTAACAAGTCACTCAATTACAGTTGTATCTATGGGACAGTGTAATTTCAGTTTTTGAGCAGCCCAGAGCAAAAACAATGGTGTGTTAGAGGGTGTTTTTTGTTTGGTCTACATGTTCCAAGTAAGGTCTTTATGATATGTTGCATCCATTGACACACTTATTTGAATTAAAAAGCAACACTGAACAGTTAATGCGTGTGTGGGTTGGAGTTCTTCATTTCTTCAGTTATTGATATTGTAATAACAGTCCTGATTTAAATGTCTTTTCAGCTATTTTTTCATGTGTTAATATAATTTAGACTAAGCTAGTTGTCATGTTGATTTATAGTATAACTTTGTAGCTATTAGTTTGCTTGTTAAGTAAGCCTGGTAAGTTAACTTGGTACTAGAAGTTGAACAAACACAGTTGTACATGTTGAGCCAACTTGATTAACACATTTTTAAGAACTCAATCAAATAAGTTTAACCAACATCTTCTTAAGTTATCTTAACTAATATTTTCTAGTCCAAATAACTTGACACATGAAGTTGTGTCAACAGACTACAAGTTGTATCAACTAATGTATTGAAGTGTAATAGACTTGACAATAAATGTTGAATCAACTTGACACAACTTAACTCAGTCAAAGCAACAAGATGACTTGACTTATTCAAGTTGAGTCAACAAATCATTTTTAACAGTGCAGCTACTTGCAATGGGCCTGGTCTACAAGATCCACTACACCTCTATGGTACCCATGTACATGTCAACATTTTTCCCAAAGGTCAAGGAATACCATGATCATAACACCAGAGGGAGCTCCACAAATCATGTAAAACCCAGATTTGGCACAAAAAAGGGGGAATACACGTTTCGCAATTATGCCACATCAAGGTGGAACGCTCTTCCCACAACTGTAAAGGAAAGTAAAACTATACTTACCTTCAAAACCTCTCTTAAAGAGCACCTTCGGGGGAGAGCATTGCAAAACTGGCTCCGGTAATGGTACAAATCTCAACCTGTCGTACAATGGACAGCTTCCCCCCCCATCTATGTATATACTCGCATTTTAGACTCTGTTACTTACAGATGTAGCGATTCATTTCAGACAGTTTGAAACGCGAGGGCCGTGATTGGTACGTGATCTGCCCTCGCTCAAGGGAAAACCTCCAGCTTGACTTGAGACCGCCCCCGTGATAGATAAATGTAATTATAATGAAGCCAGCTGCAATGGATCATTGATCCACCAGGGGGTGCAGTGGGGTTCCACACTGGAGCTCATGTGAAATAAAGTCAGATACAGTACGCTGGATGTACAGCGGAACTTTGTTAAGATCCATATGTCACGGATATCATACTACTGTGCTAAATAAGAGACATGTAATCATTTACAAAACATCACCATGTTGTTATTTAACAAAATAATTTCGTTATTCGAAAAAAACGAACGGGAGGAAATGCAGCACGGCTCTCGATTTTTAATCCTAATTTAATCATCATCTTCACCACGATCATTTATGTTTATGTTTGCCGAATTGACATAAAATCACTGACACATATGAATATACTGTATTCAACTTCATAAAAACGTTATTAACGTGCCTAAACTCAGTAATTCACCAAAAATATTTATATTTTAATGGAGCTTCGTCGGTCGATCACGATCGCAAAGCGTAGCGGAGGGATCCTCATCTGGATGAAGGGTGTTATTTTCCCCATAAGGAACAAGTCGCTTCCAATTATCCCGCTTATTACATGGCCACATTCTCAACAAAGTAACGACATGACTCCCAATATTAATTTAAATGGTTTTATGGATTTAGAAAATGTTTTTATTGATTTAAAAAATAGTTGTATTGATTTAAATTGACATGCATCCGCTAAGAAAAATAGTCCGTTGTTACCGTTTTTTAAACAGTCTGAATGAAACGGCAGCTCTCAGCTGTGTATTTACACAACTAATGGCCCATCAACCACAGCTCTCTCCCCCCCTCCCCCCTTGATCTTTCTTCTCCAGCAGCTAAATTAACTGTAGGTTACTCTGAGTGACCATAGACTGGATGTGACAAGCTTACAGTTAGTGACGTAACAACACCATAAAAGCTGGTGGGTTGAAAGCAATACGGGAGGTAAAAATAACTAGAATAATTGTGATTTATTTATTGTGGCTTTTATGTTTTTAGGTATAAAATGTTATGTAATTCAGGCTTATAGTTCACCCTTCTCTAAAAGCCTTCAACAATGACAATATTCATAGTAATTTAATAAATCCTTCCAACACACATTGCAAAAAATAGCCTACTGTAAGTTAAGAAATCATTCCAATATGTACATCTTCTGATGTAACAACAATAACATTATAAATAGTAACATAGCTGAACATGGTATTGCACATTTAGCTTTGAGTGTTACTGACCTGAGATGTTTTTATTACATGAATTAAGGTGACTGAGGCTTTTTAACATACAGGGATGCAAACCCATCAGGTATGAAAAAGGTGACAAGGATCCGAGCCCCCGGCTCCCCCACCCCACGGAATAACAGAGGATTTTAGCAGTCAGAACAACTAAAGCAGCAGTGTTAATAATAACAGAAATGCCAAAGAGTCACATCTAATAGAAATATATAAAATAATTTATTTTAAATTGTGTAGCAGTCAGTTTATAATTTTGGCAGCACTGTTGAACATTTTGAAAATGTATTTTCATACCTCTGTGCAAGGCTTAAGTCTTTTTATCTTTATAGCCACATGGTGTAAAGTAACTAAGTTCATAAACTCAACAAGTACTATACTTGGTATAGTACTTCAATGTTTTGCTACTTTGTTCTTCTACTCTACTACAGTTCAGAGGTACATGGTGTACTTCTACTCCACTCCATGTATTTAATACCTTTAGTTACTTTACAGATGTGGATGAATGATGTGAAATATAATCAAGTGTTAATTCCGACTTTAGTTCCACCTGGAGTAAATCCACAAGCTACCCTGCAGTATACAAATTCATTCAAACTAGCTGCACCTTTGCCAGCTTTGAGAACACTTTCATGATCAATCATTATAAAACATATCATATCTATTATTCTGAAATGGACCAATCTGCACAATGACTACTTTTACTGTTGCTACTTTCACTATATTTTGATGATAATACTTTTCTACTTTTACTTGAGGAACATTTTGAATGCAGGACTTTTACTGTAACAGAGTATTCCTACACTCTGGGAATATCACTTTTACTCAAGTACAAGATCTGAGTACTTCTACTTTTACTCAAGTACAAGACCTGAGTACTTCTACTTTTACTCTAGTACAAGATCTGTGTGCTTCTACTTTTACTCAAGTACAAGACCTGAGTACTTCTACTTTTACTCAAGTACAAGATCTGAGTACTTCTACTTTTACTCAAGTACAATATATATATACTTATACCACCTCTGTTTATAGCCTATGAAAAAAAACTATTAGAAATAGAAGGCTAAAGCTAATGTTAGCAGATAGTGACAATGTATGCTAGCTAGCTAGCTCAACGATTCCTTAAATAATATTGCCACAGAAAAACTTTTCAGTTCACATCACACTCTGCCGCTCCGACAGGGAGCTCTGCTCTGAACACCTGAACGGCCCGTTCTAACAGCTGTTCACCAGCGGTCCAGTGAAGTATTATTTGAGTTATTTGAAGTATTAAAGTAACGTGTTATGGCAGGAAAGTTCAATCTGGTATATTCATTTTAATGTCACCTTATATAGAATGTGTGTTAAACTTGTGATTTCTGCATTGAGTGACTTCTGCCTAGCAGATACCAAGAAGAGGCCCCTAGGGTCTCTCTGTTAATTATCAATAGTCCTTGCAATTAACAGGGGAAGTCCCAGATACATTTTCAGATAATGTAGTTAAAGTCTTGTAGAATTAATGTTTATCTCCAACACATCCTGCAGGCCTTGAGACTTGGGTCACCCAGCAGTAACCAAGATAAACGTCCTTTTGAGCTTATCAATAAAATGTATTCATTCCTAGTAAGCTGACTTTGGGGTGAAGGGAAGTTCAGGGAAGCCATTAAGCGATAAGAACAATTAACTTCTGTTAAAGATACATGATACGATGTTTGTGTGTTGAGGATGTTTAGGGGGAATGAGTATGTGTCCTGTCAAAGAGTCCTCTGTCATGACTCCAAATCATTGATTGGGGGATCTGCCTAAGGGCAGAGGGACAGAAACACACACACACACACGCACAGAAGCAACAGATGGAATCAACAAACTGACTTACTACCTGGGATCCCGCCCAGAAGGGAAACCGACCAATGGAATACTGCCAACTCACTGTCTAGCTCGCTCAGAAGTGAACTCTGTGTATAAATGTTGTGATCATTTTGAAGATCGGGGCTCTTGTTTTTGACTGGCCGTTCCTGAGACCTGTCTCACACGGTGGTAGAAACCTGAGCCCGGACTACTCTGCAGAGTGCTTCGTGATTCGGTGAAGTATTTGTATGTTTTACCATTAAAGCAGATTATTGTTTAACCCTTATCCTGGCTGCTTTGAATTTTTCCTTCTTTTGAGAACCCGCTCATATAGGAACGGCGTGGAGCAGAGATTCTGCCCCAACACCAGTCTGTGCCACAGTGACTCCGGACGCGCAGGTAATATTAACGAACGCACCCGTAGGTAATGTAGCTGCTGAAGCTAGACCATCATCTCGGAGCAGCAGAGCCTTATTATACATCCACCATGAGCAGAGCCGACAGGCAGAAAGACTGGAGCACACAGCTCGCACTTGAATATAATATATAAAAAAAGAACACCATGCGTGTCATGATGGCACATAACAGCTCACGGCCGCAGATTACTCCGGGTCCCAGACCCCACCATACCCCAAAAATATTTTTATTGCAGATCTACATGAATCAAACAAACGACTTATTTTGGATTCAAAACGGCGAATTTCACCGAAAGGTGACAAGTTTGCATCACTGAACATAGACAGAGCACAACTTAAACATAACATCTGAGATGTAACAACATAATACACTTGTGGGGATGCAGCTTGGGATGTGAGGAGTGAGGGACACGGCTTAGAACGGGCGTGTCGCCTGGCAGGACAGGAGAGTGTGTGTACCAGTCTGCCTTGATCTATGAATTCATGTCCGTGACACTGACTGCTGCCCACAGCTGTTTTATAGAAGGAAATTCCTTCACTTCATGAAAGTGTTTTAACCACACACACCTCTACACACACATGACGGGTGTTATTTTCCCCATAAGGAACAAGTCGCTGCAAATTATCCCGCTTATTACACGGCCACATTCTCAACAAAGTAACGACATGACTCCCAATATTAATTTAAATGCTTTTATGGATTAAGAAAATGTTTTTATTGATTTAAAAAATAGTTGTATGTATTGATTTAAAAAATAGTTGTATGTATTGATTTAAATCGACATGCATCCGCTAAGAAAAAGAGTCCGTTGTTACAGTTTTTTAAACAGTCTGGATGAAACGGCAGCTCTCAGCTGTGTATTTACACAACTAATGGCCCATCAACCACATCTCTCTCCCCCCCTCCCCCCCTGATCTTTCTTCTCCAGCAGCTTAATTAACTGTAGGTTATTCTGAGTGACAAGCTTACAGTTAGACACAACACTGTCATTGCAAGTGACCCTCAGTTAGTTGACTTTTATGTTCAACTGCTAAATTCGTTACTGATAAAAAAGGGCTTCTACTGTACCTAATTACCTTAACACTAGAACCGCCAGAGGTTTTTGTATAGGCCTACCTAAACCCGTCAAATCCCGCTATTAGAATGCCATTTTTAACAACATAGGGTGCTACATAACACACTTTCAGGAAAAGTCACGGACTGGGAGACTTTAATATTTTATTGAAAAAAAGTTACATTGCACACACACAACACACATCACACAAATTGACCCGATTGGCGGTTCTAGTGTTAAATAAACTCACTAATTAATTAAACCAGTTCAATACGCATTATTCTTATTCTTATCATTCTTTATGCAACCCGGTATCAAGGCAAGACGTGAACATGTGACGTTTAACCATGCTGGGAGACGTGAATATGTCACTTTTGTCCCTTCAAAACATGACAGTTACACGGTATTGTTAACCCATGTTAACCAGTGGAGAAATACCCGGAAGTACCAAGCAAAGGCTCTACCGCGCCTATTGGTCGGTTTTTATTTTCAAAATTAGATGTTTTTTATTTATTTTTTAATCCTCACACACGATTTCGCCGATGTTCTTGTGGTCCTAGCTGGTCGACACCTCTTTCAGCAGAAACAAAGGCTACATTCATGTATTAAATCGATGTTAATCCCCTTCAAGCGTGACAGTTACACGGTATTGTTAACAGGGAGAAATACCCGGAAGTGCCAAGCAAATGGTCTACCGCGCCTATTGGTCGTTCTTTTGGGTCAAAATTAGATGTTTTAATTTATTTTTTAATCGTCACACTCGATTTCGCCGATTTTCTTGTGGCCCTAGCTGGTCGACACCTCTTTTAGCAGAAACAAAGGCTACGATGTTAATCCAATTGTGTTGTTGTGGAAATACCGGACGTGACGTTGTGTGAGCGCTTAGCAACTGAACTCCGTGAAAAATAAACACCACTAAGGTTCAAGGGTCAAGGGTTTTTGTTATCAGATGCTAGCTACAGTGTAATTTTGGCATTTCAAATCTTAGATCCCGAGCTCCTCCAACAGTGCAACATAATATAAATAGGACATAATAAGAAAATAAATAAAGATAGATAAAAAATAGTGCAAAATGCACCACTTTTGGTTCAAATGATGAAACCAGTAGATTCATTCATTTATTTATTTTTGTTGCCCCAGCTAAATCGATGTTAATCCATTTATGTGGTTGTGGAATTACTGTACGTTACATTGTGCGGTCGTGTAGTAAGTGAACACCATGCTACCGATTACTCTCCGATGACCATGAACGCACCGGACATCGGCTACAACCTCCTCTCTGTCTGACATCGCCAAGCAGGTAATGTGCTGCACCGCATGCCTCCAATATTTTAATGTTTATTGCAAGTAAATAAGTTGTAGTTACATATCTTTTTAAAGCATGAGCTAGCTAAACACATATTAGCTTTACTTGACCCGAGATATAAGCTGTGTCCCAATTCAGCGGCCGCATCCTCCTGAGGATGCATTCAGAGTCCGCATACGTCACTTCCGCCAAACGCAGGCTGTCCCAACAAAAAAAAAGACAAGACTCCTCCGAATGCGGCCCGCAAATGCAGCCTTCTTTCCCCAGATTTAGAGGATACATCTGATGTACACTCCGCGGTCTACCATATCCCAGGATGCAACGGGTGACGGTGACGAATGAGTTTTTAAAAAAAAAATAAGGCTTGTAACGTCCCATCAACGGCTACAACGGTTTCAGCTGGATTCGTTTTTAAATGTACTCACCCAAATAGTAAACGACATGAAAGAAAAGTAAACCTATTTAATTTGTGTATTTAAATATACGGGCAATTGGAGATGTCTTCTTTATATTACATACATAAAATAATATGAAGTGAAAATATTTCTAAACCCTGTTTGGTTTTCATATTGTTGGGATTCATTATAAAGCTAATTTATTTATTTAACTGCTTTTGTTATACAAATCTTACTTCAACAATTTTGTTTTGATAGGGAGCAAGGAGCAGACTGCGCAATTTATCCAGATGCGCGGGGAGAATGAAGCCCTCTTCACGGGGGCCTGTTGCGACCTCGGGAAAATAATTTAAACATAACACCAAAATAAGTACAGCTAGATCTGACTCCATATTGAACAGTTTTGAAAACAGTTTTGAAAACAGTTTGAAAACAGTTTGAAAATATTTTGCCTAGTGTCAGAAATTATTACCGGCACTTGTGACTGCAGCTGGTTGCTAGGTGACGGGGGCGGCAAAATGTAGGGGTAACTGCCGGTGACGTACAAGGACATGCTCCGTAGACCGTCTCATTTCGCAGTCGTCCTCCGCGGACTGCGAGGCTAGGTCCTCAGGAGGACCCAGCCTCTGAATTGGGACACAGCTATAGTGCAGTGGTGAGTCCTACAACCCGGAAGTGAGTTAGCATTTTACAACTATTGGTTCCCTCGTCTCAGAGTCAATGGGATTTCTCCATAGGATTTTGGAAAATAGCTCGAAATAAGGTCTGTGAAAAAACGAACCTGCTTGATAAATGCACCTTTTGTTCAGCCGGATAATCTCCACATATCTACCCTACTTTTATAATTTTCGAATCATAAATCTAATGGCCAGAAGCAAAATGCTAACGTGTGGCTGTCATACTTGCATACAGTGGCAACTAATAGAAGTGTGAAGAAATGTCATGACAACCATCTACAGACTGTTACTGCACGCTGATTGTTGTGGTCCTATTTAGGACAAAACGTTCAGAGCTGTCCTTGTTCCAGTCCACCCCTGATTGATTAGTGCTTTAACTCGTAAATTACACCCAATGTTAAAGCTTGTTGATGATATGTGAGATTGTAAATTGTCATGCATTCTAAAGTGTTCACTGTATTTTTTTCTTTCAACAGATACCAAACCAAAGCAAGATCAAACAGCACTTTTAAGAGCCTTTTTCAATTTCTTCTCTTCTCCCTCCTCAGAGCTATATTCCCTACGTTTCTTCCTGTCTTCTCCCCATTTTTACCATCTTCATCTCTGTCTCTTTACCACTTTCTCTTTTGTACACACACACACACACACACACACACACACACACACACACACACACACACACACACACACACACACACACACACACACACACACACACACACACACACACACACACACACACACACACACACACACACACACACACACACACACACACACACACACACACACACACACAGGTAGTTGTGCCCACAGGTAAGAACTTAAACTTTTCACGATTTATATATAGCATTACAATCGATTAACAGTGTCATCTCTTTGTTATGCAAAACTTACAGGGACATTTAAAATGGTCTTATTCGAGCTGGTAACACAGTAGACGACGTTGCAGTGTATTATACTGTAGTACTGCTATAAATCTAGATTATATTATAAAAACTATTTTATATATAGGATTTCAACAGATTAACATTATCATATATTTTCGTCAAATTCAAGATAGTGCTTTTACAGTGCAATGTCATGGTGAAGCTTGTAAGATAGTAGAAGTTGTGTAACCTTACGTTTCGATGACATAATATATATATTTTTTTTTTTTTTTTTTTTTTTACACTTTATTTATTGTTTTTTACAGTTTAATACATCAGATGTACAATGTACAACAACAATTTAGAAATATACATGTATATATATGTATACATTTATTTTATTTTTTTTCCCCTCTAGAACAACCTCCCAACCCCCACCCCCCACCCCAAGGGGACAGCAGAAAAAACAAAAACATATGTATAAAAATATATAAATTACAACGAAATACAAATAATGAATGAGTACAAAACAGAAGTATGTGTAAGTACATTCATGTGGTTTTCAGTAATGATAAATGACAATATATACATGACATATAGGACAGATCTTTCATACTTGTCCGAGCAGGTATGTAATAAAAGGTTGCCATATCTTGCGGAACTTATCCTTCGGACGTCGTACAGCCAGTCTAATCTTTTCCAGCTTCAAGAGATGTAGTGTATCTCTAACCCAATGTTTGTAGGAAGGCGGATCAGCCTGTTTCCAATTAAGTAAAATTATTCTTCTCGCTAAGAGGGTGACAAAAGCAATGCAATCAGATTGTGCCCTAGGAAGATGGTCATCCTCACATTGAATGCCAAAAATGGCCGTGAGAGGGTTTGGATTTATTGGTCTATTAAATATCTTGGATAGGGTATCAAATATAGAGGACCAATAACCTGAGAGCCCTGGACAAGACCAGAACGTATGAGCTAACGTTGCAGGTGAAAATTTGCATCTATTACACGCATCATCAATTGATGGATACATCTTTGCGATTCTGGCTTTAGACAAGTGCAGTCTGTGTGTTACTTTGAATTGAATTAGGCCATGTCTGGCACAAATCGATGAGGAGTGGATCCTTGAAACTATATCTGACCATTCAGAATCTGTGATTTGTAAATTTAGATCAGCCTGCCACGCTTCCCTCCGTGCATCAAGAGATGTCAACTGAAAAGATGAGAGTTTGGTATACATAATAGATATTATGCCTTTGTTAGATGGACTTGCTGGGAACAGAGTATCTATGGGCTGTCGTTCAGGGATTGCAGGGAATGAACTGGTGCGTTTACGAATCCAATCACGGGCCTGTAGAAACCCTAAAAAATGTGAATTTGGTAAATCAAATTTAGCTCTGAGCTGATCAAATGAGGCAAAAATATCTGCTATGTAGAGATCTTTAAATGAGACAATACCTTTCCCACGCCAGACTAAGAAAGAATTGTGTTCAAGTGAGGGGGGAAACTGATGATTTGCCACAATTGGGGCACAAAGCGAGCCAGCCTGCCAGCCGAAATGTTTTCGAACTTGAGCCCATATACGCAGTGAATGACAGACTAGGGGGGCATTAGACGTACGGCGTGGTGTGATGGGCATTGCCGAATATAACAAGGCTGGGAGGGATGATGGGAGGCTCGCATCGGCCTCTATTTGGACCCAGGCAGGGGTCTCGCTGATAGTATAGGTTTGAAGCCAGTAAGCCAAGGCTCTCAAATTACTTGCCCAGTAGTATAATTGGAAATGAGGTAAAGCCATCCCGCCCATTGATTTGGGTCTTTGTAAAAATTCCTTGCGAATACGAGGTGGTTTCTTATTCCAAATGAAGTCAGAGATGATCTTATTAAGATGTGAAAAATAAGATTTGTTGATAAAAATTGGTATAGTTTGGAACAGATATAAGAATTTGGGTAATATGTTCATTTTTATTAGGTTAATTCTGCCAGCCAATGAGATAGGAAGAGAAGACCATTTGTCAAAGGCCATCTTGGTGCGCTCTAAAAGAGAAGTAAAATTAAGTTTAAAGAGGTCTGAGATTTTCCGAGTTATAACTATACCCAAGTATGTGAATTTATCATTAGTCACCTTAAAAGGGTAAGAGTCAAAAGAGAGTGATTGTGCAGCAGGGTTGACAGGAAAAAGCTCGCTTTTTGAAACGTTGATCTTATACCCAGAAAGCTCTGTAAAACGATCTAGTGTAGTCATAATGTGCGGTAGGGTATTCTGTGGGTCACTAATATATAGCAATAAATCATCAGCATATAATGATAACTTATGTTCTTTTCCACTCCTTAATATACCGCGAATCTCAGGTGAGGAGCGCAGTGCTGCTGCTAGAGGCTCGATAGCTATCGCGAATAAAAGAGGTGAAATTGGGCAACCCTGCCTCGTGCCACGCTGTAACGGGAAATATTGGGAATCCATATTATTAGTGCGTACAGACGACATTGGAGATTTGTATAACAACTTTAACCATGATATAAATTTTTGACCAAACTTAAATCTCTCCAGACACTGAAAAAGGTAGCCCCACTCCACTCTATCGAACGCTTTCTCAGCATCTAGAGAGATAATCACTTCGGGCAATGCCTGATTGGGATCCGCATTTTGCATGATATTTAAAAGCCGACGGATATTAAAAAAAGAAAGGCGGTTTTTAATAAACCCAGTTTGATCTGGAGAGATAATCGAAGGTAGGGTAGGTTCTAGGCGATGAGCTAAGATCTTGGCTAGTAATTTGCAGTCCACATTCAGGAGTGATATTGGGCGGTAAGACCCACAACTAAGGGGGTCCTTACCCTTTTTCAATAAAACTGAAATAGAAGCCTGAGAAAACGTTGGTGGAAGTTGGCCCCCGACAAAGGATTCCTCAAAAACAGTGAGTAAAATTGGTAGTAACTTATCTCCGAATCTCTTAAAGAACTCAACCGTGAAACCATCAGGCCCTGGAGCCTTAGCATTCTGCATACTGTAAAGAGCTGTTCTTGTTTCCTCCAAAGACAGAGGTTCTTCCAATTGTTCCATAAATGATTCATGTATTTGAGGCAAATCCATGCTTTGAAAAAACGATTCTAGTCTAGAAGGGTCGTGGACCACCTCAGAGGTGTAAAGGGAGGAATAAAATGCTTTAAACTCATTATTTATCTCCTGCTCATCCTTTGTGACCTGAGCGTCACACTTACGGATATTTGTGATCAGGGTAGAGGCTGTGAATTGTCTAATCTGTTGGGCAAGAGTCTTACCTGCCTTATCTGAGTGTTCATACAAATTAGATCGAGACTGAAGTAACAGTTGCTCTGTATAATGGGTAGTCAACAAGTCAAACTCTGTCTGGAGAGCTGATCTCTCCTTTAAAAGTTTAGGGATGGGAGCAGTTGAATATTTACAGTCCAACTGGTGGATTTGGTCAGTGAGATCTTTAAGGCGCTGTTTTCTCTTCCTGCCCTCCCAGGTGGTGTGTGAAATAATTTCTCCTCTTAAGAAGGCTTTAAGCGACTCCCAAAGAGTGGATTTGCTAACATCTGGTGTGTTATTTATGGACATGAAAAAATCTATTTCTGAGTTTATATGGTTAACGAACCCTTCATTGGTGAGAGAAGAATTATTAAAGCGCCAAGGTCTCCGAGTGACCTTCTTAGGAAAGGATATTTGCAGAACTACAGGCCCGTGATCAGAAATGACTACACCCTCATACCTGCAATCCCTGATAGAGGTCAGCAGCTGATTATCAATAAAAAAATAATCAATGCGTGAGTAGGAATGATGTACATGGGAGAAAAATGAATAATGTCTTAAATCAGGGTAAAGGTAACGCCAGGGATCAGTCATGTGATATACATCAAGGAAGGAAGAAATGGTCTTTGCTGTTCTTGTTACATTGTAGGGAGTGCTAGAGGACCGGTCTAATACTGGATGTAATACACAATTAAAGTCACCCCCGAGAATAAGCTTGTGGGTGTTTAAGTTGGGCAATGAGGAAAGAAAAGTCTTCAAGAATTGTGCATCATCTCCGTTTGGTGCATATACATTAGCCAAGATTATAGGTATATTATACAGGGTCCCTGTGATCACAACATATCTCCCTCGGTGGTCTGCAGTAACAGTTTGCATAATAAAAGGAGTATTCTTATTAACAAGAATTGCAGCTCCTCTAGACCTGTTTTGATAATTAGAGTGATATAATTGCCCCACCCAGCCTTTGCATAATCTGTTATGATCAGAAGAGGTGAGGTGGGTTTCTTGGAGGAAAGCAATATTAACATCAAGACTTCTCAAATGGGATAAAACTCTATTACGTTTGATGATGTGATTGACTCCCTTAACGTTCCAACTAATACAGTTCACAGTGACATCATCATCATTACTCCTGGTCAGCGCTGAATTAACCATAATCACTAGTAGACAGGTAGTTGACCACTGTTAAAGCGTCCACATGATATCGATAACATTGCCACACTTCTATTAATACAAAATAACAAGTTACACATACAGACGAAACAACCTGCTGTCCCCTTCCCCAAATCACCTCTCCCCAAACGAGAGGTAAGAAGCCCCATACCCACATAGTGATCTTCTGTTGCGCTTCCATACGCAGAGTAAACGACCAAAACAAAAAAAAACACACGCTGCTCCTTAAAGTGTTAAATGCTTCAGTAGTCACAATTTAAAGAAAAAAATAAATAAAATCCCAGCCTTCAACATCCATATATAAACATGGAGGACCACTCGAGATAAAAGGGAACTAGACCTATAAACAATTACAATATTGTGGTCTCCTAGAAACACGGATAACATGAGGTTATGATCTGCATATACACATATAATCCACTAAACGTATGCACATACCTGTACTGTATCTCTGCCAAGCCTAGGATAAAACTTAAATCAGCTCAGGACAGCAGGAGTGTACATCAATATTGTTTACAGTACCGGTGAGAGAGGTCCGTATATGGCACAAGGTACCGGCAAGGTGATCCTATGTGTCCGGGGAGGGACGGCTCCGCTTGGCCAGAAAAGCTTCCACATCTGCGGGTTCCTTGAAAGAGAGCGAGATGCCGTCTGAGGTGATGCGGAGGTCCGCCGGGTGAAACAACCCGTACTTGATGCCCGCCTGTCTGAGCTTCACCTTGACCGGGTTGAAAGCAGCTCTGCGGCGGCTGAGCTCCGCGCTCATATCCGGGAATATGTGGACTCTGGTCCCTCTGAATTTAAGTTCGCCCTTATTCCTGGATAGTTGCATAATCTTGTCCTTATCCGTGTAGTAGTGTAGCCGCACAATCACGGGTCTGGGGCGGTCTCCGAGTTGGGGTTTAGGAGCCGAGGTTCTATGAGCCCGGTCAAGTACCAGAGGACCCGGCATCTCTTCGCCCAAAACCTCGGTGAAAAAAGAGGACATGAATGCCGTCGGTTTGCCGTTCTCTGCACCCTCAGGGATCCCAATAATTTTCAGATTCTTCCGGCGGCTTTTGTTCTCAAGATCATCATTCCGGTCCTTTAGTTTCCCGATGTCCCGCCTGAGTTCTGAAATGGCGCCCTCCATGCTGGTGATGTTAGAATCATGGCGGTTCACTGCGCCCTCCATCTCCCGAGCAGCAGCCTCCGCCTCGGTCTGTGTGGAGCGCAAAGACGCCATCTCAGCCCTGAACTCTGTCCTCAGAGAGGCGATGTCAGCCCTCGCGTCTCGCCGGAGGGTCTCAAGATCCTGTTTGATTTCAGCACGAAAAGTCACCATCTCGTGTTTAATCATATCAACAAGTAGTTGACGAGAGGCATCCATCTCCGCCTTAAGTAACTGAAAAAGAGTCCTCTCCTCGGGCTGCTGCGTAGGAGACGGAGGGTCCGGGTGAAGCGTGGCGCTAGCATTAGCATTAGCCATGAGCGTCTGTTTGAGTGAGGGACTAGCCAAACTTGCCGTCGCCGCTGTCTTGGCCAACTTTTTCTGATTTTTACTTGCCATAACAAACACCAGCGATTCTGCAATATATGCACCACAGAGTTATGCCTCCAAAATGTTAAAATGTCGTGTCCTACTCAAAATATGAGTTAAAATATGCGGAGCGTGTAAGACTTGCGACTACTCCATGCCAGGCGCAAACCGGAAGTCCTCGATGACATAATATTTTATCGCTGAATTTGAGCTTTGCTTTGAAATTGTACTAAAACTAAGTAAGGGGCCATTATTGCATTGATACTAAATTAATTTACTCAAATTAAATAAAAATGCAAGTGTTTTTATTCTATTCTAAACAGGATACAGTTTTTGTTGTAGCTTGGGGAGGGACTTATAGTCACGGACTAGACAAAGGAAAATTAGTCAATATTTGTATTTGATTGCATTCTGAATTTGAAACCCAGTTTTAAATGACCTTGTCTTTTATTTGTCTTTATCTCCAAAAGAATGCCAGGACCAGGTTCCACTTCGAGGCATTGCTCAAGCTGCTGCATGTCACTGAATGTGGCATGCAAAACTTGCAAATTCTGCAAGGCGGTGCAGCCCCGCAAACTGCGCCTTAGCAAACGAATGGACAAGTTTGATACGAAAGCAAACACCTGGTACCAGGCAGGTACTGCTGCTGTTTATCAAGCACTGAATGGTTTAGGACCAAAATGCATTTCTGACCTCCTGCTAAATGATGAACCATCCAGATCTCTCAGGTCTTCAGGGACTGGTCAGCTTTCTGTCCCCAGAGTCAGAACTAAACATGGTAAAGCAGCGTTCAGTTATTATGCTCCAAATATCTGGAACAAACTCCCAGAAACTTGCAGGTCCGCTGGAACTCTTACTACTTTTAAATCCAGGATGAAGACTTTTCTTTTTGTCGCTGCTTTTAATTGAACTATTCATATCTTAGACTGCACTGTAACTTTTATCCATGTATTTTTTCTTTTAATGTTTATTTTATTAGCTTTTCTTTTTAATGACTGATTTTAAATGCCATTTTCTTAATGTCTTTCATTTTTTGTAAAGCACTTTGAATTACCTTGTGTTGAAAATTTCTATATAAATAAACTTGCCTTGCCTAATAAAGATTTCATGTGACACATACAATTGATATGTTGATGGGAATTAATGTGAATAAATTAACTCTACAGATGTAGCACTGAATTTCGGACTCCAGCTTACAGCTTCTTGCCTACTACCTGCCAAATACCAGTATAGAGGAATGTTAAGCCCTCCCACTATTTTCCAAGAGGGCGTTGCCAGATTTTCAATTTCAGGTTTTAACCAGGAGATGGCGCTTCATTCACAAATACAGAAAGACAAGTTTCATGGACTTTCAGTTGTGTTTTGAAGAGCATTTGAACACATCAATATTTTAGATCAACTAAAGTATATCTAATCTTGTAATTCAATAATATATAGTCTTTATATATTACATAATCATAATATAAATGTTTACATTACACTTCTTTATTTGTTATGCTCATACTTTAACCTTTACAATCGTTTGCTTTAATATGCAGAATATTTTTGTGTTTGCTTCCTCCTGCTCCCTTTCGGACACATACTGTATGATTTATTATTAATATGAAGATATTATTAAGATAAGATAAGATGTTACTTTATTGATTGAACATTTTAGTTTAGAATGTGCTGTCCCACGGTAATTCAGAAGGCTCACAGGTCACATTCCGACCATTATTTAAAACAATAGGTGCTTTCACACCGTCTACAGTTTGATTTGTATAGAGGGAGCTCTGTCAGTTTTCGAATTACCCATTTGCTTTCGGGGAGCCCTATTTTTCAGAGCACATCCTGCTACTAAATATGTCACACGCACGCTCTGTTGACTGGCGCAGCAGCGCGGATGCGATCAATTGCTATAAAAACACTCTTCTACTAATACAGACGGTGTCACTATGCCGGCGGATGTGGCCGTTGTTGAAGCCTCTTCAGGCTCCGCATCGGCAGGCCTCTCCCTCGGTTTGGAGCTGTCAAGCTCGACCCTAACGCCGCTTACAGCCGGCCAACTAAAAGTTGTTTTCCGTTCACGTTGTCATGTTTAGACTCCTTCGCTTCTTTGCTTGTGAATCCAAAAGCTGTGACGCTTGGCTGTTTTCGTTTTGCCATATTTTTTTATTACACAGCCAGAGTTAAAAAAATATCAATATGAACATTTAAAATACCGCGCCGGCATCACCGCCATAACCATAGCAACTTAAGTAAGAATGCAGCGCCGCCACGTACAGATGGCAACACCCAGACATATTCACAAATATAAAACAAATATTCAGAAACTGTAATGAACAATAACTATTATTTATTTCAAGAACTGTTATTTACAGAAACTCAACATTTCTAATCTGTGTGACACAAATATGCACGATTGTTTTGGGCTCCCCCTATTTATCTCAAAGTCAGCCCTCAGGGGAGCTCCCTCCCTCTTCGGGGGAGCCAAGCTCCCCCTAGCTCCCCCCCATTTCCAACAGTGTCTGTGGCTGAATGGCCAGCGATTAGGTGCGGCGCATTTATCATAGGTGATCAGAGCTAACTGCCTGCAGTCAGATTTCATTTAAAAAACAGATCTGATTTTAAGACTATTTCTGCGCTCATAAAGAATGATATGAATAAGAATAATGCGTATTGAACTGGTTTAATTAATTAGTGAGTTTATTTAACACTAGCACCGCCAATCGGGTCAATTTGTGTGATGTGTTGTGTGTGTGCAATGTAACTTTTTTTCAATAAAATATTAAAGTCTCCCAGTCCGTGACTTTACCTGAAAGTGTGTTATGTAGCACCCTATGTTGTTAAAAATTGCATTCTAATAGCGGGATTTGACGGGTTTAGGTAGGCCTATACAAAAACCTCTGGCGGTTCTAGTGTTAAGGTAATTAGGTACAGTAGAAGCCCTTTTTTATCAGTAACGAATTTAGCAGTTGAACATAAAAGTCAACTAACTCAGGGTCACTTGCAATTACAGTGTTGTGTCTAACTGTAAGCTTGTCACTCAGAGTAACCTACCGTTAATTTAGCTGCTGGAGAAGAAAGATCAAGGGGGGAGGGGGGGAGAGAGCTGTGGTTGATGGGCCATTAGTTGTGTAAATACACAGCTGAGAGCTGCCGTTTCATTCAGACTGTTTAAAAAACTGTAACAACGGACTATTTTTCTTAGCGGATGCATGTCAATTTAAATCAATACATACAACTATTTTTTAAATCAATACATACAACTATTTTTTAAATCAATAAAAACATTTTCTAAATTCATAAAAGCATTTCAATTAATATTGGGAGTCATGTCGTTACTTTGTTGAGAATGTGGCCGTGTAATAAGCGGGATAATTTGCAGCGACTTGTTCCTTATGGGGAAAATAACACCCGTCATGTGTGTGTAGAGGTGTGTGTGGTTAAAACACTTTCATGAAGTGAAGGAATTTCCTTCTATAAAACAGCTGTGGGCAGCAGTGAGTGTCACGGACATGAATTCATAGATCAAGGCAGACTGGTGCACACACTCTCCTGTCCTGCCAGGCGACACGCCCGTTCTAAGCCGTGTCTCTCACTCCTCACATCCCAAGCATCCCCGAAAAGTGTAATATGTTGTTACATCTCAGATGTTATGTTTCAGTTGTGCTCTGTCTATGTTCAGTGATGCAAACTTGTCACCTTTCGGCGAAATTCGCCGTTTTGAATCCAAAATAAGTCGTTTGTGTGATTCATGTAGATCTGCAATACAAATATTTTTGGGGTATGGGGGGGGCTGGGACCCGGAGTAATCTACGGCCGTGAGCTGTTATGTGCCATCATGACACGCATGGTGTTCTTTTGTTATATATTATAATGAAGTACGAGCTGTGTGCTCGAGTCTTCCTGCCTGTCGGCTCTGCTCATGGATGTATAATAAGGCTCTGCTGCTCCGAGATGATGGTCTAGCTTCAGCAGCTATATTACCTACGGGTGCGTTCGTTAATATTAACTGTGCGTCCGGAGTCACTTTGGCACAGACTGGACCGCTGGTGAACAGCTGTTAGAACGCCGTTCAGGTGTTCAGAGCAGAGCTCCCTGTCGGAGCGGCAGAGCGTGATGTGAACTGAAAAGTTTTTCTGTGGCAATATTATTTAAGGAATCGTTGAGCTAGCTAGCTAGCATACATTATCACTATCTGCTAACGTTAGCTTTAGCCTTCTATTTCTAATAGTTTTTTGCATAGGCTATAAACAGAGGTGGTATAAGTATATATTGTACTTGAGTAAAAGTAGAATTACTCAGATCTTGTAATTGAGTAAAAGTAATAGTCCCAGAGTGTAGGAATACTCTGTTACAGTAAAAGTCCTGCATTCAAAATGTTCCTCAAGTAAAAGTAGAAAAGTATTATCATCAAAATATAGTGAAAGTAGCGACAGTAAAAGTAGTCAATGTGCAGATTGGTCCATTTCAGAATAATAGATATGATATGTTTTATAATGATTGATCATGAAAGTGTTCTCAAAGCTGGTAAAGGTGCAGCTAGTTTGAATGACTTTGTATACTGCAGGGTAGCTTGTGGATTTACTCCAGGTGGAACTAAAGTCTGATTTACCACTTGATTATATTTCACTTAATTAATCCAGATCTGTGAAGTAACTAAAGGTATTAAATACATGTAGTGGAGTCAAAGTACACCATGTACCTCTGAACTGTAGTGGAGTAGAAGAACAAAGTAGCAAAACATTGAAATACTTAAATAAAGTACAAGTTTCTCAAAATTGTGCCCAAGTATAGTACTTGTTGAGTTTATGAACTTAGTTACTTTACACCATGTGGCTATAAAGATAAAAAGACTTAAGCCTTGCACAGAGGCACGAAAATACATTTTCAAAATGCTTAACAGTGCTGCCAAAATTATAAACTGACTGCTTCACAATTTAAAATAAATGCTTTTATATATTTCTATTAGATGTGACTCTTTGGCGTTTCTGTTATTATTAACACTGCTGCTTTAGTTGTTCTGACTGCTAAAATCGTCTGTCATTCCGTGGGGTGGGGGAGCCGGGGACTCGGATCCTTGTCACCTTTTTCATACCTGATGAGTTTGCATCCCTGTATTTTAAAAAGCCTCAGTCACCTTAATTCATGTAATAAAAACATCTCAGGTCAGTAACACTCAAAGCTAAATGTGCAATACCATGTTCAGCTATGTTACTATTTATAATGTTATTGTTGTTACATCAAAAGATGTACATATTGAAATGATTTCTTAACTTACAGTAGGCTATTTTTTACAATATGTGTTGGAAGGATTTATTAAATTACAATGAATATTGTCATTGTTCAAGGCTTTTAGAGAAGGGTGAACTATAAGCCTGAATTACATAACATTTTATACCTAAAAACATAAAAGCCACAATAAATAAATCACAATTATTCTAGTTATTTTTACCTCCCGTATTGCTTTCAACCCACCAGCTTTTATGGTGTTGTTACGTCACTAACTGTAAACTTGTCACATACAGTCTATGGTCACTCAGAGTAACCTACTGTTAATTTAGCTGGTGGAGAAGAAAGACTACTTTAGACAACTATTTTTTAAATCAATAAAAACATTTTCTAAATCCATAAAACCATTTAAATTAATATTGGGAGTCATGTCGTTACTTTGTTGAGAATGTGGCCATGTAATAAGCGGGATAATTTGCAGCGACTTGTTCCTTATGGGGAAAATAACACCCTTCATCCAGATGAGGATCCCTCCGCTACACTTTGGGATCCTGATCGACCGACGAAGCTCCATTAAGATATACATATTTTTGGTGAATTACTGAGTTTAGGCACGTTAATAACGTTTTAATGAAGTTGAATACAGTATATTCATATGTGTCAGTGATTTCATGTCAATTCGGCGAACATAAACATAAATGATCGTGGTGAAGATGATGATTAAATTAGGATTAAAAATCGAGAGCCGGGCTGCATTTCCTCCCGTTCGTTTTTTTCTAATAACACAATTATTTTTTTAAATAACAACATGGTGATGTTTTGTAAATGATTACATGTCTGTTATTTAGCACAGTAGTATGATATCCGTGACATATGGATCTTAACAAAGTTCCGCTGTACATCCAGCATACTGTATCTCACTTTATTTCACATGAGCTCCAGTGTGGAACCCCACTGCACCCCCTGGTGGATTAATGATCCATTTCAGCTGGCGTCATTATAATTACATTTATCTATCACGGGGGCGGTCTCAAGTGAAGCTGGAGGTTTTCCCTTGAGCGAGGGCAGATCACGTACCAATCACGGCCCTCGCGTTTCAAACTGTCTGAAATGAATCGCTACATCTGTAGGTTAACGGTACTCTTGCTATCACTACTCACCGACACTATAAACCTTGTCCCTCATGCTAGCCCTGACAACACCGGTAAGCACACCTTCATCTAAGCTGCACTGTTACGTGTCCTGACTTGTAGTGGTTCTCTCCTCTGTCTACACTCTTCTTGTCATCTTTGTAAAACGATATCAGACTGGTAATTGACACAGCCATGACTTCTAGTTAAATTCAGTGTGGCTAAAATGAAAAGCTTTGTTAAAATATGCAAGCACGCGAAAGTCAAATTCAGCTTTATTGTCAAAAATTCTACATGTGTTATACATCCAGAAATATCGTTTCCCACAGTGAGACATGTATACATAAAACAAAACAAAAAGGGCCTAGATAAACGTGGTATACATTAAACAAAACAAAAAGGGCCTAGATAACCGGGGTATACAGTTTAAAATGTTAATATATTTAAAGTGTTCAAAGTGCAGTTTCAGTGCAAGTCAGTTGAAACGATCTTAAGTTGGCGTGACGTTGAAGTCGTGCGACCCTGCTGCTGTACTGGCTTGTAGTTCGTTTATAGCATAACGTTAGCATTTCGCTTTTGGCGACTAGATTCATGATTCAGAAATTATAAAAGTAGGGTTGACATGTGGAGATTATCCAGCTGAACAAAACGTGATCCCTCTCTTAAATGTGTATCAACCACAGACCTTATTTCGAGCTATTTTCCAAAATCCTATGGAGAATTTGCATTGGTTTTTCAAGAAGGAACCGGAAGAAGTTTACTTCCGGGTTTTACGACGCGTCACTGCGGTTCTCTATACCGCCTTAGTTGCGCCACTTATGTGACAGACAAGAATAGTCAATTCTAATGTCTAACACTTAATGTGGAGAAAGAGATGTCCTGTATGGGTTGATTGTGCGTTGATCTGTTGGTAATGCCTCAGGGTTCCGGTGGGCATGTAAACAAATGCATAATGCTGCGCTATACTTTGTGGCCTCACCCAGCATAGCGACGGTTATTGTTTAGGTGTCTTTTAATAAGCAGGTAGTCCTATCATTAGCTAGAACTAGCTGGATCTGATCGATATGGACATGAATGGGAGTGAAGTCTAATCTGCCGGGAGAGAGAGATCAGCTGCTGCTGACAAGTTGACACGCAGCTCTGCATGATCACATGCAGCGTTGAGCGGACAAAACACACGCTTCAGGTTAGAATATCACTCGTAGCTATTTTAATTAGCTCTCAAACTACCTAAACTAGTTATATATATGTTTAGTTTTACTGTCGGGTCACTAATTACTGGATCCGCGAGCTGCATGATACTGGCATAATAGATTGCCCGATCGGGCAACCAGCAGGTGAGGCTTCATTGCCCGAGCTAAATACTAGATGGCCCCGGGCCATCGGGCAGTCCTTAATGTCGAGCCCTGGCAACTACTAAACATTACATGTTGTGTGTGCCTCGTCCATGACAGCAGGCTAAATTAGCAAACACGCTAACTAGCTAAATTGCTAAGCTGAAACACTGACGTTAGCTAACATTTGTTTGATATCCATATTAAGCTGACAAGCTAACGGGGATGTACAGAGTTAATAAAGTACAAAAATATACTTACATGATTCAAAATCCACGAGTATTCTTATTAGACGAGGGTCCATGCTTTCATGCTTTCATCTCTTCTACTAGAACTAGGGGTGGGCGGATCGATCCCAAAAAATCGATACTTCGATATTACGTTACGTTTCAAAATATCGATACTAGAGCCCATAGGATCGATACTTTTATACTTTTTTCCCCGTCTCCTCTACTCGTCAATTTCTTCAAAAAACTATGTGCAGACGAACACAAGTATATGCTATTTTCTTCTCTCTCCACTGCTGTCCCCCTCTCCTGGAGGCGTCTATCGTTATTCCAACCCAGTTTAGATTTAACCACGCCTACTTCCGCATTACGCAAGAACGTAGCTTTATAGACTTAATCTTCGGCAGTTATAGCGGTCGCGGTGTAAAGCAGGATATTGAATAGTAGTTTTTTGTCTTTCCAAAGGATTTGTTGACTGAAAGTAAACGATCCAGAGTCCTGAGATTGTATTACTGGTGTTTTATCATCTCAGCTGTTGTAAGTGCAGAATATTGAATATAACCTTGACTATTACTGTGTAGCCTACTTCATTTATCTGACAGCATTATTTAATGATACTATTTTATATATATATATATATATATATATATATATATATATATATACACACACATTTATTCATTTATAAACATATATATATATAAACACACACTTATATGTACTCACACATGTATTTATTCATTTATACACACAGATGTATTCATTCATTTCTACACACACAGCATTATTTAATGATACTATCTTATATATATATATATACACACATTTATTCATTTATAAACATATATATATAAACACACACTTATATGTACTCACACATGTATTTATTCATTTATACACACAGATGTATTCATTCATTTATACACACACACTCACATATATACACTTTATATTAATTAATTTGTACACACACACATACATATTATATATATATAAACAAAACAACACAATATAATAAAAACAGTTGCAATAATAACATAATATGGTATGATCAATTCTACCCTTTTGTTTTTGATCCCATATTTCAATTAAAAGATATTTTTCAAAATCAATATTGGTGGGGGCTCTTTTGCAAAGATAATCAATAACACCGCCTGACAGTTGTTGCAGATTATACAGCATACTTGTTACTTACACACATGTGCCATGATCGGAATGATCTCGTCTTGTACCTTTACTCAAGTAAAGATCTTATCACTTCTTACACCTCTGGAAAGCACTTTTATGTAAAGGAATACATTTTTATAAATGTCACAACATTTCATTTTTACATGGCAAAACGTTAATATATTATTAATGTTAAAATAGACATTTATAACATATTATAAATGTCTATAAAATATTAAATAAACGTTAACATGTTACATGACAAACTAAAAAACGAAACATTATATATAGGCTATATATACAGATGTTTGCTAATGTATCCCTCTTATATCCATCAGGAATTAATATTAAATGATGAATTAACATTACCTCAGCACTGCATAAGTGTGGTCGTCAGTCATATTGACAAAGAAGCACTATTATATCGTATATTATGCAGCGTTTATAAGGACAGTATTTTGCTTGTCAGATTCAGATTTCGCGGGTGTGCCGTGTCTATGACGCTATCGCGTAGAGCTACGTCGATCCTTGCGTAATGCGGAATTGGGCGTGCTTAAATCTAAACTGGGTTGGAATAACGGTAGACGCCTCCTGGAGGCTCGCACACGCGCAGCGCGCTCCCTGCCTGAACGACGATTATCAAGCTGACAGACAGCAGCCAGCGACTCGCGAGTGCAACACACAAACGCGCATGATGGCTGAGAGAAAGAGGAGCGTTGTGTGGAGCAATTTCACAACTGGCAATTCAAATTTAGCGAACTGTGATGTGTGCAAGAACACAGTTTGCTTCTCTGGCCACTTTGTGTTGTTATTTTTCATGTTTGCACTTTAAATTAGCAAAAGTAAAACGTTTATTTGTCTATAAAAACTGTTCTGTCTTTATTCATGAAAATGAATTCGGATTTAGTCTATTTATGATGCTTTCAGCTAAAAAATCATGTCATGCAGCTCCCCCCTATATGAAAGTACATACAGTAAGACGCTTTTCATTTAAATAAGTATCGGTATCGATATCGGTATCGGCGATACTGGCCCTGAAATACTTGGTATCGGATCGAATCCAGATTTTGTGGTATCGCCCACCCCTAACTGGAACCGTCGGTCTGCTTTTTTTCAAATATATGTACCGTGCACAAACTCCTCGGACGTCATCGGGGGCGTCGCCCAATTTTACTCACATTGCCCTGGTACATTTTACTAGCTTTTCACAGGTTGTAGGTCAACACAACATTTACTTGGTGCTATGATTTAAATTTACGTATCAAAATGAAGATACAAAATTACTCCATAAATTCAATTAACACATTAAATAATAGGAGAGATTTTGAGTAAAAGAAAATTATTAGTAATTTCTTGTATAATTTAAACACATAATCATAGTTTTATTTTTTATATTATCAGTGTAATTTGCTCACATTGGGTTCAACACGTCATAGAGCGAGCAAGTCATTTCATTGGAGGAGAGGCATACTATGAGAGCTGGTCACAGGGATGCGTTCAATGTAGTCAGTAATTTGAGGAACTGTCGAAATGGCGAACGCAGATAAAGTTGAGCTCGAAAATCTTCCAGCATCATTGAAGTCTCCGGTTTGGGAACATTTTGGTTTCGCAGTTACGTACAAGGATGACGAACAAAGACAGGTGGACCGAACCAAAGCTGTTTGTCGGCATTGTACCAAAAGAAAAAAGACTGAAGTGCAAACCCAACTCCCACTAGCATTTAAGCCTCCACCACTCGCAAAAAGTTCAGACCGAGCCAAAGCTTTTACAAATGTCAAATATCCTTATGTTGCCATGTTAGCAAAGCGCTACCTGTCTGTATCTGCTACCTCTGTCCCTAGCGAGAGGGTGTTCTCCACAGCAGGAGACATTGTTAGTGCCAGCAGATCTGCCCTTTCGGCAAGCAATGTGGACAAGTGAATTTTTCTTTAAAAAAACATGAAAATACAAGGACAAGCAAGTCATAATGTCAAACTGGCTGCTTAGTAATCGGTACTAGTACAGTACAGTTCAAATACAGATTATTTCAGCTCATCGAAATGCTGCACCTTAATGTTTATTTTATTATATTTTTTATTTATTTGAGTGAATATTCAAAGTTTAATAATAATTAAAAAACCAAAACTAATAGTTTATCTTTTGTGAGTAGCCTGCTAGTAGAGTAAAGTTCAATTACAGATTATTTCAGTTCATCGAAATGCTGCACCTTAATGTTTATTTTTATTATATTTTGTATTTATTTGAGTGAATATTCACAGTTTAATAATAATTAAAAACCCAAAACTAATAGTTTATGTTTTGTGAGTACTAGTACAGTAAAGTTCAAATACAGATTATTTCAGTTCATCGAAATGCTGCACCTTAATGTTTATTTCATTATATTTTGTATTTATTTGAGTGAATACATTATTCACAGTTTATTCCTACTAAATCAGTTGTCCCTCCCCCTGGTGCCAGGACCAGCAGATCCATCTCTAGGCTCAGCAGCCCTGTCCCCCCATAATGCTGAACCTGAACCAGCTTTTCTCCCAACTGAAGGAGGTGAGCAGCATTGTGTTGAATGCCATGCCACTTAACATATCTGAAGGGAGACTGGAATTCAAAATATATATATATATCAAAACAAAAAGCTAACACATTTCAAACACAGTATTTTTCCACATATTTAAGTTATATTTATTTGGATTTATACATTCGTGTTGAGAATGTTCCATTCAAAAACGTTATAATTAAAAAGACGTTTATACCATAAAAGATTACTATTGAGATCTATTGTCAGGAATGTTAGTCTTGTATCAAATAGTGAATTATACTGCAGCAGAATGTTGCACGTCTGCACTGTGTTATATGTTCACAGCTCAGTGTCAGTAAATATTGATCGCTTAGTATTGGACTACAAGATAGATGCAAGCCTGTACAGGTAGTTATTTAAAGCATAAATGAGTCGGTTGAGTTCTGGAGGTGTGGTTGCAGCAATTGTGTTTGGTTGGCGTGGCCTGTGCCCGGTGGTGGGGCCCAATGTGATATATTTTCATGGGGCCCAAAATCCCTGGCGTGTATGGCCAGAGGGCAGGACCTATAAACACATTTACTACCCAATAGCATTGTGAGGCTGCACAAAAGGACCTTTTGAGTATGTAAATGTAGTCTTTTTAAAAAAAAAAACATTTACTGACTTTTTTAGGATAGCTTAAAGTATTTTGTTGTAAAATTACAACCGGGGGCCTTACAGGGTTAAGTGAAAGTTTCCGAAGACTCAATGAAGATGGCTGATCGCGATGTTTTTGTAAAGCTGCCAGAGTTTTGGGAGCATGCCGCTGCGGCGTGGTTCGCACACGTGGAGGCGCACTTCGCCTGCCGACAAGTCCGTGATGGGGATTTGAAATACTACCATGTAGTAGCAGCGCTGGGAAGCTCCACGTCATCCAGGTTGGTGGGATTTATCGCTGACCCCCCACACCATGGCATATATGAGTCCATTAAAGCCCTTCTCCTTAAGACATTTAGCTTATCTGCTAAAGAGAGGGCCCGCCAGATTCTTGACATTCAAGGCCTAGGGGATAGCAAGCCATCTCAGCTCATGGAGAAGATGCTAAATCTGCTAGGAGGGGAAGATCCACGGATTTTATTCATGGAGACATTCCTACGCCACTTGCCTTCCCGTGTCCAGACGGCGCTAGCCAACACGTCCATTACAGAACCCCGTGCATTGGCGGAAGAGGCCGACCGTTTTTTGTTGGCTACCCAGCAGCCCGGTGCAGAGGCGCTAGCTGTGAAATTCAGCGCCCCCACTACAGTTAAGAAGGCTTGGGGGAGACTGGCCACGACAGCAGCAAGCCGTCGTGGAGACACAGGAGATTTTTTTTACCACGCGCGGTTCGGGACCAGCGCGAAGAAGTGTGTCGCTCCCTGCAGCTACAAGCCTCCGGGAAACGGAGGAGCCAGCGCTCGGTAGTGGCACTGAGTGTTGGCGGCACGAGCAGGCTTCTCTTCGTCAGCGACAGAGTCTCGGGAAGTTTGTTTTAGTGTGACACGGGAGCTCAACAGAGTGTAGTTCCTGCTTCAAGGGAAGACGTCACTCGTGGGGGACATGGACCGCGGTTGACGACGGCTAATGGCGGCCCCATTCGCACATACAGCGTGAGGCCTATGTGTTTGTGTATTGGAGGACAGCGCTTTAACTGGGATTTTGTGACAGCAGACATTTATTTTCCCCTCCTCGGGGCGGATTTTTTATGTGCTCACGGACTCCTTGTGGACGTTAAAAATAAACGCTTGGTGGATGCCTTGACGTTTTCCTCCCTTGTGTGTACTGGCAAAGCAGCTTTGTGTCAGTACACACAGGCTCGCTGTCGGGAGCGGACATTTTTCTCAGCCTGTTGGCTGATTTTTGTTAGAAATTAAAATCAATGTTGATATGGCGTAATTTGAATTAAATACACTATTTGATTTAAATCAGTTTTATTCTGAAAAACCGGAAGTTCTCACTATTAGCTTAACACTTTTATTCTGAAAATTCGTCACTTTCGGTTAGCATTTAGCATCTGGTGGAATCATACGATTTCAAACCTTGAACCAAGGTGAGATGACATGTGATGTTGTACACTGAGCACACTGGGATTAGCACTCATTTATTGACGCTGAATAATGTGTAGCAGGGAATGTTTAAATAACCACAGACGCCAGAATGATGCAATTTAGCTACAGAAAAAGGCAGGAATTGCATTGGACCCGCCCCCCGACAATGCCGGCCAATAGGAGAAGACCTCAGATGACAACAGGAAGAGCAAGCCAAGAATTGATCTCTTCGACCCCCTGACCTGAACTGACCGGTCGGATGTGGAGAGCGCCTCCACTCGCACATTTCATTTTGTACACCACCGCATCTTTTGTGTAATTAAATGCTGTTAACTTTTATAAGCTTCCCTTGATTCTTTTCAGTCTCTCTTGCCTTCAGGGTTCTAGAATTGCTTTCAATTTCCAGACCCGACACTACCCACCTTCTCCGCGCTCACCACCAAGCATGGGATGGAGCACAACGTCACCACCGAGGGTCCTCCAGTCTAGGCCAGGGCCCGGTGGCTCAAGAACGCCGCCCAAATGTTCCAGCGCCTGATGGATTCGGTGCTGCGGGACCTGCCGTTCGTGTTCGTCTACCTGGACGACATACTCGTCGTCAGCGCTTCGGTGGAAGAGCACCTGTCACACCTCCGAGCCCGTTTCGCGAGGCTCAGCCAACACGGGTTGATCATCAATCCTGCAAAGTACCAGTTCGGGGTGTTTGACATTGACTTCCTCGGACACCGCGCCACCAAAGGCGGTGCAGCACCCCTGCTGGCGAAGGTGGAGGCTGTTGTGGCGTTTCCTCGCCCACTCACAGCCCGGTCGCACCGTGAGTTTCTGGGGATGGTGACTTTCTACTACCGTTTCATCGCCCGGGCCGCTCAAATTATGCGACCGCTGTATGAGGCTTTCAAAGGAACGACCCCCCCACACACACACAGACCCCACACACACACAGACCCCCCCCCCCCCACACACACACACACACACACACACACACACACACACACACAGACCCCCCCCACACACACACAGACCACACACACAGACCACCACCCCAACACACACACACACACACACACACACACACACACACACACACACACACACACACACACACACACACACACACACACACACACACACACACACACACACACACACACACACACACACACACACACCACCCCCCCAACACACACAGACCCACACAGACCACAGACACACACATACCCCACACACACACAGAGACCCCCCACACACACACAGAACACACACACACACACACACGCCATGTACACAGGGGAGCAATACTGTGTTTACCTAGCTATCTTAATTAATGTCATCCATCTGAACTAAATCACAGACTTCATTCATCATTCATCCATGGCATGCATGAGTCAGATTAAAGAAGTAGAAATACACAAAACGTACCGTAGGCAGATGGCGAGTCGCTCGGCGGGTCCGATTGACAGACGCATATGGGTGTCCGCCTTTGAAATCAGTGGACCCACTTTTCCGAGCAACTCGTCCAAGACGTCTTTGCTCATCCTGAAGTACTGCTGAAAGAGGAGGTCATCCAGACGGAGCTCTTGGACCAGAACGTGGTATTCCCCCCGTTGCAGACATTTTTCTGAGTATCGGATGTACCCAACAGCGACGCACACTACATGGCCTCCAGCGAGACATTGCATATACTAAAGCCACCCTTGCTACTACACTTGCTACCCTTGCTACAAAACCGGCATCCATTTTGGCAATAGTGGAGAAGAACCGGGCTTTTTTGCTTTGTATGTCGGGGGCGGTTGCGGTATGTTGTGATTGGTTGTTGGTCTCGTTGCTCGCATAAACTCCCCAAGCTTCAGAGACGCCCACCGCCAAGCGTCAACGCACACCGCTGTGTAGACGGGCCGCTACTCTGGTACACGCTATGGTAGCTGTTGTAAGGTGAGTGATCTGCACAAAAATACTCTTAACTCACTGAAATCTTGACTGATTTACAAACGATTTGGTTTATTATAAACGTTATTAGCATGGCTATGATAGAGGACGCTTGGACATGTTGGAAATTCAGCTTTTCTGTGTGTATGTGGTTGTATTTATTAGCTGGCTAATAACAAGAGGCTGTGAGTGAGACCTAGTATTACAAAGTTGACCCAGCAACTTTACACCAGTGGGAGAGGCAGAACTGCTCTTTATTTTCATCATAACTTTAGTTACACATGATTTCTTCCAAGTGGTTTGGCTTATTAAAAACATCTTACATTTTAGATACATTATGATACAGAAAATTGCTGGCTTTGTGTTTACAGGAGTACCTGGCTATGCCTGACTTTTGTGCAGCCTACGGATGCTCTAATCACCGTAGTCTGGAAACAAGAACCCGTGGAATCACCTTTCACGTGTAAGATATGACAATATTATGACTATAATTAGGATAATCGTTAATTACTTAGTGGATGTATGTATATTATAAGTCCTGCTACACAGGATCAGTGGGGCTATGTGAGATAATAGTATTGCAAGATTGTTGTTGACCCAGCCTTTAGAATATGTTGCTACCATTTCTTTACACAATTATTTAATGTTTCTTTTCTTCACCTTTTTTATAACTCTTAGTGTAGTTGTCTTATTCTTAAAGTAAACATTACATACATACATACATACATACATACATACATACATACATACATACATACATACATACATACATACAATTACCCAAAAAATATGATAATTTAGGTGTGTATTTTTGTCCTTACCCTTAATGTTAAAGGAAAGAAGGGCGGACAATGTTAACAATAATTTATATATCTGGCTACCTTTCTCATGTTTTTAAGGTTTCCCAAAACCGGAGAGAGGAGGAGGCAGTGGGAAGTTGCAGTGGGAAGTTGCCCGAAGAACGGACGGTTTTGTTTCCTTTGGCAGGACACTGCTCTGCAGTGAGCACTTCAGTTGTGAGGACTTTGACAGGACGGGGCAGACTGTCCGGCTTAAAGATGGTGTTGTGCCAACAATATTCAACTTCCCAGCTCTTCTTCAAAGGGTATGTGTATCATTGGCCAACAAGAATTCAAGGTGTATAAGATTGATATATAAATATGTGATTAAATGTCACACTTTAGTTTTTTTTTCTGCAAGTTGAGGAATAAATTATGTGTTGTGTATTACAGCACATTTTAAACACTCAAAATGTATTTAATTATGTTTATTTTAGCCGGAAGCAACAAGAAGCACAACCACTTCTAGAAGAGCGGAAGAGGAACCTCAGCCTAATGTTGTGAGTATTCTGAATGTGGCCAAGACCAGAGAGATGGTCATTGATTTCAGGAGGGTGAGGACGTCTCCTCTGCCCCGGTGCATTCTGGGAGAGGATGTGGCTGTTGTGGGATGTGGCTGTTGTGGAGGACTACAAATACTTGGGAGTGCACTTAGACAACGGACTGAACTGGAGGACCAACACTGACGCTATGTACAAGAAGGGGATGAGCCGACTCTATTTTCTGAGGAAGCTGAGATCCTTCAACGTGTGCAGCAGGATGCTGGAGATCTTCTACCAGTCTGTTGTGGCCAGTGCACTCTTCTTTGCTGCGGTCTGCTGGGGGGGCAGCATACACTAAGAGCCGGTGACACCAGCAGGATCAATAAACTGATCAGGAAAGCTGGGTCTGTCATCGGCATCAAGCTATAGGCCAGCTAAATGCAACTTTTTGCCTACATTCACAGTAAATATTTATACAGTATGATAGCTGTCTAACAGAAGTTAAATCAATTTCTCACTTATTCTGACAATGTACTTAACCCCAAATAAAAGAACCCAATAAAAAGAATTGTTAAATAATAGTGAAGTGACATTGTAATAACAACAACCCATCTCTCTCGCGTTTTCTTTTTGTGATTTGCCAAAAGCCACTGTGTCAAGTGTCCATCTTGGGTTGCCGTCCGGAGTTGTCCAATATGGCGGACCATCTCGCACATGCGCAGTACCGATCGGGCAGGGGGACGGATCGGGTAGTTACAGTGACCATGGAGGTATAATAGAGAACCGCAGTGACGCGTCGTAAAACCCGGTAGTAAACTTCTTCCGGTTCCTTCATGAAAAACCAATGCAAATTCTCCATAGGATTTTGGAAAATAGCTCAAAAATAAGGTCTGTGGTTGACACACATTTAAGAGAGGGATCACGTTTTGTTCAGCCGGATAATCTCCACATGTCAACCCTACCTTTATAATTTCTGAATCATAAATCTAGTCGCCAAAAGCGAAATGCTAACGTTATGCTATAAACGAACTACAAGCCAGTACAGCAGCAGGGTCGCACGACTTCAACGTCACGCCAACTTAAGATCGTTTCAGCTGACTTGCACTGAAACTGCACTTTGAACACTTAAAATTAAATATATTAACATTTTAAACTGTATTCCCCGGTTATCTAGGCCCTTTTTGTTTTGTTTAATGTATACCACGTTTATCTAGGCCTTTTTTGTTTTGTTTTATGTATACATGTCACACTGTGGGAAACGATATTTCTGGATGTATAACACATGTAGAATTTTTGACAATAAAGCTGAATTTGACTTTCGCGTGCTTGCATATTTTAACAAAGCTTTTCATTTTAGCCACACTGAATTTAACTAGAAGTCATGGCTGTGTCAATTACCAGTCTGATATCGTTTTACAAAGATGACAAGAAGAGTGTAGACAGAGGAGAGAACCACTACAAGTCAGGACACGTTACAGTGCAGCCTAGATGAAGGTGTGCTTACCGGTGTTGTCAGGGCTAGCATGAGGGACAAGGTTTATAGTGTCGGTGAGTAGTGATAGCAAGAGTACCGTTAACCTAGAGTTAATTTATTCACATTAATTCCCATCAACAAATCAATTGTATGTGTCACATTAAATCTTTATTAGGCAAGGCAAGTTTATTTATAAAGCACTTTTCAACAAAAGGCAATTCAAAGTGCTTTACAAAAAATGAAAGACATTAAGAAAATGGCATTTAAAATCAGTCATTAAAAAGAAAAGCTAATAAAATAAACATTAAAAGAAAAAATACATGGATAAAAGTTACAGTGCAGTCTAAGATATGAATAGTTCAATTAAAAGCAGCGACAAAAAGAAAAGTCTTCAGCCTGGATTTAAAAGTAGTAAGAGTTGCAGCGGACCTGCAAGTTTCTGGGAGTTTGTTCCAGATATTTGGAGCATAATAACTGAACGCTGCTTTACCATGTTTAGTTCTGACTCTGGGGACAGAAAGCTGACCAGTCCCTGAAGACCTGAGAGATCTGGATGGTTCATCATTTAGCAGGAGGTCAAAAATGCATTTTGGTCCTAAACCATTCAGTGCTTTATAAACAGCAGCAGTATTTTGAAATATATTCTTTGACACACAGGAAGCCAGTGTAAAGACTTCAGAACAGGAGCGATGTGATCCACTTTCTTAGTGTTAGTGAGGAACCAGTGTAAAGACTTCAGAACAGGAGTGATGTGATCCACTTTCTTAGTGTTAGTGAGGACTCGAGCAACAGCGTTCTGAATCAGCTGCAGCTTTCTAATATATGTTTTAGTGAGACCTGTGAAGACACCATTGCAGTAGTCCAGTCTACTGAAGATAAAAGCATGGACATGTTTTTCCAAATCCTGCTGTGACATTAGTCTTTTAATCCTAGATATGTTCTTTAGGTGATAGTAAGCTGATTTAGTAACTGTTTTAATGTGATTGTTGAAACCAATAACTAATTTAACCCGCTGACAAGAGAGCCCACCTCCGAAGATCGTGACTGGCTGAGGGACAGACTCGGGGGCAGGTTTTCAGGAATTTCTTGGCTTCTCTCCCCCGAGCCAGAAGAGGAACACTACAGCTTGGAAACACTTACTGTTCCTGAAATTATCAAATCTGTTGGGCATCAGGGACCTGAGGCAATTGTGGCAAGCATGGCATTGTCTGAAGAGCAACAGAGGGCAATTCAGGTGGCTACCACTGGTCAGCGAACCAACCTAAACTGGCATTTGTTCAGGAAAGGAAGGTTGACTGCCAGCAACTTTGGAGCTGTCCTGAGGTCAGAGCGTGTGACTGCTTCCTTTATTGCCAGGGTGCTAGGGCAAAAACAGGCCCTTAATGGTGTTTTGTCTGTACAGTGGGCAGTGTTGGGTGTAACGCGTTACAAAAGTAACGGAGTTACAGTAATATATTACTTTTTGCTGTAACGAAGTAATGTAACGCATTACTAATGAAATGTGGGTAATATATTACCCGTTACAATGCTCAGTAACGCAGTTACAACACATTTTAACCCGAAATTAAATGTTGTTTTGTTTTTTAAGAATGTACTAACATAGCGAGACATTCCGACACCGGACAAATTGTGCGGGTAGATTCATAGCCGTGGGAACATGTTTCAAATGGGGGGTGCTGTGGGGATGACACCAGGGCCGGTTTTGACCAATTTGCTGCCCTAGGCAAGATTTTAGCTGGCATTGAAAAACCTCTACAAAAGACCAATACACTACAAACAGAGAAACGTATTGACATGGTGGACAGCTTATATAAAAAGGCTTCAAATGTATTTAGTATTGCGTGAACATGTTTTAATTTGGGGGTGGACTTCACATCTTCTTGGGGGGTCCGGGAAGATTTTTTTTTAACATTTTAAAGTAAAATGCTTCAATCTGGTGCACTTTGAGCGCCCAATTGCTAGAGACTGATCTAGGGGATACAACTCTAAACACCCATATGAAAAAGATCGGTTTGCATTTTAATAATCAAATAATATATGTGAACATAACCAATAACCTACCATAGCCAATAACAAATAAATGTAGGCTAACTTGTTTTATTTGTGTGGTTCATTTATATCTCATTTTACCAGTTAACATTTATTTATTTATGCATATTTTTAAATCTCTCCAGTTTTAAACAATATTTTGGTTTACTGTCCTATAGTATACATTGGAATGATTTCAAACCTGTTTTTATTCAGCCTAATAATTATAAAGGAGTGCCTTGGAAATATTTGTTTACATAAATTGTGATCAAAACATTTGAGACCCACTCAACTATCTAAACACTCAGTCCTTTACCTCACTGAACCTCTCAGTCTGACAGGAGAGCTCTCCCTCCACATTATTGTAGAAACATCTTCTTATATCGGTTAGCGCAGCAGAAGCTAACAACAATCCCAGCCGGTACCGGTGCACCCCGTCTCTCAATCTATCTATCCCTCTCTCTCTCTCACGCTGGTGAGCTGCGGGTGCCTGATAAGCCAACATCCCCCACTTTCATCACTTACAGCGCCCATCGTACGGGGCAAATGGAAAATGTAACCGGGGTGAAAAGGGTGTTATCTTTACTTAATTATTAATGTTGTTACATCAAGACTGAAAATTCATTTTTTTTAAATAATATTTGTATTTAATCTTGTGGAAGTGCAGATCCCCTTGTCCTCCACCAGGGGGTGCTGCAGCACCCTCAGCACCCCTACTTCCCACGGCCCTGGGTAGATTAGTAAACCTGGTGTTTACCCTTCAGGCTTCGCGTCGAGATCTTTGGGGAAGTTGAACGTTATGCAACCATTCAAAAAAGAGAACGTAGCGAAAAATACAAACAACAAATTGTGTCAGGTGCGCGTGACCTGATCCGCTGCGCGTGCATCATTTCCAAAGTGCTTCCACAGCAGTGACACCAGGGCCGGCCCTAGACTTTTGGGGGCCCTAAGCGAGCTTTGGCTTGGGGGCCCCCCTCACTCTAGCGTGTTCTCACTACAACACGGAACCAACTTTTGTCTTATGATGTTAGCATAAGCACACATATTGTATAAATAAGCATGTAAACACCGTGGACCTAACCTCCTCTAGGGGGGTCCTCACCTCCTCTAGGGGGGTCCGGGGACATGTTCCCCCGGGAAGATTTTTTTTTAAATATTGAAGTTAAAAGCATGAATCTGGTGCACTTCGAGAGAAAAATTAAGAGATCTATGGATACATCTCTCAACACCCATATGAAACAGAACTGTAAACAGATTTTTCTTTATGGATATCTTACAAATCCCTTAAAGGTGACCTATCATGCAAAATGCACTTTTGTACATGTTTTATTCATGAATATGTGTCCCCGGTGTTCCAGGGAACTCACCAAGTGTCAGAAAACACAACCCTCTCTATTTTCCTCCATACCCAAATCTCTTAAAAAGGGACTGCAACGGATCTGATACAGACTGATCCAGATTTGAACACTTCTATGACGTCACAGAAGTGGCGCTACGGCTATTGGGCCAACTCCACCAATCAGGAGGAGACAGCCACGGACATTGCCGTTCGAAAGCGCTGGAGACGCTGTAGTACATATGCCAGGCCTGTAGATGGTGCTGTTCTCACAGAATCAGCCCATGCAAAGACAGTGTTAAATTGAGCGAAATGAGGAATGGCTAAAATGCATGATCTGTTTGGTATTTTGAAAAATAAAAAGTATAAATATGCCTTATATAGGTATGGTCCTACACTATATTTTTCAAATATAGCATGATAGGTCCACTTTAAACTGTATTCTTGTTTTGTCATATAGTATTTCATAACTGTTTTTCCTTTATTCTCTCTGGCTGTCCATCTCATAATGTTCACATAGAAACTAGCTGTCAATAGGAATATCATTCAGAAGAATTATAATTTCTTGCAAAAATCTGTCACAAAAAGAGGTTGCACATTTAAATTCAGGTGTTGTTATGGCAACGTCAGTGGCCAAACAGCCACATTTACTGCTGCAAATACGTTCAAAGATGCTGTTGACATGTAAAGCAGTGGCAACTATGCCACCATTTCAGCTGACCTTTTCACATAACATCCATATATTTCAGTGCTAGGTTGATGCTTAGCTAAGCTAACTGTGAAACACGTTAACTGACAGGACTCCGGATCAACTGTGTAGGCCTACTGTAAGGTAGCTTCTAGCTTCATGTCGAACAGTAAGTCAACATTTCCCAGAGAGCTTTCTTTGAAATCACCAGGTAACGCTAAAAAACATTACATTCAGATTGTATGACAAAGTCTGTATTTAATATACCTGGCTAGCTATAGCTACTTGCTAATGGTTTAGCTTACCCCCGCGATTCAAAGTAACGTCAACGTAGCTGTAATTTATGCTTTGCTTACATGTTCGCATAACTTGGAAGTTTACTGACATTTACATACCTTGTTTACCTGGCTCAAGTGGTGGCTCTGGGGTTGTTGTGTGAGCCACCACTTGAGAATTGTCGTATTTTTTAAGAAAATGTTTTCATATGTCCATCTTCAAAAACTCTGAGTCTGACTGACAGTTTATTTTAAACATTGTCACAGCTCACATGATAGGTACCTGTCAGCCAATAAGACAGATGTTTATTTCCATTCAACTCTCTGGTTGGTCTGGTGTCTTGCCTCTGTTGCATTCACTGAACACGGGAAATTACAATACTGCCGTCCTCTCTTGTGTCATGATGAGGTTCAGGTAAAGCACGGTTAATGTATTATATTATTGACTCAATAATATAATACATGACTTTGAGAGTAGGCAATCTAGGCATATTAACACAATTAATTAAACATACTTATCACGGCGACGATGTACTGAGATTTTTGTATTTTTTAAATTAAAAAAATTAAAAAATGTAATTTTCTTTTTTTTTTTTGCTAGGGGGCCCGTGGCTGCGGGGCCCTAAGCGGCCGCTTATGTCGCTTAATGGGTCGGGCCGGCTCTGAGTGACACACATCTGATCTGTGGATAATCATTTATACAAAAATGGTTAAAGCAACCATCACTAAACGCCAGCAACACTGCATCTACTGCAGACAGTAGCAACAGGTCAGTTGCGGACATCACGTTACCCTCCGTTGTGGACACTAGCTTACTCCCGCCTGACTCGCCGGCCCCGGAGCAGCAGTCTTCATCGCCCGAAACTACGCCGCCCCTCTGCGGCCCGCAGGTGCCAGGTATATCTAAACAACTACCCGCCTGTACAGTGGGGTAAGGCGGTCATTTTGCAGCTTGTGGTATAAAAATAGATAATGGTTAGAATATTCATGTGAAAATAGTACCATATTCTGACATGCCTGTAGAAATGTTGGGTCAAAAATAATGCATACAATAGCACAGATGCCTTCACCAAGAATGGCTACAAAAATATCTCATATCCCAAGCTTATTATCAACGAGCTGATTTTGCAGCTGAAATGTTCTCCAGGTCACAAAGTCAACCCCACATGATGATGTTATACCAGTTTTCAAGCATGGTAAATATTCTCTTCCCAGCGTATATGATGGGACCAAGGTGATGATGTAGTAGGCTACATGGTTTTAATAATACTTTTGCCTTTCAATGTTTGCCATTTCAAACCATGAGCATGGTTTAAATAATATTTGCCTTGATTTACAATATGTTAACCTTCATTATAGTCCTTGACGGCGGTCTGTACTGCTGTATTAACAACGTGTCACATGTTAAGAATTTACAATCAGAATCAAGTATTCAACTAAGCCGTGTAATACAAGTTGTTAGTAGCCTTAAGGGCCTACACAGTTGTTATGCTATACCACATTGCCCTTCACTGGATGTATAATGAGCTGCACTAAACTACATTTTAGCATTTAAAATACCGAGCTATTCTTTTGCGGTTATTTTGGTGAAAGTAACTAAAAAGTAACTAAAGTAGTGTAACTCATTACATTTCAGAAACAGTAATATTGTAATGTAACTTATTACTTTCAAAAGAGAGTAATAAGTAATATGTAATATATTACATTTTGGAAGTAACTTGCCCAACACTGACAGTGGGGGACTATGAATGAATGTGAGGGTGTCAGGGCATTCACCACTGCAACCCAGATGCAGGTCCATGAGTCAGATTTGTGGCTCTCCCTATCAGGAATGTTGGGGGCATCTCCAGATGGTCTGGTAGGGTCTTCCGCTGTGCTGGAGGTAAAGTGTCCCTACGGAGCCAGGGAAATGACAATTAGTGAAGCATTGCAAATCAAGGGCTTCTGTGTCAGTAAGCAAGGAGAAAAATTCAGCTTGCGTGAGGAACATCCTTACTCGCACCAAGTGCAAGGTCAGCTTCACCTCACTGCAAGGAAGAAGAAATAAAAAAATTGTGAATTGTTTTTAATTTACATTTACTCGCCTTTGCAATGTTGTGGTTGTTAGAGTGTTAGGTTTCCTGTCAGCTCGTCTGTTGGGAAGATATAAAATATTAGTTTCATGGAAGTCACACCGTCACATATACTGTAAGAGCATTAAGACATACAGTACATAGGCTAAAACAAAACATCTAAAGATATAACTTGCACTTTGATAAGTCTCGTGAACATTTTCACTATTTTGACATTTTTATAGAACAAAATTGAACTAAAGAAATAAATGGTAGATTAATCCATATTGAAAATAGGTGTCAGCTGCTACACTAATTATATTTCTTAATTAATTAAGATAATATATTACTGTATTGATCCCAATTTGGGAAATGTTTGTGTTGCAGCAGCATAACAAGAAAAACAAAATATAAGTTATTATATATACAAAAGTATGTGAGGGATGGAATATTAAATTGAATATAAATGTAAAATGTACATGTGATTTTACGTCCAAGAGAAGCTATGGAGCAGAGAGTTCTCTGCCAGCCAGAGGTGATTTGTTATTAGTTCAATATGTCAAACTGATTTCCCTGACTACAATCTTTAGTTACATGGTGAAACGTTATGCTGCTTGTACTAATTAGACTTATCATATAAGCCACACAGGTTTTAATAGGATGTATTCATTATCTTTACTTATGTTGCGGTCTTTTCAGCAGCGCCATCTCGAAAACGGCGATACAGTCACTACCCATCATTTACATTTCACCGTGACATGGACAAAAATGTAACGTCAGCTTACCTTATGGCACGAATCCAGACTCTCCTTTGGAAAACATTGGCCGGGAAACGATAGAACAAGCACGTTTCATGCGAAGACCTGTGGCTGCAACCCGGAGCAAAGCAACAAACCATTGCGTAGCTAACTAGTAGCGCTAGCTTTAGCTAACGTTAGCAAACGAAACGAACTGCCGAGTACAATTGGAAAACACTGGTAATTAATTATTCTATAATTTGTAAAACTACTGTGTTAAAAACGAAAATTTCAAAAATACAGATTCTAATGGTCAGATATACATATACAGATACTAAAGATAGGCAGGTACTTGCTTTCAAGCAGAACACAGGGGAAAACAAACTTAGCGGGAGTGTTTACGTGTTCTGCGTAATGACGTACAACGGCCTCGACAATTTCTATAGTCCTATTCAGCCACTCGGTAACAACCATCGTTTTTCAGACACGTAAACTCTTCAAAAATCCCCAGTGGGGTCATTGCTGATGTATTTAATGTCGTAGAACAAAACGTGACTTATCTCTTAAATTTGTGTCAACCACAGACCTTATTTCGAGCTATTTTCCAAAACCCTATGGAAAAAATGCATTGCTTTTTGAGGAAGGAACCGGAAGTGCTAAAAATGCTAACTTACTTCCGGGTTTTACGACGCGTCACTGCGGTTCTCTATAAGAACTGGCAACCCAGTCTCATGGCATTTCGTGTTCACCAACACGATTTTCAATCTATTGATTCATGTTCACCAACACGATTTTCCCCTTTTTTTCGTGTTGCACAGCACGATTTTAAAAGCAATGTATTTCTATTGGTAGTCTCACGGCATTACGTGTTATAGGAAGACCGGAAGCTGTGTGGTTCATAAAAACATGTTCTTACTCAATAGCAAGCCACAATTATTGCTATTATTTTAAATCGTATAATTTCGGACTTTTGTTGCCGTCTGTAAGGAAAATAAATGGGGCTCAGAGCCTCAGAATACTGAAATCTGTATTTTTTAAATATTTTTTTCCTTCTAATTTATTATTCTTTTCAAAATAACACACTGTTATTTACTCACCAATAACACACAATTATCCTTGTTTTTATTTATTTGTTTAGTTCCATAATCTCTGGCTTTTTTGGCGTCTGTCAGGAACTGAATTTCAAAATAAAAATAACCGGAAACAGACGTAGGCATTTCGAGCGATTACCCAAGATCCTCAGCTATGGTTTAAGCTCGCCGATTTGATGTTTTAGCCGCAATGCATGTTGGGATTTGGTGTTTATATGATATGAAATCAGAAAAACATTTTAAAAGAATAAAATAATACTTAATTCCAAGTGTTCTTGCTTTCCTCTTTGAAAGTCATCACATAACGGCATAGTAATACACGGTTTGGCTGCATTAAATATTACAGATATGCCGTAGTTCTCTATTTATAGAGCCCTGATGAGAAGACCTTTGGAAAAACTGGAAGAAATGCCGCCGAAACTGAATACTTGACGTGGATCATAAATATATCAACAATTAAACAACATCTTCAATTTCTCTTCACACAATACGTCTCTTTGCAGTATCAATAGTAATTCGGCTGACTTTTACACTTGATCTAATTCATAGATAGGTTATATTTACACCATAACGGTGCACAACTGATATAAAAGGACTTGTAGTTTTTAAAGATATTACTGATTTTCTTTGAATATAAGAATGTAAATACTAAGTCTGAAATAGTATAGCAATATGCTGTAAAATTATGTGAAAATATGAATAAAACTACATCTTCAGATGTTGTACATACATAAGTGTCCTACACTAATAATACAAAGTTATTATGGCTGTGTATACCTTGTGTGCACCGCCTCGTGGTTAAAGCACGTTATTGAATTATTGTTTTTATGTGTTATATTTGATTAAAAAAATATTAAGAGTACATACTTTCATAGGGGGAAAGTAGAAGGTCAATGATAGCAATATAGAATATAAAAAATCAAGAAGATACTGTAAGTGATCTCTACAATAAAACAGTTTAGTGCAGGATGTACAAAGATATTAATATGAGGAGGTGCAAAACAGAAAAACGAATTAACCTTTATTTAAACATTAAATAATACTTTAGATTAAGGTCTTCTTTTAAATTTGAAAAAAGCTTTGGGGGTATCTATCTACAGATAAATAATAAGCCTGACAAAATACTTAACGTCTAATATATTGCTTTCCTGCAATGTTAACTTTGTTGAAGCACTTATTTTAACTGATATTATACATATGAATTATACTCTTATGTATGTAGATAGTATAAGAAATGTGCAGAATATGACAGTTTAATTTTGGAGGTATAGACACATATTGATAGATGTCTTGTAATGCGCTGTTGAGGAACCTGTGACCCAAGATTTTCATTCATTGCATATACCGTAGTTGTGTATATGATATGTCAATAACCTTTGAAAATCTTGAAAGGGATGTGCAAAATAGCCATTATACAGTCTTTAATTAACTATTAGTCGAGAATAACGAGTAATGAATATACTTTATTACTCGTTTCCATTCATGTCAATTGATTGTTGGCACTTGACAATCACCTTCCCTGAATTTTACTCAGGTGTAACTAAAGTCTGATTTAAGGGTTGTTTATATTTCACATCATTAATCAGAATCTGCAAAGTAACTCAAATAAGTGTAGTGGAGTAAAAATACCAGGTTAACCTCTTTATTCTAGTGGAGTAGAATTACAAAGTAACAATGAGCTGTCATGTGGGTATATATTAATGCTGCGCATTATGGACACAAGCGATTTTCCCCCATGTATTAATTATATGTTTTACATTTGATAACACCAATGTCATGGCAACTTCTAATTATGGGAAAAACGAAAACGTTCAGTAGACACGTCCCATAGAACATTTTGCGAAACACAATAGCCAGCATGTGTAGTTCTGGGGGGGCGTTCGATTCCAGTTTTGGATCGTCTGGCGTGGTTTCGTTTGGTTTCATTTCAAACAGCTGTTTCACGCTAGGCTAACCTTGGCGCACTGCCACTCCAACATCCAATCCCAGAAATTGAAGATTAATCACGGGTACTGTAGTCCTAAACGATAGCTGGGGATTATGGGTAGTGTATTGTCTTCGGCCATCCTAAACTCCTAGAGGCCTACGTCTGTTTCCGGTTATTTTTATTTTGAAATTCAGTTCCTGACGGACGTAAAAAAATCACGAGATTATGGAAATAAACCAATAAATAAAAACAAGAATAATTATGTGTTATTGTTGAGTAAATAACAGAGTGTTATTTTGAAAAGAATAACCAATTAGAAGGAAAAAAAGATTCAAAAAATACAGATTTCAGTATCCTGAGGCTCTCAGCCCAGTTTATTTTCCTTACAGACGGCAACAAAAGTCTGAAATTATACGATTTAAAATAAAAGCAATAATTGTGGCTTAATATTGAGTAAGACCATGTTTTTATGAACCACACAGCTTCCGGTCTTCCTATAACACGTAATGCCGTGAGACTACCAATAGAAATACATTGCTTTTAAAATCGTGCTGTGCAACACGAAAAAAAGGGGAAAATCGTGTTGGTGAACACGAATCAATAGATTAAAAATCGTGTTGGTGAACACGAAATGCCATGAGACTGGGTTGGAACTGGATATAGGGTGGGAGGCGGGGCCTCATTCATTCCTATGAGAGTTGCTCATTGGCGCATGATGATAAAATGGCCCAACTTTTGAGAGAGTGAAATGTCACAAATTACCCGGCCTGCCTGAGAAGTACCCGTATGTTCGCTCATAGAGCATGCGCAACTTTAACCAAAATGCTCGTTAACATCAAGCACGTCAATTTGCGTAAACGTAACAGCACCGCACGTTCATGACAGCATGGTAATGATTTGTTATTATGATGGATTTGATATTAACGAGGCGGCAGTTAGCAGCTAGCGGCTAGCTAGTAATTATTATAAAGTGTACACATCAATGGTTATGTACTTATATTACGCTGTAACAGGATCTAGTGATATCCAAGCAACAGAGCTTCATTTAGCATGAAAGAATTATTGCACTGTAATATATATATATGTATATATATTTATAAGACGGACAAGTCAAATCAAGCAATCTGATTGGTTCTTAGCCGTGATATACTGAGCGTATACCACAACAAGTCAGTATCCCTCCGCGTCTGAGAAAAACAGTATACCGTTGGGTTGATACTGGAACAAGAAAGCAGCGGAGAAGTAACGGGGCAGAAGCCCTCCTTTTTGACACAGCGGTCCAGACATCGACATCAAACGGAAAAACATATTCAGTGTGCAGTTCCTTTGGCATTAGGGCAGGGATATCTAGATACTTTTGAAGTTTTAACATAATGAATTGTGCTACTTTTAAAGCAAGCAACGATGTTTTCAAATCTGTAATCAAAGAGGTCCGCAAACACGCTATCGACCAATCAGATTGCTTGATTGCTTGATTGCTTGATTGCTTGAAACTTGTCAGTTTTATAAATATATTTAAATTTCTTCCGTTACGAAACAAACTTACAAAGCATAAAATGGAAACATTTAAGATTAACTTCGACCTCCGGGGGGGTCTTCTATAGTATGGAGGAGTGGATTGAGCAGTGCCTATCTCCAGAAAAAAAAGCACCTAAACGACGACATGCAGAGCTACGTGAAGAGCAGGTAGACCAACTGGAAAAGTACCACCATTCAAAAGCTTTCTTATGCAGGTCTTGAAACAAAGCAGAGAAATTATGACCGTTAGTGGCCACAGGTGCGAAAGCTCTCTCCAGAGCTACTGGAAACCCAATCTCGGGGACCGGAGAAAGTGGAGCAATATTCTCGCCACGCCAAGCAACAGCCTCGAACAACCTCAACCTATACAAGTGACCACGTAAGCCATGCTACTGATGCTGAAAGTTTTTCAGTGGATGCACAATAAACAGCAACATACACATTAATGTAAATAAACAGCCAAATAATGGATCAACGCTCTCTGTCTAATATGTTCGCTTGCTGTTAGTGTTGTTGCATAGCAACCACCTTGCACTATGTTTTGTGCAGAAGGCAACGGAGGGAATATTTTATTTTGAACATCATTATTTACTAATAAAAACTATTTAAATTAGAGTGTGTATTTTTCTTTCATATTGCCACACTTAACCGTTTAACCGTTTTATAAAAGCAATAGCTCACTTCAGGCCGTGATATATTGCTTAAATATATACAGTGCAATAAGCTTCTTAGTGCAATAAGAAGCTACAGGGACGTTAATCTAACGTCGGTAATATTAACTTTATTTAATACATTTAGGGTACACTATTTAATCATACAGCCCATGTAATAATGAATTACAGCAAACAAGTGCAATATATTCATTATTACAGCTCCGTGGGATGGCAGTAAGACGATATGGGTCCGTTCTTATTGTGCATCCATGGGTAAAGATAAACGCAACTCACATTGGTTTCTCATACAGCATCTCTGTAAACTACGTGTATTGTATTCACTGAATTTCACACTCTGCCTTTAACGGCTCATTGTAGCTCCAGCCCCCAACCTCCCTGGTTATGGCTAGAAAGGATCCGTCTAATGTAAATATGACGTCACGTTCTCGTTCTAACTCTCGTTGTAATCGGAGCGGCTCGGTTGTAATCGGAGCGGCTCGGAAGCGCAGTCACGTGGCTGAATGTTTACGTTTGGGATGGCGAGAAACTAAACTATATTAAGTATGTAAATACTTGTTAGCGGTCTTGCTGTTGAAAGAAGAATGACAACACTGTAGATCAGCAACACTATGGTTTATTTTGTATTCACAGGCAAGTCAACGTTGTTGCAGTAAAAGTCCCAAGATAGCTCCTGGTGCAATAAAATGTATGTTGCATGTTACTGCTGTAGATGTGTTTACCTCTTTTATATCCCGTTGGGTAGTTTAATCTTCAGCAATGCATCATATTCTATAATATCATCATATATGTGTAGCTTTGTCTCTGTCGTATCTTTCAAAAGTAAAGTGAAACAGCTGTTTTCAGTTTTGTGATGATGCATTTTCCAGCTGATCCAAGAGGCTTTTTAAACACCTTACTTGGCTTAGGAGGGAGGGGAATTTTCTCAACACATAAAGGAACACTTTATCCTTCAGTTTATCACAAACATTACATCAACACATTTGGTGATCCTAATTTGAATCCAGTCTGTAATTTGATATTAAGGTTTTAATAATGAATAGAGGTCATGAATCGAGTTCAAGGTTAAGATCATCTTTATTATCCTATGTACAAAAATTAACATACAACATTAATATAACAGTAACGAATAAAACAAAATAACATTATGCAACTCTGATCTTCTTGCTGATACTTTTCAAAGTTACTTTTACATTTGCTCTACTTCTCCTGCTACTGTTTGCTCTGCTTTCAACTTCTCTTTCAACTCTGCTCTTTACTCTGCTTTCCCTGTTTCCTCTGTTCTCCTCTCCTCATCTTCTCCTCAGACTATCCTCCTTTTGCTGTATCCTCTCCTGTTCTCCTCTCCTCATACTCTCCTCCTTTTGCTGTCTCCTCTCCTCTGTTCTCCTCATCTCCTCAGACTCTCCTCCTTTTGCTGTTAGATATTTAGACTGTAATGACAGCTTATGATATACTTTTTATAACTACATCAATCACATGCAATGGATTAAAAACGTTGTTTTACTTACCACCTCTTTACAGCTCCATTCATCTCCAAGCTTCCAACATTCACCTGGCGGTGGTGCCTTGGATGAAAACAACTTTTGATATGATACAATACAACAACAATAGTTAACACCTATCCACAGCAATAAGCACAATCAGAAGACTAATGGTCTCTTTTATACCAATTTCTATTGGAGTGAAATGAACTGTGTTTTGTGAATATAGAGGAGATAGCAAAAGTAAATATACTTTGTTCTTACCTAAAGCATATATCCTCCTCTTCGTACCCCTGCCTGCTCCTCCCGCATTAGACTCTGGGGACTTAGCTTTTAAAATCTTGTTCAAGCTGTCCACTCTGTAGTCGGATCTCATGACCTCAGCTTTATGACCCACCCGGCCTGAAAAAGGGTGTCTACGATGGCTGGTACTGAGAGGTGTTATGGTCCTCTTCTGCCTTTTGTGTTTGGGGGGGCGTGAAGGTGAGAGGAAGACTACTGTCATGTGGGATGTGTTGTTTTACGTCCTCCAAAAGATCATTTAGTCTTGATATCACTGTACACATGAACGTCTCATCCTGTAGGTGGTATGTGTGCTCAGTAATTTCCCGCAATAAGGTCCCACACTGCTGTCGTTTCCTATCTCTTGAGGACTTTGAGTGGTTACCACTGCTCTGATTACAACGAGAGTTAGAACGACGTCTCTTCCCGCGTCCCGCCCACCCCGACCCTTTCCGATTACAGCCGAGCCGCTCCGATTACAACGAGAGTTAGAACGAGAACGTGACGTCATATTTACATTAGACGGATCCTTTCTAGCCATAACCAACCTCCCTGTGAGCACAGTGTGCTCTGATTGGTCGGGACCATGCTGAACATGTAACATGAACTTGCCGGGCGGCGCGGTCCCGTGGGTTAGATGCGCGTTCATAATGCAGAGGGAAATAACTCTCAGAATAATGTTATTAGCACATTTTTACAACTTGAGGAACGAATGTTTTTAATAAGGGCTATACAAGTGTTCATACTGGGTAGTTTAGTTAGTTTAAAAAAAATTATCCAACGATTTGCAGAGCACTCTTTCATCCCATGTAAGTCAATGAGAAAAATTGTTTCCGGGCCTGGCAACCAAACGGAAGTATAGTACCGTCGTTTGGCCACCATGAATATTTTCAGGTTATGGCTAGAAAGGATCCGTCTTGTGTAAATATGACGTAACGTTCTCGTTGTAACTCTCGTTGGAGCGGCTCGGAAACACACCTACAGCAGTAACATGCAACATACACATTAATGCAGCAGGATAATAGTAAAACACTGAAAGGGAACATTTTATTGCACCAGGAGCTATCTTGGGACTTTTACTGCGACAACGTTGACTTGTCTGTGAATAAAAAATAAACCATTGCTGGTGACCTACAGTGTTGTCATTCTTCTTTGAACAGCAAGACCGCTAACACCCTATTTCAACAATCACACTCCCTGTCATTGACATAATTAATAGATAGTTTAGCTTCTCACCATCATTTGATGTGGCCCACTGATGTTAACAATCGTAACTGAAAGGCTGCCTGCCAAACGTAGACATTCAGCCACGTGACTTGCAAACTCTTGCGAGAGTTTTACACTAGACGGATCCTTTCTAGCCATAACCAGCGCCATATAGATAGAAGAGTTACAACAGCGGAAGTCCAAAAAACGGTTATCGTCACGTGGTTCATGTAGACGAGGATCGTTCCCCGGAAGTTCATGGCGGGCAATGTGAATGCATTGATAACAGGAGATAGAACTACGATTTTTGTTAATTATTAGTGAATAAAGGTTTTGATTTGCAATATTTATACAACAAATCGATATGTGTATGTATTTATATCAATATGTTTAAAAAAATTAAATAGAATTTGCTAATATTAATTGATAATATTAGGATTAGTGTGAACAACTAGTTTACATGTTAGGCTAACAGTGCCTTGGTTAAAGAGCCTTTTGCTGTTTATTTATAGCTTTGAATTCTTTAAAACCAATATTATCTTCTTAAACTTGTATGGTAGTTAGGAGCATCACTTTCTAATGTTTATTGATATATTTAGAGGGAGGGGATCTAAAGGAATGCTTCAAAATTCAGATTAGATTCATTTCTACCATTTTCTTAAATTCGTGGTAGTTTCAGTAATCCCATGGTAATTGAGGACACAAGTTATCTAAATGACTAATGTCATCTTTATGGCTTTCAGAAAGGACAGGAGACCGACAGGTGACTATCAAAGGACTAGCAGTAGCAGCAGCAGCATGATGATGATGTTAAATGTGTTCTTTTAGGAATATCCATTGCAAATACATGCAATTCAATAAACATTGAATAGCATATAATGCAGTTTGTCTGTGCCTTTTCCTCCGTGTTGTCCTGGTTTGCTGTGCTGCCTCCTAGTCGCCACCATGGTTTGCTGTGCTGCCTGGGGATGCTCAAATCACTCAGAGAAAGGAGTACGAATGTACGGCTTCCCCACTGACACAGAGCGGAGGAAAAAATGGCTGGCTCAAGTCAGCAGTAGCAATTTCACGACCGACAGCAAAAAATATGTGAGGTTATTATATACAAACACTGCATTTGCACTTTTTCACAAAACGAAAACCACACCATTGGGAAAGCTTAATGTTTTGTTTAATACAAAAAAACAGGGAAAGGCTTGAAAAACACAGAGTTGAGACTCAGGGTGCAGGGTGAGGGTCTCAGTGCAGGTATTCAGGCTCCATTGAATCCCCCTCTGGTTCTTGTGCTGAAAGAGGGAGTAACAGACAGGAGACAGGGTTATACACACCTATATAGCACACCTATTGGATGGGAAATTGCCTTGGGGAGATAAGGTGTGGTCTTTGTTCCCAACTGAAGTTATGGAACTTTATTATTTGTGAGTTTAACAAAGTATGACAAATGGCATCAGTAACAGATGTGATATGAATTTCTATAAAGTTGTCTCACATTCTTGGTCATATTTTATATACAGTGTGTAATGAGTATAACATGTCCAGTCAGTATAAAGTGTTTCCTAATACTGTGTATTCAACCACTATGGTATAGTGTATGGTACTATGGTATGGTATCCTAGCTTAATCTGTTATCTGTAAACGTTCCCTAAATCTACAAATGTAGGGATAATCCATTGACATCCTTTAATACACATGTTAATTTGAATCAGATGTACTGATAATATCCGCAATATAAATCTTTAAACTTCTTCTTACCTTTAAAGGTCCGTCACGAACGGGCTATTATGCTGCAACTCTACAGCTCTGCTAGCCTTGGCGCTAACTTCCGGGGAACGATTGAGAGGCTCCACGATCCGCCATTGCTGTAAAAAAGTGGTCCATTGGCGTGAACGGAGATGACGTAACTCTCAGTCTATATGGCGCTGGCCATAACCATATTTTCATCTGAGTCCAGCGCGCTTCCTGGGGGCTTGGTAGTGACAGCCACAGAAGTAACATAACACAGAAGTTAAATCCATTTCTCCCTTATTCTGACAATGCACTTAACCCCAAATAAAAGAACCCAATAAAAAGAGTTGTTAAATAATTGTGAAGTCACGTTGTAATAACAATAACTCATCTCTGTCTCATTTTATTTTTGAGCTTTGCCAAAAGCCACTGTGTCAATGTTGTCCTACTTGGGTTTCCGTCCCGAGTTGTCCAATATGCGGACCTACTCGCACACGCGCACTGCAGATCGGGCAGAGCTACAGATCGGGCAGTGACGTAGTGAAAGATCCTGTCGGTACCATGGCCCTTTCTCATTTTTCTAACTCCCCTCCTCGACTCCTATCCTCGAGACTTAGTCCCGCCCACAGGAGATGCGAGCGGAGGAGCCGAGGAGGGGAACCGAGGAGAGAGGAGTGGAAGCAGCAGGCGTTTAGAGAAATGAGAACTCCTCTCCTCTGAGCGGTCATTTTAAAGAGACGTCCATTAATGATGACAGGAGACACAGCAGCCCTCTGTCTGATGGACAGATGTGTTCATGACCACTTATATATTTACTTTTAATTAATTCATAGTGCGGTATAATGAGACAATAACAGGCTACAGATGCGGACAAACACACTTACACACACACACACACACACACACATATATATATATATATATATATATATATATATATATATATATATATATATATATATATATATATATATATATTTGTATATATTTATATAAATATATACAATTTCAGAATCAAACAGAGCACTCTCATAATAACGTAACACTATCAGAGACTGGATATATCCCCCCCCCCCTCTCTGGTCGCTACAATGAGGAAAATAGATTACGGGCCAAAAGTTGTATTTACAAGTATTAAAAGTAAGCAGAGGACACCAAACCAAATGAGACCTGTCTGTCCGTTGCATCTACGCACACACTGCACCACACACACCTACACCACACACACGCACCTACAGTACAGCTCCTAAAACAGGCTACAGCCGTTGTGTATTTTATTATGTGAAGCACTAAATGGTTTTAGAAAAATATCAACTCTTTGTTTGTAGATATCTACTAAACTAAAGCAAATAAAGAGAGTAGGCCTGTTATACTGAGTGATATATATTATACACACTGCTCTGCTTTCTGCACGGACCTCACAGCTGTTCTCACTGTAAACATCGCGTCGCGATGAAAGCAGTTAATAAAATAATATCCAGGGGATGCATGCAGAGCTGTCATTGGCTGAGATAAGTCCGACCGTGCGTCACGACTCTTTGAAACATCTCTGTTCCCGGAAATGCATCCACGAAGGAGCCGTGGAGGACCGTGGAGGACCCATCAGTGTATCCTCGGTTATAGCTCCTCCAGAGAGCCTCCTCGAAGCTCGATCCTCGGTCCTCGAAGTGCATTAAGAGAAATGAGATGTCCTTCAACATGGCGCGCTGAAATTTATTTCCGGGTCACAACCGGAGGAGTCGAGGAGTCGAGAAGGGGGATTTGATGAAATGAGAAAGGGCCCATATCTGCTCGGGGTACCATATCTGCTCGGGTGTATTTCCGTCGCATCCGTCATATCCGTTCTGCCCAATGACATCACGCGTTGTGATTGGCTGTACGGTAATTTACCCAGGGGTGCTCGGGTTGTACAGCACTTTGTCTCGACCAAAAATCGTTTATAAATGTGCTATATAAATACAACTTGATTTGATTGATTTGATTTGAAAGGGTGTGCGCAAAGGTTCCATATTAGGACTAATAATTTCACCATATATGTAAGTAGTCTCTTATAATTTATCAAATGCTGCTTTCCATTTTTATGCAGATGATTGTCCTACTGTTATTTATTGTTCATCCTCTTCTATAGAGCAAAGTCTTGATTTCCTCCAGTCTGCCTTTGATGTTATTCCATCCCATTTATCTCAACTCAAGTTAGTATTAAATGCAGACAACTCCAAACTCATGATATTCTCAAATGGCAAAAAGTTAACTTCTTTTCTCCCCAACATTTGTACTGTTCAAGGGACTGACATTGACATTGAAAGGGTCACTACATACACATATCTAGGTTTTATTATTGATCAGAACTTATCTTTCAAGTCACACACTGAAAATGTTGTTTTAAAGTTAGGTTTCTCCTTTCAGACAAGGAAACATTTGATCTCTGCAACGTTGTTACCAGTATTGGATTCTGGTGATCTGCTTCATGAATGCCTCTGACCAGTGCCTAAAGAGTTTGGCAAGCAAAATAAAATAAATGTCCAAAACTCAACTATAAGTTGCAAACAAATCATTTGTGTAATCATGTAAACTCACACACACACACACACACACACACACACACACACACACACACACACACACACACACACACACACACACACACACACACACACACACACACACACACACACACACACACACACACACACTTTGTATGTAATGTTCAGAGGTTGTTATGTTTAATATTCATGAGAATATTTTTCATTGATCAAATGATAATAAACAAAAATTTGCATAAAGCATATTTGTCCACTCATATGTTGATAAGAGTATTAAAAACGTATCCCTCTAAGAAACATTTAGAACAGACACAAAATGTGCGATTAATTTGCGATTAATCGCGATTAACTATTTTAATCGAGTAACAGCCTTATAATAAACATACATACTATGTATGTTAAATGGATATACCCGCCTTCTTTCATTTATCTTTCCATTCACAATATACATAAAGAAATGGCATATTTTGGACATAGTTCGAATGGTGATTAATCATGATTAATACATTTTTAAACTGTGATTAATCTGATTACAATTTTTAATCGTTTGACAGCCCTAAAATATATTTATCATAAATCTATCGATTAGATTTATGATTAGAACATTATAAAAGTAGGGTAGACATGTGGATATTATCCGGCTGAAAAAAACGTGCATTTATCTAACAGGTTCGTTTTTTCCACAGACCTTATTTCGAGCTATTTTCCAAAATCCTATGGAGAAATCCCATTGCTTTTTTGTTGAGGGAACCCGTGCACAGCTTACTTCCGGGTTTTAGGACGCGTCACGGCACCACTCTATGGCGCAATCCCAAACCACTCCCTCGACCCTACCCCTCCGTGACGGAGTGAACTCCGTCTGTAGCCACACTCGCAGCTCAAAGAGGCTCCCTCTTGTCAGATGGAGGGAGTAAATACAGCAGCAAGCTTTGGGAGGGCCTTCCCTCTCTCCAGTAGCAACAGGAAATGCCGTAACTGTATGTAACAACGGTTTCAAATCAGCATCTCTTAGACAAAAAGTTTAAATGGATAACTCAAATAAAACTCCAAACATCTTTCATTGTGTTTCAAAGCTCTTTTAGTTTTAAACCTGATGTTTATAAGCTTCTTAAGAAGCTTATAAACATCAGGTATTATTATTCTTTAGCTTCTAATTTGTAAATATGTTAAGGTTTCTTTTGGTCTTTTGTGACATTGAAAGTAAAATAATTGTGGGTGGAGGTGCCTTATAGTCAGGAGAAAATAAGACATTTAAGTATAACTCACAACTTTTGGAAAAACAGTAACTAACATATTTCACCTCTTTTAAACATTGTGTGAAAACAGTACAGTACAATACTTGACTTCATATGATGTTTACAATGATGATCCTTTTCTTTACATTTCTGTAATCTCTCACAACCAAGAGTGAGTTTTTCAACACATTTGTTTTTTATGTCCTCACTCACTTAGGGCACCGCTGTCTCAGGTGACTACCTTCCTCTCGCGGATGCAGCTCTCTCAGATGCAGCGCTCTCGGATGATGACTCAGCTCTCTCAGATGCAGCTCTCTCGGATGCAGCTCTCTCGGATGCAGCTCTCTCGGATGCAGCTCTCTCGGATGCAGCGCTCTCGGATGCAGCTCTCTCGGATGCAGCTCTCTCAGATGCAGCGCTCTCGGATGATGACTCAGCTCTCTCAGATGCAGCTCTCTCGGATGCAGCTCTCTCGGATGCAGCTCTCTCGGATGCAGCGCTCTCGGATGATGACTCAGCTCTCTCAGATGCAGCGCTCTCGGATGATGACTCAGCTCTCTCAGATGCAGCGCTCTCGGATGATGACTCAGCTCTCTTGGATGCAGCGCTCTCGGATGATGACTCAGCTCTCTCGGATGCAGCTCTCTCAGATGCAGCTCTCTCGGATGCAGCTCTCTTGGATGCAGCTCTCTCAGATGCAGCGCTCTCGGATGATGACTCAGCTCTCTCAGATGCAGCTCTCTCGGATGCAGCTCTCTCGGATGCAGCTCTCTCAGATGCAGCGCTCTCGGATGATGACTCAGCTCTCTCAGATGCAGCTCTCTCGGATGCAGCTCTCTCGGATGCAGCTCTCTCAGATGCAGCGCTCTCGGATGATGACTCAGCTCTCTCAGAGGAACAAGAATCTCTCTCAGATGACAGTGACTCCGACTCTAGTGTGGGTAATCCATTTGGGATGTTAGGAAAATATCCTGATATGGACTCCAAGCTAACTGCAACAGGTACTACAACTAGGGCTGAAGCACTAATCATGATTATGAGCCATGCTGCTCGACATAATATTACAGGTTCTCAGCTCAGTGATTTGCTCAAACTCATTAATCAGCTGTTTGGAAAAGATGTTGTCCCCAGTCCCCAGCGCCTGCTCTAAAAAATCCAGAGGTAAACAATGAGTTGAGCTACAGGTTTGATCGCCCATGCAATGGAGACAGAGTCATTTCAGACATTTATGATGGTGAATCCTACAAAAAATTGTCAGCAGCTGGTGAGATTTTATCGGATGTTAATAATTTCTCGTATAATGTTAACTCTGATGGTTCACCTGTGTTCAAGTCCTCAAAGTTTTCGATTTGGCCCATTCAGCTTCACCTGAATGAACTTCCACCAAAAATGCGATTCAAACACATTATTCTGGCTGGTTTATGGTTTGGTTCAAGTGAGCCTTGCATGCATGTTTTTCTTAAACCTTTTGTTGATCAGTCAAAGTTACTTGTATCCAAAGGAGTGTCTTGGAAAAAAAATGGAATGCAGGTCAATAGCAAAGTTATAGGTGTCTGTTGTTGTGTTGACTCAAAGGCATGCAGAACACAAAACAATTCAATGTTTACTTTGGCTGTGGCTTTTGCCTCCACCCTGGTAACCTTGTGGAACGTCAAGTAAAGTACACAATGTGTGAAAATCCAAACAGTGACAGAGATGCAGAAGGAATGTTGACTGATATGGAGTTGGCATTAATTGAACAAAAAAGTGTCCGGGGTGTCAAAGGCCCATCTCCCTTGATCAACATGCCACAATTTGATATTGCGTGGGGGTTTGTGCCTGATTATATGCATGCTGTGTTGTTAGGTGTTGTCAGACAAGTGACAGAACTCATGCTAGAGGGCACCAATCAGCCATATTACATTGGCAGGCCTGCAACATTGAGGGTTATTGATAACCGAATCAGATGCATTCAGCCACCACATCTGATCACTCGGTTACCTAGACCATTGAGTGAGCGGAAATTCTGGAAAGCCTCTGAATGGCGGGCGTGGCTATTGTTTTATTGCTTGCCCTGCCTTGAAGGTGTACTAGATGGTCGCTACACCAAACACCTTTGCCTGCTTGTTACTGCGGTTTTTCTCCTTTTGAAGGACAAGATTCACTTTGATGACTTGAACAAAGCAGATGTAATGCTCATTGAGTTTGTTGTGAAGTGTCAGTCTTTGTATGGGGAGAGTGCAATGACATTCAATAGGCATCTCCTGACTCATCTCGCTGGCATTCTCGCTGATTTAATCGCATTCATATCAATCAATGTTAACTTGGAAAGCCACAATATTGATATTTTAACTCAATAACATTAGGTGACATTATTGTGGCACATCAGTAAAGCCTTAAATATAAATATATAAGGTGGCACACGTAATTTAATGAATTCTAACTGAATGAGTTGGTTTAACTCTTAGACCAGCAGGGGTACCAAATATGCAGACTGCTGCAATAATTACATTAATTAACTGTCTCATCGATGTCTGTCTGTATGAATATGATAATATTAACAATCATATTATTCCTATAAGCTGTCAATCACTGTTATGATTCACATATTCAGTGTTATTATTAAATAAACTATATTTTTTGGAGGAGTTAATGATGAATGTTCCTCAAGATGCTTGCTCACCCTCCTTCAAATTTGAAAGACCAGTAATTACTATCATAATTCAAAAGAATCAAAGGAACAGTTCAGCGCCCCACAACTTCATTGCAAACAGTTACAGCCTTGACTTTACATCAGAAAGAACAAACATTAAAGAAATGACTAACTGCATCAGTTAGGGTTAAAAAAAACGTGTATTCAGCTAAAACATACATCGCTGCAGTTATTATCCAGTGGAAAGCCCGTACCTAAATCAAAGTGGTTACTTTTTTTTGGCTGGGCAGTGAAGTTTTACACACCGTCTTATTTGACTTTCTCAGGACTTGAAACTGTTTTTTGGGGGCAGACCCCCACAAAGAAAAAACATATATTTACACATGTAAGGTCATCTTCTTAAACAGTTTATTATTCTCATCGACTCATCCGTGAGCAGAGCATCAAGTTGGCATGTCTATAACAGCTGAATGTGGCGATTACCATCTTGATCAGCAAAACGACACACAAACTTATTAAGATTTAAAGCTATGGTGCGTTTTGATTCAATGCTGAGTACAGCCAAACTTGACAGGCTCTTCTCTGTCATAGTAGATCGCAAACAGTTGCGGCGGTATTTGTGTTGGTAGGGCTAACCCATACAGTGGTGGGGCTCAAGTCAGTATTTGCAATGTAATTACATACACGCTCCCCTTGACAGTGAAACGCCACGCGTGAGGTTTAGATGATTTCCCTGTCTCAATCCAAATGTAACTGTATGAAATAAAAAGGCACATTTGTCTTGTAGTAAATAAAAAGGGCGACCTGGAGCCAATCCTGCAATTTCCCCCCCACAGGTGAAAGAGTTGAAAACCCAACCCCTGCAGGTGGGTCTGATTTTTTGATTTACTAACATCAAATACACATTCTGGTGCTCTCTTGAGAAGAAAAATAAATAAATATATATTACTACACAACCTATTTTAAAAAATGAATGCCATTTTAGTTTTTTGTTACTTTGTTCTGAAAGCTGAACCTGCTGCTCCTCACAGAGAGGAGAGGGAAGAGGCTGTGTGAATTACTTTACATTGTGGATAAGGGTGGATAGCCCCCATTGTTCTGTGTGTCAAAATGAAAGACAGCCCACACACCTATCAATCATCAAACCGTGGGGTCTTATAGTTGTACCGATGTATATAGAGATGTACTACAGCAAAAGTATTCTCCGTCGGGACTTCCTGCAACAACACCATGCCGTTATCTCGATTCTGATTGGCCAGAAGATATTATCAAAGATGTTCTATTGGGAAGACGATCACTACGTGACAAAAGGGTTCAAAACCGTTTCTAGTCTTCGGTATTTCCAGACAAGTGGCTACTGAAATCAATCTTACTAACTGCTGTCTCTGCAATTTACTCCGCGAGTTGGCCGACTTTATTTTGCTTACTTTAACATCGTTGTTCATGGTGGGGCTAAGCCATTTATTGGTATGGCTGTAGCCTACCCCAGCCATACCCTGACCGCAAATACCTCATTCCTTCTGTCTACTTGTATCCGAAATGCTTCTCGTTTTGCGCTGTCCTCCCGTTCAAATGAAATCGCCACCAATCAGATTTCCAAGCTCGCGCCAGGGGGAGGGGTTACAAGGCTTGCGTCTTGTGCTGCATTCACTTGCACTCAGACATTAGAGATTTTCTCTCATAAATGTCCGATGAGCCACAACTTTTCTTTCAAAACAAAGCTGCCGAATGGGGTGGCAGCTGGGATGGCAAGGCATTTTTCTGAGGTGGCAGCTGCCACCCCGTAGAACCGCCACTGACCAGGACACAACAGTTTTGGATGATGGAAAGATCAAACACCTCACACAACACGAAAGGAATGCCTTCCTCACAGCATTGATTACAATGCTTCTTCACAACAGAATGACACACAAGGGTTTGGTCTCCACAAGTAAAAACTATACCCGCGCCAAAAGACCCAATGATTATTGTGTAAGTCTGACAGATGGACGCTCTGGAGAGATCGAGCAGATAATATCATTCAACTCAGAAGCAGGAGCAGAAATTGCTATGTTCTTCAAACTTTTTGACACACAGACTAGGTCCTTTCCCCTTCCACAGGGTTATGGTTTTGTGCCTCATATTTTTATATTTTTAGGGTAAATGAAGGTACATCCACTTGGTTCGAGTTGATGATCTTGAACAAAAATGTCTCCTTGTGAAGTCCGCTGATGGAATGTACATATGCAACTTCCCAAACCTGTATGAGAGGGATTAAAATCATATCATTGTGTATGTAATGTATATGCCTCGGAAAAATTGAATTGGTATTTTCTTACTGTTGTGTACAAATAACAGTTAAGCTATTCAGCATCGTAAAAGCAATTAACAGATTAATTGATAACATATGAATGTATAACTCAATCATTTAGGTTATAAACTATACTTAGTTAATGAGCCAGGGGGTTGGTTGTGCCAATGTAGATGGACCATGTCTCATAGTGACTTTTTAAAAGGTCTATAGTTTTGAAAAATGCATTATAGCATTGCAAGAATATAAGCTTTCTATATGCTATTACTCCTTATTTCAACCCTATATCATTGCAATTCTTTCAAAGAAATTCTACATTTATCAGAATTTTAACTCTTTAAATGTTTGTTTACGTAATGCCATTGCTTGTGGGGTATTTTTTCTTTATGGAATAGATCAATGATTCGCAAAAACAAAAGGCATTTGTATTTGTAAAGACAAACATGAGAAATTGCTATATATGGTCGAAAATAGTAAAAAGCTACATTTTGAAGTCAATGTCATAATTATTTTATCTGCAAGATAGATCTAATATTGTGTTTAACAGGGTAATCTTTTGTGTGTGAGTAAATAAATGTATTTAATATAGAGATTCTATGAATTTGCAGTTATTTATGTTCTGTAAATATATATAAACTGAAATATTGTTATGTTTTTGTATTTCATGCCATCTTAATAATAATAATAGATTTTTATTTTTTTCATTCCATGCTGGTATAACAGTTTTTGCACCGGCAGACCAGCATAATGACCAGCTTCACCAGCTTGAAGTCCATGCTGGTCCATGCTGGTTTTTTCAGCAGGGTTAGTTTTTGCAACGGTCTGTAAATATACACAACTTTATAATAAAATGCACACATTTACCTTTTTCTAGACTAAACTTGTCAAAAAGTCTGCGATAATAAAACCCACCCATTTAGAGGGAAGATATGATTGGTCAACTGTACTGTCGTTTGACATTACTCTCTCGTTGAGTTATAGCGGGCCCTCTGTGAATTTACAGCAGGACCACCAATCAGCTCCTGTCTTCACAGTGACTCGCAGAGAGGGCCAAAGGAGCTTCTTTCATTTAACCCTTCACATTCCAACAGAAACTGAACAGGAAGGATTTATTTCTTTGGAAATGTTATTTTAAATACAATTAAATCAAGTTATTTTGGTAAAACTAATGAAAAATATGTTTTTTAAATGTTTGTTTTTTTAATGTTTTCAAATATTATTTTTTGGAATGTCTTAGGCCCTCAGAGAGGGCCTAGAGGGCCCTGACGGCTCGCCACTGAAATGTAGAGGAGTAAAAAATACCAGGTTAACCTCTGAATTGTAGTGGAGTAGAATTACAAAGTAACAATAAATTGCATGTAACATGCTGCTGTAACAAAAACACTTCCCAACTTGGGATCAATAAAGTATATCTTATTTTATCTTAAGATGATCGATGACTACTGACATATTTACAAAATTTGCCTCTGAACCTTGACAAGTGCATGTTTCAGGCTTATCAATGAACAACAGGAGGGGTCACAGACATAAGACCAGCTATTAAATAAAGCTCTTCTGACCTGAGCTGTCATGTGGGTATATGAATGCTGTCCATGATGGACACAAGCAATTTTCACCCATTTATTAATTATATGTTTTAAATGTGATAACACTCATGTGTTTCCCATCCCCTAAACCTCCAGGGGTGTACACAGTTTTAAGGTCCCATCATATGCTTTCTGGTTATTAACCGTGCCTTGTGTTTTGTAGCTTGTTCTGCATGTAAACAGTCTGCAAAGTCACAAACCCTCAAAGTACACCCTGTAGCGAGTAAAACTCTAACACAGAAAAGACGTGTCTATGCTGCCCCAGAAATGACACCAGTAATCCACCTCACACTATCCGCTCCTCGAGCCCCACAGGGCGGACCAGCAAGCCCTGCAACGTCCCGCCAACACGGCACCCAGACCCCACGCAGCATTCTCATCTGTTTGTCATTACTGTTGTCATTTTCTGGTTGCTAACAAACGCCATTGTAAAATATAAATACTGATGTTCAGCTGTAACGGTGGTTGACTAAACAGAACAGAGTTGGCGAGCTGACCAATGAGAGCACAGTGGGCTCATAGGGAGGCAGGAGCTCCAACAAGGCGTGTAGGACAGAGAGTGAATACACATACTATACAGAGATGCTGTATGCATACCTGCCAACCCTCCCGATTTTCGTGGGAGACTCCCGATTTCATAGCCCTCTACCAGTTTCCTCCCGGGGTCGTATTTCTCCCGCATTTCTCCCGATTTCTGATAAAATCAGATTTACTCAGGACTGTTTCCACTCTGACTTTAATACAGCTACACCATTGTTTGGTTTCCATGGTAGCGAGTCTCTTTAGTCATATAAAACAGAACAAGAATTGACAACTCTACCCCCTGCTCACTCCTTTCCTGTAAAATACAGGTCCAGCCCACACATGCTCCCATCAAGGACGGTGCTACAGGCCGCAAGGCATTGCACTTACGGACTGTCTACACAGCAGCGTTAAAAAAAATCTTCCAACGCTTCCAACGCTTCTCTGCCCATTGACTTTGAATGGGGTGAAGTAACTTTGCCTCGCTTTTCGCCAAACTGCATTGTGGGGAAGCAAAGCGAAGATTTCCAGGATTTCCAGGATTTTCAGGATTCAAAAGTTGAGCAATGTTCAACTTTTGAAGCCGAGGTAGGGGCGTCAGCCAATCAAATCACGTTTATGCAAATCTGACAGTACAAGCGCTAGCCAATCAAACCGCGTGCAAGCTGGGAGAGCCAGACCGCAGTTCATTTTCTATATGTTACGAACTCAGACACTTAGGATGTAGGACCCAATTGCACGACCCGGGAGACAGAGGTAAAGTATTCATAATATACTTTATTTTTCCAAAATACAGCAATAACAACAAAAAAGGTCAATATCAAATCTCAAGTTTGAGATGACAAAAATAGAGAACCAAATGAAAGCGCTCACGTAGTGAGGAACCAAAACTTTTCCAGAGCACAGAGAGTATAGACCTGATCATGGCAAGAGAGAAGACGAACTGACGAGGAACACTGGGAGACAGGGAAATGTAACCACATGACAATGAGAAACAGGTGTGAATAATCAGGGGCGGGACTGACGCTGATGAGCACAGGAGACACAGAAAGATGCCAGGTGAAAACAATCAGAAAGCCTGCAATGAGAGATAACTGGTGAGTGAGAAAACAAACATAAAACAACATGAACCTGAACCTCTCTAACATTTCTGTCGGTGCACAACAGTACCCCCCCCCCCCCCCCCCCCTCTAGGGCCGACTCCTGATGGCCCAGGCTGATTGTAAAAGTCGTGGATAAGAGTCTTGTCTACGATAAATGAAGCAGCTACCCAGCTCCTAGCCTCAGGACCGTAACCCTTCCAGTTTACCAAGAATTGCTTCCCCCTCCCCCTATTACGGACCTTCTGTAGCTTACGGACCTTGTAAACCTCAACCCCTTCAAAGAACTGGGGTGTTGGAGGGGGCTTGGAGGCGGGAACAAGTGTGCTCTCACACACCGGCTTGATTTTACTGACATGAAATTTTGGATGCACTCTCATATTCCTGGGGAGTTGCAAGCATACAGACACCAGGTTGATGACTCTGGACACCGGAAAAGGACACACAAATCTCGGAGCCAGTTTCTTTGAGGCGACATGGAGTGGTAAGTCCTTAGTGGAAAGCCAAACCTTTTGGCCTGGTCAGGAGGGAGCGACCCTGCGATGGACGTCTGCAACAGCCTTTATCTGAGCTGAACTTCGGAGAAGAGACTGGCGAGCACCAGCCCAAACTCGGTGACAACGTCTGATCATGGCATGAGCCGATGGAACCATCACCTCTTCCTCGTTGTTAGGGAAAAGCGGAGGCTGGAAACCATTGACACAATGGAATGGAGAGAGACCTGTGGCTGCCGTAGGAAGAGTATTGTGGGCAAACTCGACCCATGTGAGGTGGTCACTCCAGGTGGTCTGGTTCCGGGAGACGAGACAACGTAGCGTAGTCTCTAGTTCCTGGTTCAGACGTTCCGACTGTCCATTTGACTGAGGGTGATATCCTGATGACAAGCTGACGTGGCACCTATGAGTCGACAAAACTCCTTTCAGAAACCGGAAATGAATTGTGGACCCCTGTCGGAAACAATGTCATCAGGGAATCCATGGATCCTGAATACGTGATTCATCATGACCTCTGCGGTGACTTTGGCAGAGGGAAGCTTGGTCAATGGGATGAAGTGAGCCATCTTTGAAAATCGATCCACCACTGTTAGAACCGTAGTCTTGCCTCTGGATGAAGGAAATCCTGTCACAAAATCCATTGAAATGTGTGACCAAGGACGTTGGGGAATCGGCAGCGGCTGGAGCAAGCCCATCTTGACTTGAGACGAGGTCTTATTACACGCACACACCGGACAAGCCGCTACATAGTCCGCCACATCCTTCCTCATGGCTGGTCACCAGAAACGTTGTTGAATCCTGAACATTGTCCTTGTTACTCCCGGATGGCACGAAAGCACAGATGAGTGAGCCCAGTTGATGACCCTGGAGTGAAGAGCCTCAGGAACAAACAGCAGATTGTTGGTACACTCGCTAGGTGCTGGATTCATGACATTTGCCTTTTTAACGTCCGACTCCACTTGCCAGGAAAAGGCTCCGATCACACGGTTAAGTGGAAGGATTGTCTTGGGCTCTACAGCAAGTGGTTCTGGACCGTAAAGACGAGACAAAGCATCAGGTTTTTGATTCTGAGACCCGGGAAGAAAAGAGAGTGTGAAGTTGAACCTACTAAAGAATAGTGTCCACCTGGCCTGACGGGAGTTGAGAGGCTTAGCCTTTCTTATATATTCCAGATTTTTGTGATCTGTCCAGACTAAAAACGGCTCTCTCTGCCCCCTCTAGCCAGTGTCTCCATTCCTCGAGGGCAGCTTTTACAGCTAACAGTTCCTTGTTTCCCACGTCATAATTCCGCTCTGCTGTTGTCAACTTCCACGACAGGTAAGCACATGGATGCATCTCGTTGTCTTCTACCGATCGTTGAGACAGTACTCCTCCAATTCCCTCATTGGAAGTATCAACCTCGACCATAAACTGGCGCTGGGGATCTGGAATGGTGAGTATGGGAGCTGATGTGAATCTCTCTCTGAGGCGTTGGAAAGCGATGTCCGCCTGGGGAGTCCACTTGAAAGGGACCTTAGGAGAAGTCAGAAATTGCAGAGGGGCAGCAACAGAACTGAAATTCCTAATAAACTTCCTATAGAAGTTAGCAAATCCTAGAAACTGCTGAACCTTCTTCCTGGAGTCTGGTGTGGGCCACTGGGATACTGCACTAATTTTAGCAGGACCCATTTGCATATTATTAGGTGAGATTGTGTATCCCAAGAAAGACACCTCTTCTGTGTGGAACTCACATTTCTCTGCCTTGACATATAGCTGATTCTCAAGCAGTTTCTAATAATATCATCCAGATACACAAACACTGAAATATTCAAAGATTCTCGCAAAACCCCAGTCACAAAAGCTTGAAACACAGCCGGTGCATTGCATAGTCCAAAAGGCATTACTGGTATTCATAGTGACCACTGTGAGTGTTGAATCCTGTCTTCCACTCATCCCCTTTTCTCATTCTAACCAAGTGATATGCATTTCTTTAATCTAACTTGGTGAATATCTTGGCAGTTTGAAGCAGTTCAAAAGCAGATGACATGAGTGGCAGAGGATAGCGGTTCTTCACCGTAATGTCATTTAGTGGACTGTAGTCTATGCAAGGTCTCAGAGACCCGTCTTTCTTTCCCACAAAGAAAAATCTGGCTGGAGAAGAGGAAGGATGGATAGTCCGTGATTTGAGTGAAGAGGAGATGTATTCGTCCATTGCTGCTTTCTTGGGTCTCGAAATCGAGTAAAGTCTCCCCTTGGGAATGGGGGCTCCCGGTAAGAGATCAATGGGACAGTCAAAATCTCGGTGAGGAGGTAGCGACAGGGCTTTGGACTTGTTAAACGCTTCCTTTAAATCATGGTAACAGGGAGGTACCTTCTGTAGATCAGGATAGTCAGGGTGATCTTTAATGATTTTACTAGAGTCTGTTGGTGCATTAACAGGTTGTGAAAGTTTACACCTGCCAATACAATCCTCTCCCCATTCCTTAATTTTCCCTGAACGCCGTTCAATGTGAGGATTGTGGGTCTTCAGCCATGGAAACCCCAAAATAATCGGGTGCTGAGCCGACTCAAAAATATGAAATTGCATGCTCTCTGTTCACAGTAATTCACAGTATTCAGTATTCACAGTAATCTGAACGAGTTAACTTGACAGCCCTACTATAAACATAAACATTTTACATACAACATATTCCCATGAAGCCACAGCCTGTCGGACAATAACACTCACAGAAGATGCGTGAACCAGCCAGCGGGAAATACGAAGCACAGCCCATGGAGAGCAGACGTCCATTCATGAAACAACCCAAGCTACACGTGGAGCACACTCGGAAACAAACAAGTTTGTTCTCCGAGCAACAGGAACCGAATAAACCATTAGAAAGCAGCAGTACCAACCAACCACGACAAGGTGGTGCCAAAACAGCCAAGAAAACACATACAAGACAGATATGCACCAAAAACACACATCAAGGACAGAACAGTTTGCAATCAACGGGAGCATCAGCCCATATGCCGCAAATTGTTGTTTCTTACACGACCACTAGGGGTCGAAAACTTTAAAACTTGATTATGGGTCGTTATAAGCTGCTTGAACAATTAACCTATTTGGTCGTTTTTCTTGTTTTGAAGGATATTCCCCAGCACTGAAAAAAACTGAAACATTGACTTTATGGAACATTTGGCATTGCATTATTCTAAACAGTGACGTCATTAAGTGGCTCCTCCCGGGCTCTGTTCAATAGAAAAGCAAACTGGTTATTAAGTGGTTCGCACCCAATTATTGACCAAGCTATCCCTGGAACGGAACTCAACAGAAACAAGGTTTCACAATACAGCCCACAGGACATGATTATTTTTACACTATTCGTTACAATAGTTCCATATTTGATCTTAGTTTACAACTTAGTTCCTCATGTATTCACCGTGATATACTAAAGCAAATTTCTTGTATGTAAAAAAATATATATATTTATACAGTCTATGGTAAAAACGTACCTAGCTCTGAGGATTCAACAGTTAATATTCCGACAGCTGTGCTCGATGTAAAACACTGAACACAATCTGCACACTGATGAAAATATTAAATGTGTCTCCACTTCTCAGTATTCAGTCCATAAATGTTTTGGCAAAGGTTACATATTACACTGAAGAACTTATTCTAAAGAGAATAAATTGATAAAAAGATGATGTCTTCAGATGAATACGATTTTTTTTCTGTTTGCTAAGCCATGTTTTTTTACAACGCCTCTGGCTGATATTTTGGCTCTTCCGTGACATAGTGACATCACTATTAAACACTGGCGCTTCTATTGGCTAGCTTTCTAACGTTGTACCTGATAGGCTAAGGGGCGGGACATCTCTAAGCAGTTGACCAATCACAACAGACCTGGCCAGCTAACCAATCAGAGCAGACTGGGCTCTGGTTTCAGACAGAGGGTTAAAAGAGGTGCTGCAGCACAGGCAGTATGAGAAAAAAGATAGAGCTTTTTGAACATTAAAGCATGGAGACATGTCACAGTAGAGGCACTAAAAACAAATATGACCCTGAAAATGAGCAGAATAGGGCTCCTTTAAAAAAGAAAATCGTATTGTTTTCGTCATATAATGTATAATGTGTTTCTTTATGTGCACTAGACACTGCATCCTAAAATCTCAGAGTGACCTTGTGCCAGTTATAAAAGTGCTGAGTAGATTGTTATTTTATTTAATAATATATTATATAACAGAAAACTCAGCAGGTTTTTATTA